>NC_073248.2:51100000-51725000 GCF_029281585.2 Gorilla gorilla gorilla
GTCTGTCACCTGGGTTACCCGTGCAGATTTATGTTGTCAAAATGCCCACTTAGGCAGATCACAGACAAGAGTCTGTCACCTGGGTGACCAGTGCAGAGTTATGATGTCACAATGCCCCCTAAGGCATATCACAGAAAAGGGTCTTTCACCAGGTTCACCAGTGCAGGCTTATGATGACACAATGCCCCCTTAGGCAGATCACGGACAAGGGTCCGTCACCACGGTGACGAGTGCATAGTTAAGATGCAAAAACGACCCCATAGGCAGATCACAGTCAAGGTTCTGTCACCTGGGTGACCAGTGCAGAGTTTAGATGTCACAATGACTCATTAGGCAGATCACAGACAAGGTTCTGTCACCTGGGTGACCAGTGCAGAGTTATGATGTCACAATTCCGCCTTAGACAGATGACGGACAAGGGTCTGTCACCAGGGAGACCAGTGCAGAATTATGATGTCACAATGTCCCATCAGGGAGATCACAGAAAAGGGTCTGTCACCTGCGTGACCAGTTCAGAGTTATGATGTCACAATGCACCCTTAGGCAGATCACTGACAAGGGTCTGTCACCTGGGCGACCGGTGCAGAGTTATGATGTCACAATGCCTCCTTAGGCAGATAACAGAAAGGGGTCTGTAACCAGGGTGAGCAGTACAGGGTTATAATGTCGCAATGCCGCCCTAGGCAGGTCACAGACAAGGGTCGCTCACCTGGGTGACGAGTGCAGAGTTATGAAGTCACAATTCCCCCTTAGGCAGATCACAGACAAGTGTTTGTCACCTGGGTGCCCCGTGCACAGTTATGATGTGACAGTGCCCCCTTAGACAGATCAAAGACAAGGGTCTCTCAACTGGCTGACCAGTGCAGAGTTATGATGTCACAATGCCCCCTTAGGCAGGTCAAAGACAAGGATCTGTCACCTGGGTGTCCATTGCAGTATTATGATGTCACAATGCCCCCTTAGGCATATCACAGACAAGGGTCTGTCACCACGGTGACCAGTGCAGATTTATGATGTCACAATGACCCCTTAGACAGGTCAAAGACAAGCGTCTGTCACATCGCTGACACGTGAAGAGTTATGACATCAAAATGCCCCTTTAGGCAGATCAAAGACAAGGGTCTGTCACCTGGGTCCCCAGTGCAGAGTTCTGATGTCACAATGCACCTTTAGGCAGATCACGGACAAGGGTCTGTCACCTGGGTGCCCTGTGCAGAGTTTTGATGTCACAAGGCCCCCTTAGGCAGATCAAAGACAAGGGTTTGTCACCTGGGTGACGAGTGCAGAGTTACGATGTCTCAATGCCCCCTTAGGCAGATCACATTCAAGGGCCTGACACATGGGTGACCCGTGCAGAGTTTTGATGTCACAATGCCCCCTTAGACAGATCACAGACCGGGGTCTGTCACCTGGGTAACCAGTGCAGAGTTATGATGTCACAATGCCCCCTTAGGCAGATCACAGACAAGGTTCTTTCACCTGGGTGACCAGTGCAGAGTTATGATGTCACAATGTCCCATTAGGAAGATCACAGAAAAGTGTCCGTCAGCTGGGTGACCAGTGCACACTTATGATGTCACAATGCCCCCTAAGGCAGATCACAGACAAGGGTCTGTCACCACGGTGACCAGTGCAGTGTTATGATGTCACAATGCCCTCTTAGGCAGATCATGGACAAGGGTGTGTCACCTGGGTGACCAATGCAGTGTTGTGATATCACAATGCCCCCTTAGGCAGATCACAGACAAGGATCTGTCACCTTTGTGACCAGTGCAGAGCTATGATGTCACAATGCTCCATTAGGCAGATCACAGACAAGGGTCTGTCACTTGGGTAATCATTGCAGAGTTATGATGTCACAATGCTCCCTTTAGCAGATAACGGACAACGGTCTGTCACCAGGGTGACCAGTCAAGAGTTTTGATGTCAAAATGCCCCGTTAGGCAGTTCACAGTCAAGGGTCTGTCACCTGGGTGACCAGTGGAGGGTTATGATGTCACAATGCACCCTTAAGCAGATCACAGACAAGGGTCTGTCACCAGGGGGACAAGTGCTGAGTTATGATGTCACAATGCCCCCTTAGGCAGTTCACAGACAAGGGTCTGTCACCTGGGTGACAAGTGCAGATTTATGATGTCCCCTCACCCACTTAGGCAGATCACAGACAAGGGTCTGTAACGTGGGTGACCAGTGCAGAGTTATGATGTCACGATGACCCCTTAAGCAGATCACTTTCAAGGGCCTGTCACATGGGTGACACGTGCAGACTTATGATGTCACAATGCACACTTAGGCAGATAACAGACAATGGTCTGTCACCTGGGTGACCCATGCTGAGATATGATGTCCCAATGCCCCTTACGCATATCACAGACAAGAGTCTGACACCTGGGAGATTCGTGAAGAGTTATGATGTCACAATGCCCATTTAGGCAGATCACAAACATGGGTCTGTCTCCTGGGTGACCAGTGCAGAGTTATGATGTCACAATGCCCACTTAGGCAGATCAAAGACAAGGGTCGGTCACCTCGGTGACCAATGCAGAGTTATGAAGTCTTATTGCCCCGTTAGGCAGATCACATTCAAGGGCCTGTCACATGGGTGACCCGTGCAGAGTTTTGATGTCACAATGCCCCCTTAGGCAGATCACAGACAAGGGTCTGTCACCTGGGTGACACGTGCAGAATTATGATGTCACTATGCCCCCTTTGGCAGATAACAGACAACGGTCTGTCACCTGGGTGAGCAGTGCAGAGTTATGAAGTCACAATGCCCCCTTAGGCAGAGACAAGGGCCTGTCACCTGGGTGACCAGTGCAGGGTTATAATGTCACAATGCTCCCTTAGGCAGATCACAGACAATGGTCTTTCACCTTGGTGACCAATGCAGTGTTATGATGTCACAATGCCCCCTTAGGCAGATCACAAACAATGGTCTGTCACCTACGTGCCCAGTGCAGAGTTATGATGTCACAATACCCCCTTAGGGAGATCACAGACAAGGGTCTGTCACCTGGGTGACCAGTGTAGAGATATGATGTCACAATGCCCCGTTAGGCAGATAAGAGACAAGGGTCTGTCACCACGGTGACACGGGCAGAGTTATGATGTCACAATGGCCCCTTAGGCAGACAAAAGAGAAAGTTCTGTCCCCTGGGTGACCAGTGCAGAGTTATGATGTCACAATGCCACCTTAGGCTGATCTTAGTCAAGGATCTGTCACCTGGGTGACCCGTGCAGAATTATGATGTCACAATGCCCCCTTAGCAGATCACAGACAAGGGTCTGTCACCTGGGGTACTCGTGCAGCGTTATAATGTCACAATGCCCCCTTAGGGAGTTCTCAGACAAGGGTCGGTCACCTGGGTGACCAGTGCAGATTTATGATGTCACAATGCCCACTTAGGCAGATCAAAGACAGTGGTCTGTAAACTTGGTGACCAATGCAGAGTTATGTTGTCACAATGCCCCCGTAGGCAGATAAAAGACAAGGGTCTGTCACCTGGGTGACCAGTGCAGAATTATGATGGCACAATGCCCCCTTAGGCAGAACATAGACAAGTGTCTGTCACATGGGTGACCCGTGCAGATTTATGATGTCACAATGCACCCTTAGGCAGATCACAGACAAGGGTCTGTCACCTGGGGTACCCGTGCAGTTTTATAATGTCACAATGCCCCCTTAGGCAGACCACAGACAAGGTCCTGTCACTTGTGTCACCCGTGCAGAGTTTTGATGTCACAATGCCCCCTTAGGCAGATCACAGACAAGGGCCTGTCACCTGGGTGCTCCGTACAGAGTTATGAGGTCACAATGCCCCCTTAGGCAGATCACAGACAAGGGTCTGTAACCTGGGTGACCCGTGCAGAGTTATGATGTCACAATGCCTTCTTAGCAGCTCACAGACAAGGTTCTGACACTTGTGGGACCCGTGCAGTGTTATAATGTCACAGTGACCCCTTAGGGAGTTCTCAGAGAAGGGTCTGTCACCTGGGTCACCAGTGCAGATTTATGATGTCACAACGCCCCTTTAGGCAGATCAAAGACAATGGTCTGTCAACTTGGTGACCAATGCCGAGTTATGATATCACAATGCCCCTTTAGGCAGATCACAGAAAAGGGTCTCTCACCTGCGTGACCAGTTCAGAGTTATGATGTCGCAATGCACCCTTAGGCAGATCACTGACAAGGGTCTGTCACCTGGGCGACCGGTGCAGAGTTATGATGTCACAATGCCTCCTTAGGCAGATAACAGAAAGGGGTCTGTAACCAGGGTGAGCAGTGCAGGGTTATAATGTCGCAATCCCGCCCTAGGCAGATCACAGACAAGGGTCTCTCACCTGGGTGACGAGTGCAGAGTTATGAAGTCACAATTCCCCCTTAGGTAGATCACAGACAAGTGTTTGTCACCTGGGTGCCCCGTGCACAGTTATGTGTGTCAGTGCCCCCTTAGACAGATCAAAGACAAGGGTCTCTCAACTGGCTGCCCAGTGCAGAGTTATGATGTCACAATGCCCCCTTAGGCAGGTCAAAGACAAGGATCTGTCACCTGGGTGTCCATTGCAGTGTTATGATGTCACAATGCCCCCTTAGGCATATCACAGACAAGGGTCTGTCACCACGGGGACCAGTGCAGATTTATGATGCCACAATGCCCCCTTAGACAGATCAAAGACAAGCGTCTGTCACATCGCAGACACGTGCAGAGTTATGACGTCAAAATGCCCCTTTAGGCAGATCAAAGACAAGGGTCTGTCACCTGGGTGCCCAGTGCAGAGTTATGATGTCACAATGCACCTTTAGGCAGATCACGGACAAGGGTCTGTCACCTGGATGCCCTGTGCAGAATTCTGATGTCACAATGCCCCCTTAGGCAGATCAAAGACAAGGGTCTGTCACCTGGGTGACGAGTGCAGAGTTATGATGTCTCAATGCCCCCATAGGCAGATCACATTCAAGGGCCTGACACATGGGTGACCCTTGCAGAGTTTTGATGTCAGAATGCCCCCTTAGGCAGATCAAAGACAAGGGTCTGCCACCTGGTTGCCTCGTGCATAGTTATGATGTCACAATGCCCCCTTGGGCAGATCACAGACAAGGGTCTGTCACCTGGGTGACCAGTGGAGAGTTATGATGTCACAATGCCCCTTTAGGCAGATCACAGACAAGGGTCTGTCACCTGGGGTCTCAGTGCAGAGTTATGATATCCCAATACACACTTAAGCAGATCAAAGACAAGGGTCTGTCACCAGGGTGACCAGTGCAGTTTTATGATGTCACAATGCCCCATTAGGCAGATCACAAACATGGGTCTGTCACCTGGGTGACCCATGCAGTGTTATGATGTCACAATGCCCCCTTAGGCAGATAACACACAATGGTCTGTCACCAGGGTGACCAGGGCAGAGTTATGATATCACAATACCCCCTTAGACATATCACAGACAATGGTCTGTCACCTAGGTGACGAGTGCAGAGTCATGATGTCACAATGCCCCCTTAGGCAGATCACAGACAAGGGCCTGTCACCTGGGTGCCCCGTGCAGTGTTATGATGTCAGAATGACCCCTTAAGCAGATCACAGACAAGGGTCTGTCACCTGGGTTACCAGTGCAGAGTTATGATATCACAATGTCCCCTTAGGTAGTTCACAGACAAGGGTCTGTCACCTGAGTGACCAGTGCAGATTTATGATGTCACAACGCCCCCTTAGGCAGATCAAAGACAATGGTCTGTCACCTTGTTTGCCAATGCAAATTTAAGATGTCACAATGCCTCCTTAGGCAGATCACAGACAAGGGCCTCTCACCTGCTTGACCAGTGCAGAGATATGATGTCACAATGAACCCTTAGGCAGATCACAGCCAAGAGTCTGTCACTTGGGTGACCAGTGCATAGTTATGATGTCACAATGACCCGTTTAGGCAGATCACAGACAAGGGTCAGTCACCTGGGTGACCAGTGCAGTCTTATGATGTCACAATGACCTCTTAGGCAGATCTCAGAAAAATGGTCTGTCACCTGTGTGTCCAGTGCGGAGTTATGATGTCACAATGCCCCTTTAGGCAGATCAAAGACCAGGGTCTGTCACCTGGGTTACCAGTGCAGAGTTATGATGTCACAATGCCCACTTAAGCAGATCAAAGACAATGGTCTGTAACCAGGGTGACCCGTGCAGAGTTATGATGTCACAATGCCCCTTAGACAGGTAACAGACAAGGGTCTGTGACCTGGGTGAGGAATGAGGAGTTATGATGTCAGGATGCCCCCTTAGGCATTTCAAAGACAAGGGTCTGTCACCTGGGTGACCCGTGCATAGTTATGACGTCACAATGCCCCCTTAGGCAGATCACAGACAAGGGTCTGTCACCTGGGTTACCCGTGCAGATTTATGTTGTCAAAATGCCCACTTAGGCAGATCACAGACAAGAGTCTGTCACCTGGGTGACCAGTGCAGAGTTATGATGTCACAATGCCCCCTAAGGCATATCACAGAAAAGGGTCTTTCACCAGGTTCACCAGTGCAGGCTTATGATGACACAATGCCCCCTTAGGCAGATCACGGACAAGGGTCCGTCACCACGGTGACGAGTGCATAGTTAAGATGCAAAAACGACCCCATAGGCAGATCACAGTCAAGGTTCTGTCACCTGGGTGACCAGTGCAGAGTTTAGATGTCACAATGACTCATTAGGCAGATCACAGACAAGGTTCTGTCACCTGGGTGACCAGTGCAGAGTTATGATGTCACAATTCCGCCTTAGACAGATGACGGACAAGGGTCTGTCACCAGGGAGACCAGTGCAGAATTATGATGTCACAATGTCCCATCAGGGAGATCACAGAAAAGGGTCTGTCACCTGGGTGACCAGTGCAGAGTTATGATGTCACAATGCCCCTTTAGGCAGATCACAGAAAAGGGTCTGTCACCAGGGAGCCCAGTGTAGAGTTATGATGTCACATTGCACCCTTAGGCAGATCACAGACAAGGGTCTGTCACCTGGCTGACCAGTGCAGAGTTATGATGTCACAATGACCCCTTAGGCAGATCACAGACAAGGGTCTGTCACCTGGGTGACCAGAGCACAGTTATGATGTCACAATGCCCCCTTAGGAAGATCACAGACAAGGGTCTGTCACCTGGGTGAGCCGTGCAGAGTTATGAAGTCACAATGCCCTCTTAGGCAGATCACAGACAAAGGGCTGTCACCTGGGTGATCTGTGCAGAATTATGATGTCACAATGCATCCTAAGGCATATCACGGAGAATGGTCTGTCACCTTGGTGACCAGTGCAGAGTAACGATGTCACAATACCCCCTTAGGCAAATCACAGACAAGGGTCTGTCCCCTGGGTGCCCAGTATAGAGTTATGATGTCACAATGCCCCATTATGCGGATCACAGACAAGGGTCTGGCACCTGGGTGACCATTGCATAGTTATGATGTCACAATGACCCCTTTAGGCAGATCACAGACAAGGGTCTGTCTCCTGGGTGACCAGTGCAGAGTTATGATGTCACAATGACCCCTTAGGCAGATCACAGAAAAATGGTCTGAAACCTGGGTGTCCAGTGCAGAGTTATGATGTCACAATGCCCCTTTAGGCAGATCAAAGACCAGGGTCTGTCACCTGGGTTACCAGTGCAGAGTTATGATGTCACAATGCCCACTTAAGCAGATCAAAGACAATGGTCTGTAACCAGGGTGACCCGTGCAGAGTTATGAAGTCACAATGCCCCCTTAGGCAGATCACAGACAAGGGTCTGTCACCACGATGACCAGTGCAGGGTTATGATGTCACAAAGCCCCCTTAGGCAGATCACAGACAAGCATCTGTCACCTGGGTGACCAGTGCAGAGTTATGGTGTCACAATGCCCCCTTAAGCAGATCACAGACGCGGGTCTGCCACCTGGCAGACCAGTGCAGAGTTATGATGTCACATTGCCCACTTAGGCAGATCACAGACAAGGGTCTGTCACGTGGGTGACCAGTGTAGAGTTATGAGGTCACAATGCCCCCTTAGCCTGGTCACAGACAAGGGTCTGTCTCCTGGGTGATGAATGAGGAGTTATGATGTCACTATGCCCCCTTAGGCAGGTCCCAGACAAGAGTCTGTCACCTGGGTGACCAGTGCAGAGTTATGATGTCACAATGACCCCTTAGGCAGATCAGAGACAAAGGTCTGTCACCTGAGTGACCAGTGCAGAGTTATCATGTCATAATGCCCCCTTAGGCATGTCACAGACCAGGGTCTGTCTCCTGGGTGACGAATGAGGAGTTATGATGTCACTATGCCCCCTTAGGCAGATCACAGACATGGGCCTGCCACGTGGGTGCCCAGTGCAGACTTATGATGTCACAATGCCCCCTTAGGCAGTTCACAGACAAGGGTCTGTCACCTGGGTGACCAGTGGAGAGTTATGATGTCACAATGCCCCTTTAGGCAGATCACAGACAAGGGTCTGTCACCTGGGGTCTCAGTGCAGAGTTATGATATCCCAATACACACTTAAGCAGATCAAAGACAAGGGTCTGTCACCAGGGTGACCAGTGCAGTTTTATGATGTCACAATGCCCCATTAGGCAGATCACAAACATGGGTCTGTCACCTGGGTGACCCATGCAGTGTTATGATGTCACAATGCCCCCTTAGGCAGATAACACACAATGGTCTGTCACCAGGGTGACCAGGGCAGAGTTATGATATCACAATACCCCCTTAGACATATCACAGACAATGGTCTGTCACCTAGGTGACGAGTGCAGAGTCATGATGTCACAATGCCCCCTTAGGCAGATCACAGACAAGGGCCTGTCACCTGGGTGCCCCGTGCAGTGTTATGATGTCAGAATGACCCCTTAAGCAGATCACAGACAAGGGTCTGTCACCTGGGTTACCAGTGCAGAGTTATGATATCACAATGTCCCCTTAGGTAGTTCACAGACAAGGGTCTGTCACCTGAGTGACCAGTGCAGATTTATGATGTCACAACGCCCCCTTAGGCAGATCAAAGACAATGGTCTGTCACCTTGTTTGCCAATGCAAATTTAAGATGTCACAATGCCTCCTTAGGCAGATCACAGACAAGGGCCTCTCACCTGCTTGACCAGTGCAGAGATATGATGTCACAATGAACCCTTAGGCAGATCACAGCCAAGAGTCTGTCACTTGGGTGACCAGTGCATAGTTATGATGTCACAATGACCCGTTTAGGCAGATCACAGACAAGGGTCAGTCACCTGGGTGACCAGTGCAGTCTTATGATGTCACAATGACCTCTTAGGCAGATCTCAGAAAAATGGTCTGTCACCTGTGTGTCCAGTGCGGAGTTATGATGTCACAATGCCCCTTTAGGCAGATCAAAGACCAGGGTCTGTCACCTGGGTTACCAGTGCAGAGTTATGATGTCACAATGCCCACTTAAGCAGATCAAAGACAATGGTCTGTAACCAGGGTGACCCGTGCAGAGTTATGATGTCACAATGCCCCTTAGACAGGTAACAGACAAGGGTCTGTGACCTGGGTGAGGAATGAGGAGTTATGATGTCAGGATGCCCCCTTAGGCATTTCAAAGACAAGGGTCTGTCACCTGGGTGACCCGTGCATAGTTATGACGTCACAATGCCCCCTTAGGCAGATCACAGACAAGGGTCTGTCACCTGGGTTACCCGTGCAGATTTATGTTGTCAAAATGCCCACTTAGGCAGATCACAGACAAGAGTCTGTCACCTGGGTGACCAGTGCAGAGTTATGATGTCACAATGCCCCCTAAGGCATATCACAGAAAAGGGTCTTTCACCAGGTTCACCAGTGCAGGCTTATGATGACACAATGCCCCCTTAGGCAGATCACGGACAAGGGTCCGTCACCACGGTGACGAGTGCATAGTTAAGATGCAAAAACGACCCCATAGGCAGATCACAGTCAAGGTTCTGTCACCTGGGTGACCAGTGCAGAGTTTAGATGTCACAATGACTCATTAGGCAGATCACAGACAAGGTTCTGTCACCTGGGTGACCAGTGCAGAGTTATGATGTCACAATTCCGCCTTAGACAGATGACGGACAAGGGTCTGTCACCAGGGAGACCAGTGCAGAATTATGATGTCACAATGTCCCATCAGGGAGATCACAGAAAAGGGTCTGTCACCTGGGTGACCAGTGCAGAGTTATGATGTCACAATGCCCCTTTAGGCAGATCACAGAAAAGGGTCTGTCACCAGGGAGCCCAGTGTAGAGTTATGATGTCACATTGCACCCTTAGGCAGATCACAGACAAGGGTCTGTCACCTGGCTGACCAGTGCAGAGTTATGATGTCACAATGACCCCTTAGGCAGATCACAGACAAGGGTCTGTCACCTGGGTGACCAGAGCACAGTTATGATGTCACAATGCCCCCTTAGGAAGATCACAGACAAGGGTCTGTCACCTGGGTGAGCCGTGCAGAGTTATGAAGTCACAATGCCCTCTTAGGCAGATCACAGACAAAGGGCTGTCACCTGGGTGATCTGTGCAGAATTATGATGTCACAATGCATCCTAAGGCATATCACGGAGAATGGTCTGTCACCTTGGTGACCAGTGCAGAGTAACGATGTCACAATACCCCCTTAGGCAAATCACAGACAAGGGTCTGTCCCCTGGGTGCCCAGTATAGAGTTATGATGTCACAATGCCCCATTATGCGGATCACAGACAAGGGTCTGGCACCTGGGTGACCATTGCATAGTTATGATGTCACAATGACCCCTTTAGGCAGATCACAGACAAGGGTCTGTCTCCTGGGTGACCAGTGCAGAGTTATGATGTCACAATGACCCCTTAGGCAGATCACAGAAAAATGGTCTGAAACCTGGGTGTCCAGTGCAGAGTTATGATGTCACAATGCCCCTTTAGGCAGATCAAAGACCAGGGTCTGTCACCTGGGTTACCAGTGCAGAGTTATGATGTCACAATGCCCACTTAAGCAGATCAAAGACAATGGTCTGTAACCAGGGTGACCCGTGCAGAGTTATGAAGTCACAATGCCCCCTTAGGCAGATCACAGACAAGGGTCTGTCACCACGATGACCAGTGCAGGGTTATGATGTCACAAAGCCCCCTTAGGCAGATCACAGACAAGCATCTGTCACCTGGGTGACCAGTGCAGAGTTATGGTGTCACAATGCCCCCTTAAGCAGATCACAGACGCGGGTCTGCCACCTGGCAGACCAGTGCAGAGTTATGATGTCACATTGCCCACTTAGGCAGATCACAGACAAGGGTCTGTCACGTGGGTGACCAGTGTAGAGTTATGAGGTCACAATGCCCCCTTAGCCTGGTCACAGACAAGGGTCTGTCTCCTGGGTGATGAATGAGGAGTTATGATGTCACTATGCCCCCTTAGGCAGGTCCCAGACAAGAGTCTGTCACCTGGGTGACCAGTGCAGAGTTATGATGTCACAATGACCCCTTAGGCAGATCAGAGACAAAGGTCTGTCACCTGAGTGACCAGTGCAGAGTTATCATGTCATAATGCCCCCTTAGGCATGTCACAGACCAGGGTCTGTCTCCTGGGTGACGAATGAGGAGTTATGATGTCACTATGCCCCCTTAGGCAGATCAAAGACAAGGGTCTGCCACCTGGTTGCCTCGTGCATAGTTATGATGTCACAATGCCCCCTTAGGCAGTTCACAGACAAGGGTCTGTCACCTGGGTGACCAGTGGAGAGTTATGATGTCACAATGCCCCTTTAGGCAGATCACAGACAAGGGTCTGTCACCTGGGGTCTCAGTGCAGAGTTATGATATCCCAATACACACTTAAGCAGATCAAAGACAAGGGTCTGTCACCAGGGTGACCAGTGCAGTTTTATGATGTCACAATGCCCCATTAGGCAGATCACAAACATGGGTCTGTCACCTGGGTGACCCATGCAGTGTTATGATGTCACAATGCCCCCTTAGGCAGATAACACACAATGGTCTGTCACCAGGGTGACCAGGGCAGAGTTATGATATCACAATACCCCCTTAGACATATCACAGACAATGGTCTGTCACCTAGGTGACGAGTGCAGAGTCATGATGTCACAATGCCCCCTTAGGCAGATCACAGACAAGGGCCTGTCACCTGGGTGCCCCGTGCAGTGTTATGATGTCAGAATGACCCCTTAAGCAGATCACAGACAAGGGTCTGTCACCTGGGTTACCAGTGCAGAGTTATGATATCACAATGTCCCCTTAGGTAGTTCACAGACAAGGGTCTGTCACCTGAGTGACCAGTGCAGATTTATGATGTCACAACGCCCCCTTAGGCAGATCAAAGACAATGGTCTGTCACCTTGTTTGCCAATGCAAATTTAAGATGTCACAATGCCTCCTTAGGCAGATCACAGACAAGGGCCTCTCACCTGCTTGACCAGTGCAGAGATATGATGTCACAATGAACCCTTAGGCAGATCACAGCCAAGAGTCTGTCACTTGGGTGACCAGTGCATAGTTATGATGTCACAATGACCCGTTTAGGCAGATCACAGACAAGGGTCAGTCACCTGGGTGACCAGTGCAGTCTTATGATGTCACAATGACCTCTTAGGCAGATCTCAGAAAAATGGTCTGTCACCTGTGTGTCCAGTGCGGAGTTATGATGTCACAATGCCCCTTTAGGCAGATCAAAGACCAGGGTCTGTCACCTGGGTTACCAGTGCAGAGTTATGATGTCACAATGCCCACTTAAGCAGATCAAAGACAATGGTCTGTAACCAGGGTGACCCGTGCAGAGTTATGATGTCACAATGCCCCTTAGACAGGTAACAGACAAGGGTCTGTGACCTGGGTGAGGAATGAGGAGTTATGATGTCAGGATGCCCCCTTAGGCATTTCAAAGACAAGGGTCTGTCACCTGGGTGACCCGTGCATAGTTATGACGTCACAATGCCCCCTTAGGCAGATCACAGACAAGGGTCTGTCACCTGGGTTACCCGTGCAGATTTATGTTGTCAAAATGCCCACTTAGGCAGATCACAGACAAGAGTCTGTCACCTGGGTGACCAGTGCAGAGTTATGATGTCACAATGCCCCCTAAGGCATATCACAGAAAAGGGTCTTTCACCAGGTTCACCAGTGCAGGCTTATGATGACACAATGCCCCCTTAGGCAGATCACGGACAAGGGTCCGTCACCACGGTGACGAGTGCATAGTTAAGATGCAAAAACGACCCCATAGGCAGATCACAGTCAAGGTTCTGTCACCTGGGTGACCAGTGCAGAGTTTAGATGTCACAATGACTCATTAGGCAGATCACAGACAAGGTTCTGTCACCTGGGTGACCAGTGCAGAGTTATGATGTCACAATTCCGCCTTAGACAGATGACGGACAAGGGTCTGTCACCAGGGAGACCAGTGCAGAATTATGATGTCACAATGTCCCATCAGGGAGATCACAGAAAAGGGTCTGTCACCTGGGTGACCAGTGCAGAGTTATGATGTCACAATGCCCCTTTAGGCAGATCACAGAAAAGGGTCTGTCACCAGGGAGCCCAGTGTAGAGTTATGATGTCACATTGCACCCTTAGGCAGATCACAGACAAGGGTCTGTCACCTGGCTGACCAGTGCAGAGTTATGATGTCACAATGACCCCTTAGGCAGATCACAGACAAGGGTCTGTCACCTGGGTGACCAGAGCACAGTTATGATGTCACAATGCCCCCTTAGGAAGATCACAGACAAGGGTCTGTCACCTGGGTGAGCCGTGCAGAGTTATGAAGTCACAATGCCCTCTTAGGCAGATCACAGACAAAGGGCTGTCACCTGGGTGATCTGTGCAGAATTATGATGTCACAATGCATCCTAAGGCATATCACGGAGAATGGTCTGTCACCTTGGTGACCAGTGCAGAGTAACGATGTCACAATACCCCCTTAGGCAAATCACAGACAAGGGTCTGTCCCCTGGGTGCCCAGTATAGAGTTATGATGTCACAATGCCCCATTATGCGGATCACAGACAAGGGTCTGGCACCTGGGTGACCATTGCATAGTTATGATGTCACAATGACCCCTTTAGGCAGATCACAGACAAGGGTCTGTCTCCTGGGTGACCAGTGCAGAGTTATGATGTCACAATGACCCCTTAGGCAGATCACAGAAAAATGGTCTGAAACCTGGGTGTCCAGTGCAGAGTTATGATGTCACAATGCCCCTTTAGGCAGATCAAAGACCAGGGTCTGTCACCTGGGTTACCAGTGCAGAGTTATGATGTCACAATGCCCACTTAAGCAGATCAAAGACAATGGTCTGTAACCAGGGTGACCCGTGCAGAGTTATGAAGTCACAATGCCCCCTTAGGCAGATCACAGACAAGGGTCTGTCACCACGATGACCAGTGCAGGGTTATGATGTCACAAAGCCCCCTTAGGCAGATCACAGACAAGCATCTGTCACCTGGGTGACCAGTGCAGAGTTATGGTGTCACAATGCCCCCTTAAGCAGATCACAGACGCGGGTCTGCCACCTGGCAGACCAGTGCAGAGTTATGATGTCACATTGCCCACTTAGGCAGATCACAGACAAGGGTCTGTCACGTGGGTGACCAGTGTAGAGTTATGAGGTCACAATGCCCCCTTAGCCTGGTCACAGACAAGGGTCTGTCTCCTGGGTGATGAATGAGGAGTTATGATGTCACTATGCCCCCTTAGGCAGGTCCCAGACAAGAGTCTGTCACCTGGGTGACCAGTGCAGAGTTATGATGTCACAATGACCCCTTAGGCAGATCAGAGACAAAGGTCTGTCACCTGAGTGACCAGTGCAGAGTTATCATGTCATAATGCCCCCTTAGGCATGTCACAGACCAGGGTCTGTCTCCTGGGTGACGAATGAGGAGTTATGATGTCACTATGCCCCCTTAGGCAGATCACAGACATGGGCCTGCCACGTGGGTGCCCAGTGCAGACTTATGATGTCACAATGCCCCCTTAGGCAGTTCACAGACAAGGGTCTGTCACCTGGGTGACCAGTGGAGAGTTATGATGTCACAATGCCCCTTTAGGCAGATCACAGACAAGGGTCTGTCACCTGGGGTCTCAGTGCAGAGTTATGATATCCCAATACACACTTAAGCAGATCAAAGACAAGGGTCTGTCACCAGGGTGACCAGTGCAGTTTTATGATGTCACAATGCCCCATTAGGCAGATCACAAACATGGGTCTGTCACCTGGGTGACCCATGCAGTGTTATGATGTCACAATGCCCCCTTAGGCAGATAACACACAATGGTCTGTCACCAGGGTGACCAGGGCAGAGTTATGATATCACAATACCCCCTTAGACATATCACAGACAATGGTCTGTCACCTAGGTGACGAGTGCAGAGTCATGATGTCACAATGCCCCCTTAGGCAGATCACAGACAAGGGCCTGTCACCTGGGTGCCCCGTGCAGTGTTATGATGTCAGAATGACCCCTTAAGCAGATCACAGACAAGGGTCTGTCACCTGGGTTACCAGTGCAGAGTTATGATATCACAATGTCCCCTTAGGTAGTTCACAGACAAGGGTCTGTCACCTGAGTGACCAGTGCAGATTTATGATGTCACAACGCCCCCTTAGGCAGATCAAAGACAATGGTCTGTCACCTTGTTTGCCAATGCAAATTTAAGATGTCACAATGCCTCCTTAGGCAGATCACAGACAAGGGCCTCTCACCTGCTTGACCAGTGCAGAGATATGATGTCACAATGAACCCTTAGGCAGATCACAGCCAAGAGTCTGTCACTTGGGTGACCAGTGCATAGTTATGATGTCACAATGACCCGTTTAGGCAGATCACAGACAAGGGTCAGTCACCTGGGTGACCAGTGCAGTCTTATGATGTCACAATGACCTCTTAGGCAGATCTCAGAAAAATGGTCTGTCACCTGTGTGTCCAGTGCGGAGTTATGATGTCACAATGCCCCTTTAGGCAGATCAAAGACCAGGGTCTGTCACCTGGGTTACCAGTGCAGAGTTATGATGTCACAATGCCCACTTAAGCAGATCAAAGACAATGGTCTGTAACCAGGGTGACCCGTGCAGAGTTATGATGTCACAATGCCCCTTAGACAGGTAACAGACAAGGGTCTGTGACCTGGGTGAGGAATGAGGAGTTATGATGTCAGGATGCCCCCTTAGGCATTTCAAAGACAAGGGTCTGTCACCTGGGTGACCCGTGCATAGTTATGACGTCACAATGCCCCCTTAGGCAGATCACAGACAAGGGTCTGTCACCTGGGTTACCCGTGCAGATTTATGTTGTCAAAATGCCCACTTAGGCAGATCACAGACAAGAGTCTGTCACCTGGGTGACCAGTGCAGAGTTATGATGTCACAATGCCCCCTAAGGCATATCACAGAAAAGGGTCTTTCACCAGGTTCACCAGTGCAGGCTTATGATGACACAATGCCCCCTTAGGCAGATCACGGACAAGGGTCCGTCACCACGGTGACGAGTGCATAGTTAAGATGCAAAAACGACCCCATAGGCAGATCACAGTCAAGGTTCTGTCACCTGGGTGACCAGTGCAGAGTTTAGATGTCACAATGACTCATTAGGCAGATCACAGACAAGGTTCTGTCACCTGGGTGACCAGTGCAGAGTTATGATGTCACAATTCCGCCTTAGACAGATGACGGACAAGGGTCTGTCACCAGGGAGACCAGTGCAGAATTATGATGTCACAATGTCCCATCAGGGAGATCACAGAAAAGGGTCTGTCACCTGGGTGACCAGTGCAGAGTTATGATGTCACAATGCCCCTTTAGGCAGATCACAGAAAAGGGTCTGTCACCAGGGAGCCCAGTGTAGAGTTATGATGTCACATTGCACCCTTAGGCAGATCACAGACAAGGGTCTGTCACCTGGCTGACCAGTGCAGAGTTATGATGTCACAATGACCCCTTAGGCAGATCACAGACAAGGGTCTGTCACCTGGGTGACCAGAGCACAGTTATGATGTCACAATGCCCCCTTAGGAAGATCACAGACAAGGGTCTGTCACCTGGGTGAGCCGTGCAGAGTTATGAAGTCACAATGCCCTCTTAGGCAGATCACAGACAAAGGGCTGTCACCTGGGTGATCTGTGCAGAATTATGATGTCACAATGCATCCTAAGGCATATCACGGAGAATGGTCTGTCACCTTGGTGACCAGTGCAGAGTAACGATGTCACAATACCCCCTTAGGCAAATCACAGACAAGGGTCTGTCCCCTGGGTGCCCAGTATAGAGTTATGATGTCACAATGCCCCATTATGCGGATCACAGACAAGGGTCTGGCACCTGGGTGACCATTGCATAGTTATGATGTCACAATGACCCCTTTAGGCAGATCACAGACAAGGGTCTGTCTCCTGGGTGACCAGTGCAGAGTTATGATGTCACAATGACCCCTTAGGCAGATCACAGAAAAATGGTCTGAAACCTGGGTGTCCAGTGCAGAGTTATGATGTCACAATGCCCCTTTAGGCAGATCAAAGACCAGGGTCTGTCACCTGGGTTACCAGTGCAGAGTTATGATGTCACAATGCCCACTTAAGCAGATCAAAGACAATGGTCTGTAACCAGGGTGACCCGTGCAGAGTTATGAAGTCACAATGCCCCCTTAGGCAGATCACAGACAAGGGTCTGTCACCACGATGACCAGTGCAGGGTTATGATGTCACAAAGCCCCCTTAGGCAGATCACAGACAAGCATCTGTCACCTGGGTGACCAGTGCAGAGTTATGGTGTCACAATGCCCCCTTAAGCAGATCACAGACGCGGGTCTGCCACCTGGCAGACCAGTGCAGAGTTATGATGTCACATTGCCCACTTAGGCAGATCACAGACAAGGGTCTGTCACGTGGGTGACCAGTGTAGAGTTATGAGGTCACAATGCCCCCTTAGCCTGGTCACAGACAAGGGTCTGTCTCCTGGGTGATGAATGAGGAGTTATGATGTCACTATGCCCCCTTAGGCAGGTCCCAGACAAGAGTCTGTCACCTGGGTGACCAGTGCAGAGTTATGATGTCACAATGACCCCTTAGGCAGATCAGAGACAAAGGTCTGTCACCTGAGTGACCAGTGCAGAGTTATCATGTCATAATGCCCCCTTAGGCATGTCACAGACCAGGGTCTGTCTCCTGGGTGACGAATGAGGAGTTATGATGTCACTATGCCCCCTTAGGCAGATCACAGACATGGGCCTGCCACGTGGGTGCCCAGTGCAGACTTATGATGTCACAATGCCCCCTTAGGCAGTTCACAGACAAGGGTCTGTCACCTGGGTGACCAGTGGAGAGTTATGATGTCACAATGCCCCTTTAGGCAGATCACAGACAAGGGTCTGTCACCTGGGGTCTCAGTGCAGAGTTATGATATCCCAATACACACTTAAGCAGATCAAAGACAAGGGTCTGTCACCAGGGTGACCAGTGCAGTTTTATGATGTCACAATGCCCCATTAGGCAGATCACAAACATGGGTCTGTCACCTGGGTGACCCATGCAGTGTTATGATGTCACAATGCCCCCTTAGGCAGATAACACACAATGGTCTGTCACCAGGGTGACCAGGGCAGAGTTATGATATCACAATACCCCCTTAGACATATCACAGACAATGGTCTGTCACCTAGGTGACGAGTGCAGAGTCATGATGTCACAATGCCCCCTTAGGCAGATCACAGACAAGGGCCTGTCACCTGGGTGCCCCGTGCAGTGTTATGATGTCAGAATGACCCCTTAAGCAGATCACAGACAAGGGTCTGTCACCTGGGTTACCAGTGCAGAGTTATGATATCACAATGTCCCCTTAGGTAGTTCACAGACAAGGGTCTGTCACCTGAGTGACCAGTGCAGATTTATGATGTCACAACGCCCCCTTAGGCAGATCAAAGACAATGGTCTGTCACCTTGTTTGCCAATGCAAATTTAAGATGTCACAATGCCTCCTTAGGCAGATCACAGACAAGGGCCTCTCACCTGCTTGACCAGTGCAGAGATATGATGTCACAATGAACCCTTAGGCAGATCACAGCCAAGAGTCTGTCACTTGGGTGACCAGTGCATAGTTATGATGTCACAATGACCCGTTTAGGCAGATCACAGACAAGGGTCAGTCACCTGGGTGACCAGTGCAGTCTTATGATGTCACAATGACCTCTTAGGCAGATCTCAGAAAAATGGTCTGTCACCTGTGTGTCCAGTGCGGAGTTATGATGTCACAATGCCCCTTTAGGCAGATCAAAGACCAGGGTCTGTCACCTGGGTTACCAGTGCAGAGTTATGATGTCACAATGCCCACTTAAGCAGATCAAAGACAATGGTCTGTAACCAGGGTGACCCGTGCAGAGTTATGATGTCACAATGCCCCTTAGACAGGTAACAGACAAGGGTCTGTGACCTGGGTGAGGAATGAGGAGTTATGATGTCAGGATGCCCCCTTAGGCATTTCAAAGACAAGGGTCTGTCACCTGGGTGACCCGTGCATAGTTATGACGTCACAATGCCCCCTTAGGCAGATCACAGACAAGGGTCTGTCACCTGGGTTACCCGTGCAGATTTATGTTGTCAAAATGCCCACTTAGGCAGATCACAGACAAGAGTCTGTCACCTGGGTGACCAGTGCAGAGTTATGATGTCACAATGCCCCCTAAGGCATATCACAGAAAAGGGTCTTTCACCAGGTTCACCAGTGCAGGCTTATGATGACACAATGCCCCCTTAGGCAGATCACGGACAAGGGTCCGTCACCACGGTGACGAGTGCATAGTTAAGATGCAAAAACGACCCCATAGGCAGATCACAGTCAAGGTTCTGTCACCTGGGTGACCAGTGCAGAGTTTAGATGTCACAATGACTCATTAGGCAGATCACAGACAAGGTTCTGTCACCTGGGTGACCAGTGCAGAGTTATGATGTCACAATTCCGCCTTAGACAGATGACGGACAAGGGTCTGTCACCAGGGAGACCAGTGCAGAATTATGATGTCACAATGTCCCATCAGGGAGATCACAGAAAAGGGTCTGTCACCTGGGTGACCAGTGCAGAGTTATGATGTCACAATGCCCCTTTAGGCAGATCACAGAAAAGGGTCTGTCACCAGGGAGCCCAGTGTAGAGTTATGATGTCACATTGCACCCTTAGGCAGATCACAGACAAGGGTCTGTCACCTGGCTGACCAGTGCAGAGTTATGATGTCACAATGACCCCTTAGGCAGATCACAGACAAGGGTCTGTCACCTGGGTGACCAGAGCACAGTTATGATGTCACAATGCCCCCTTAGGAAGATCACAGACAAGGGTCTGTCACCTGGGTGAGCCGTGCAGAGTTATGAAGTCACAATGCCCTCTTAGGCAGATCACAGACAAAGGGCTGTCACCTGGGTGATCTGTGCAGAATTATGATGTCACAATGCATCCTAAGGCATATCACGGAGAATGGTCTGTCACCTTGGTGACCAGTGCAGAGTAACGATGTCACAATACCCCCTTAGGCAAATCACAGACAAGGGTCTGTCCCCTGGGTGCCCAGTATAGAGTTATGATGTCACAATGCCCCATTATGCGGATCACAGACAAGGGTCTGGCACCTGGGTGACCATTGCATAGTTATGATGTCACAATGACCCCTTTAGGCAGATCACAGACAAGGGTCTGTCTCCTGGGTGACCAGTGCAGAGTTATGATGTCACAATGACCCCTTAGGCAGATCACAGAAAAATGGTCTGAAACCTGGGTGTCCAGTGCAGAGTTATGATGTCACAATGCCCCTTTAGGCAGATCAAAGACCAGGGTCTGTCACCTGGGTTACCAGTGCAGAGTTATGATGTCACAATGCCCACTTAAGCAGATCAAAGACAATGGTCTGTAACCAGGGTGACCCGTGCAGAGTTATGAAGTCACAATGCCCCCTTAGGCAGATCACAGACAAGGGTCTGTCACCACGATGACCAGTGCAGGGTTATGATGTCACAAAGCCCCCTTAGGCAGATCACAGACAAGCATCTGTCACCTGGGTGACCAGTGCAGAGTTATGGTGTCACAATGCCCCCTTAAGCAGATCACAGACGCGGGTCTGCCACCTGGCAGACCAGTGCAGAGTTATGATGTCACATTGCCCACTTAGGCAGATCACAGACAAGGGTCTGTCACGTGGGTGACCAGTGTAGAGTTATGAGGTCACAATGCCCCCTTAGCCTGGTCACAGACAAGGGTCTGTCTCCTGGGTGATGAATGAGGAGTTATGATGTCACTATGCCCCCTTAGGCAGGTCCCAGACAAGAGTCTGTCACCTGGGTGACCAGTGCAGAGTTATGATGTCACAATGACCCCTTAGGCAGATCAGAGACAAAGGTCTGTCACCTGAGTGACCAGTGCAGAGTTATCATGTCATAATGCCCCCTTAGGCATGTCACAGACCAGGGTCTGTCTCCTGGGTGACGAATGAGGAGTTATGATGTCACTATGCCCCCTTAGGCAGATCACAGACATGGGCCTGTCACGTGGGTGCCCAGTGCAGACTTATGATGTCACAATGCCCCCTTAGGCAGTTCACAGACAAGGGTCTGTCACCTGGGTGACCAGTGGAGAGTTATGATGTCACAATGCCCCTTTAGGCAGATCACAGACAAGGGTCTGTCACCTGGGGTCTCAGTGCAGAGTTATGATATCCCAATACACACTTAAGCAGATCAAAGACAAGGGTCTGTCACCAGGGTGACCCGTGCAGGGTTATGATGTCACAATGCCCCATTAGGCAGATCACAAACATGGGTCTGCCACCTGGGTGACCCATGCAGTGTTATGATGTCACAATGCCCCCTTAGGCAGATAACACGCAAGGGTCTGTCACCAGGGTGACCAGGGCAGAGTTATGATATCACAATGCCCCCTTAGGCATATCACAGACAATGGTCTGTCACCTAGGTGACGAGTGCAGAGTTATGATGTCACAATGCCCCCTTAGGCAGATCACAGACAAGGGCCTGTCACCTGGGTGTCCCGTGCAGTGTTAAGATGTCAAAATGACCCCTTAAGCAGATCACAGACAAGGGTCTGTCACCTGGGTTACCAGTGTAGATTTATGATATCACAATGTCCCCTTAGGAAGTTCACAGACAGGGGTCTGTCACCTGAGTAACCAGTGCAGAGTTATGATGTCACAATGCCCCCTTAGGCAGATCACAGACAAGGTTCTTTCACCTGGGTGACCAGTGCAGAGTTATGAAGTCACAATTCCCCCTTAGGTAGATCACAGACAAGTGTTTGTCACCTGGGTACCCCGTGCACAGTTATGATGTGACAGTGCCCCCTTAGACAGATCAAAGACAAGGGTCTCTCAACTGGCAGACCAGTGCAGAGTTATGATGTCACAATGCCCCCTTAGGCAGGTCAAAGACAAGGATCTGTCACCTGGGTGTCCATTGCAGTCTTATGATGTCACAATGCCCCCTTAGGCATATCACAGACAAGGGTCTGTCACCACGGTGACCAGTTCAGAGTTATGACATCAAAATTCCCTTTTAGGCAGATCAAAGACAAGGGTCTGTCACCTGGGTGCCCAGTGCAGAGTTTTGATGTCACAAGACCCCCTTAGGCAGATCAAAGACAAGGGTCTGTCACCTGGGTGACGAGTGCAGAGTTATGATGTCTCAATGCCCCCTTAGGCAGATCACATTCAAGGGCCTGACACATGGGTGACCCGTGCAGAGTTTTGATGTCACAATGCCCCCTTAGACAGATCACAGACCGGGGTCTGTCACCTGAGTAACCAGTGCAGAGTTATGATGTCACAATGCCCCCTTAGGCAGATCACAGACAAGGTTCTTTCACCTGGGTGACCAGTGCAGAGTTATGATGTCACAATGTCCCATTAGGAAGATCACAGAAAAGTGTCCGTCAGCTGGGTGACGAGTGCACACTTATGATGTCACAACGCCCCCTTAGGCAGATCAAAGACAATGGTCTGTCAACTTGGTGACCAATGCCGAGTTATGATATCACAATGCCCCTTTAGGCAGATCACTGAAAAGGGTCTGTCACCTGCGTGACCAGTTCAGAGTTATGATGTCACAATGCACCCTTAGGCAGATCACTGACAAGGGTCTGTCACCTGGGCGACCGGTGCAGAGTTATGATGTCACAATGCCTCCTTAGGCAGATAACAGAAAGGGGTCTGTAACCAGGGTGAGCAGTACAGGGTTATAATGTCGCAATGCCGCCCTAGGCAGGTCACAGACAAGGGTCGCTCACCTGGGTGACGAGTGCAGAGTTATGAAGTCACAATTCCCCCTTAGGCAGATCACAGACAAGTGTTTGTCACCTGGGTGCCCCGTGCACAGTTATGATGTGACAGTGCCCCCTTAGACAGATCAAAGACAAGGGTCTCTCAACTGGCTGACCAGTGCAGAGTTATGATGTCACAATGCCCCCTTAGGCAGGTCAAAGACAAGGATCTGTCACCTGGGTGTCCATTGCAGTATTATGATGTCACAATGCCCCCTTAGGCATATCACAGACAAGGGTCTGTCACCACGGTGACCAGTGCAGATTTATGATGTCACAATGACCCCTTAGACAGGTCAAAGACAAGCGTCTGTCACATCGCTGACACGTGAAGAGTTATGACATCAAAATGCCCCTTTAGGCAGATCAAAGACAAGGGTCTGTCACCTGGGTCCCCAGTGCAGAGTTCTGATGTCACAATGCACCTTTAGGCAGATCACGGACAAGGGTCTGTCACCTGGGTGCCCTGTGCAGAGTTTTGATGTCACAAGGCCCCCTTAGGCAGATCAAAGACAAGGGTTTGTCACCTGGGTGACGAGTGCAGAGTTACGATGTCTCAATGCCCCCTTAGGCAGATCACATTCAAGGGCCTGACACATGGGTGACCCGTGCAGAGTTTTGATGTCACAATGCCCCCTTAGACAGATCACAGACCGGGGTCTGTCACCTGGGTAACCAGTGCAGAGTTATGATGTCACAATGCCCCCTTAGGCAGATCACAGACAAGGTTCTTTCACCTGGGTGACCAGTGCAGAGTTATGATGTCACAATGTCCCATTAGGAAGATCACAGAAAAGTGTCCGTCAGCTGGGTGACCAGTGCACACTTATGATGTCACAATGCCCCCTAAGGCAGATCACAGACAAGGGTCTGTCACCACGGTGACCAGTGCAGTGTTATGATGTCACAATGCCCTCTTAGGCAGATCATGGACAAGGGTGTGTCACCTGGGTGACCAATGCAGTGTTGTGATATCACAATGCCCCCTTAGGCAGATCACAGACAAGGATCTGTCACCTTTGTGACCAGTGCAGAGCTATGATGTCACAATGCTCCATTAGGCAGATCACAGACAAGGGTCTGTCACTTGGGTAATCATTGCAGAGTTATGATGTCACAATGCTCCCTTTAGCAGATAACGGACAACGGTCTGTCACCAGGGTGACCAGTCAAGAGTTTTGATGTCAAAATGCCCCGTTAGGCAGTTCACAGTCAAGGGTCTGTCACCTGGGTGACCAGTGGAGGGTTATGATGTCACAATGCACCCTTAAGCAGATCACAGACAAGGGTCTGTCACCAGGGGGACAAGTGCTGAGTTATGATGTCACAATGCCCCCTTAGGCAGTTCACAGACAAGGGTCTGTCACCTGGGTGACAAGTGCAGATTTATGATGTCCCCTCACCCACTTAGGCAGATCACAGACAAGGGTCTGTAACGTGGGTGACCAGTGCAGAGTTATGATGTCACGATGACCCCTTAAGCAGATCACTTTCAAGGGCCTGTCACATGGGTGACACGTGCAGACTTATGATGTCACAATGCACACTTAGGCAGATAACAGACAATGGTCTGTCACCTGGGTGACCCATGCTGAGATATGATGTCCCAATGCCCCTTACGCATATCACAGACAAGAGTCTGACACCTGGGAGATTCGTGAAGAGTTATGATGTCACAATGCCCATTTAGGCAGATCACAAACATGGGTCTGTCTCCTGGGTGACCAGTGCAGAGTTATGATGTCACAATGCCCACTTAGGCAGATCAAAGACAAGGGTCGGTCACCTCGGTGACCAATGCAGAGTTATGAAGTCTTATTGCCCCGTTAGGCAGATCACATTCAAGGGCCTGTCACATGGGTGACCCGTGCAGAGTTTTGATGTCACAATGCCCCCTTAGGCAGATCACAGACAAGGGTCTGTCACCTGGGTGACACGTGCAGAATTATGATGTCACTATGCCCCCTTTGGCAGATAACAGACAACGGTCTGTCACCTGGGTGAGCAGTGCAGAGTTATGAAGTCACAATGCCCCCTTAGGCAGAGACAAGGGCCTGTCACCTGGGTGACCAGTGCAGGGTTATAATGTCACAATGCTCCCTTAGGCAGATCACAGACAATGGTCTTTCACCTTGGTGACCAATGCAGTGTTATGATGTCACAATGCCCCCTTAGGCAGATCACAAACAATGGTCTGTCACCTACGTGCCCAGTGCAGAGTTATGATGTCACAATACCCCCTTAGGGAGATCACAGACAAGGGTCTGTCACCTGGGTGACCAGTGTAGAGATATGATGTCACAATGCCCCGTTAGGCAGATAAGAGACAAGGGTCTGTCACCACGGTGACACGGGCAGAGTTATGATGTCACAATGGCCCCTTAGGCAGACAAAAGAGAAAGTTCTGTCCCCTGGGTGACCAGTGCAGAGTTATGATGTCACAATGCCACCTTAGGCTGATCTTAGTCAAGGATCTGTCACCTGGGTGACCCGTGCAGAATTATGATGTCACAATGCCCCCTTAGCAGATCACAGACAAGGGTCTGTCACCTGGGGTACTCGTGCAGCGTTATAATGTCACAATGCCCCCTTAGGGAGTTCTCAGACAAGGGTCGGTCACCTGGGTGACCAGTGCAGATTTATGATGTCACAATGCCCACTTAGGCAGATCAAAGACAGTGGTCTGTAAACTTGGTGACCAATGCAGAGTTATGTTGTCACAATGCCCCCGTAGGCAGATAAAAGACAAGGGTCTGTCACCTGGGTGACCAGTGCAGAATTATGATGGCACAATGCCCCCTTAGGCAGAACATAGACAAGTGTCTGTCACATGGGTGACCCGTGCAGATTTATGATGTCACAATGCACCCTTAGGCAGATCACAGACAAGGGTCTGTCACCTGGGGTACCCGTGCAGTTTTATAATGTCACAATGCCCCCTTAGGCAGACCACAGACAAGGTCCTGTCACTTGTGTCACCCGTGCAGAGTTTTGATGTCACAATGCCCCCTTAGGCAGATCACAGACAAGGGCCTGTCACCTGGGTGCTCCGTACAGAGTTATGAGGTCACAATGCCCCCTTAGGCAGATCACAGACAAGGGTCTGTAACCTGGGTGACCCGTGCAGAGTTATGATGTCACAATGCCTTCTTAGCAGCTCACAGACAAGGTTCTGACACTTGTGGGACCCGTGCAGTGTTATAATGTCACAGTGACCCCTTAGGGAGTTCTCAGAGAAGGGTCTGTCACCTGGGTTACCAGTGCAGATTTATGATGTCACAACGCCCCTTTAGGCAGATCAAAGACAATGGTCTGTCAACTTGGTGACCAATGCCGAGTTATGATATCACAATGCCCCTTTAGGCAGATCACAGAAAAGGGTCTCTCACCTGCGTGACCAGTTCAGAGTTATGATGTCGCAATGCACCCTTAGGCAGATCACTGACAAGGGTCTGTCACCTGGGCGACCGGTGCAGAGTTATGATGTCACAATGCCTCCTTAGGCAGATAACAGAAAGGGGTCTGTAACCAGGGTGAGCAGTGCAGGGTTATAATGTCGCAATCCCGCCCTAGGCAGATCACAGACAAGGGTCTCTCACCTGGGTGACGAGTGCAGAGTTATGAAGTCACAATTCCCCCTTAGGTAGATCACAGACAAGTGTTTGTCACCTGGGTGCCCCGTGCACAGTTATGTGTGTCAGTGCCCCCTTAGACAGATCAAAGACAAGGGTCTCTCAACTGGCTGCCCAGTGCAGAGTTATGATGTCACAATGCCCCCTTAGGCAGGTCAAAGACAAGGATCTGTCACCTGGGTGTCCATTGCAGTGTTATGATGTCACAATGCCCCCTTAGGCATATCACAGACAAGGGTCTGTCACCACGGGGACCAGTGCAGATTTATGATGCCACAATGCCCCCTTAGACAGATCAAAGACAAGCGTCTGTCACATCGCAGACACGTGCAGAGTTATGACGTCAAAATGCCCCTTTAGGCAGATCAAAGACAAGGGTCTGTCACCTGGGTGCCCAGTGCAGAGTTATGATGTCACAATGCACCTTTAGGCAGATCACGGACAAGGGTCTGTCACCTGGATGCCCTGTGCAGAATTCTGATGTCACAATGCCCCCTTAGGCAGATCAAAGACAAGGGTCTGTCACCTGGGTGACGAGTGCAGAGTTATGATGTCTCAATGCCCCCATAGGCAGATCACATTCAAGGGCCTGACACATGGGTGACCCTTGCAGAGTTTTGATGTCAGAATGCCCCCTCAGGCAGATCAAAGACAAGGGTCTGCCACCTGGTTGCCTCGTGCATAGTTATGATGTCACAATGCCCCCTTGGGCAGATCACAGACAAGGGTCTGTCACCTGGGTGACCAGTGGAGAGTTATGATGTCACAATGCCCCTTTAGGCAGATCACAGACAAGGGTCTGTCACCTGGGGTCTCAGTGCAGAGTTATGATATCCCAATACACACTTAAGCAGATCAAAGACAAGGGTCTGTCACCAGGGTGACCAGTGCAGTTTTATGATGTCACAATGCCCCATTAGGCAGATCACAAACATGGGTCTGTCACCTGGGTGACCCATGCAGTGTTATGATGTCACAATGCCCCCTTAGGCAGATAACACACAATGGTCTGTCACCAGGGTGACCAGGGCAGAGTTATGATATCACAATACCCCCTTAGACATATCACAGACAATGGTCTGTCACCTAGGTGACGAGTGCAGAGTCATGATGTCACAATGCCCCCTTAGGCAGATCACAGACAAGGGCCTGTCACCTGGGTGCCCCGTGCAGTGTTATGATGTCAGAATGACCCCTTAAGCAGATCACAGACAAGGGTCTGTCACCTGGGTTACCAGTGCAGAGTTATGATATCACAATGTCCCCTTAGGTAGTTCACAGACAAGGGTCTGTCACCTGAGTGACCAGTGCAGATTTATGATGTCACAACGCCCCCTTAGGCAGATCAAAGACAATGGTCTGTCACCTTGTTTGCCAATGCAAATTTAAGATGTCACAATGCCTCCTTAGGCAGATCACAGACAAGGGCCTCTCACCTGCTTGACCAGTGCAGAGATATGATGTCACAATGAACCCTTAGGCAGATCACAGCCAAGAGTCTGTCACTTGGGTGACCAGTGCATAGTTATGATGTCACAATGACCCGTTTAGGCAGATCACAGACAAGGGTCAGTCACCTGGGTGACCAGTGCAGTCTTATGATGTCACAATGACCTCTTAGGCAGATCTCAGAAAAATGGTCTGTCACCTGTGTGTCCAGTGCGGAGTTATGATGTCACAATGCCCCTTTAGGCAGATCAAAGACCAGGGTCTGTCACCTGGGTTACCAGTGCAGAGTTATGATGTCACAATGCCCACTTAAGCAGATCAAAGACAATGGTCTGTAACCAGGGTGACCCGTGCAGAGTTATGATGTCACAATGCCCCTTAGACAGGTAACAGACAAGGGTCTGTGACCTGGGTGAGGAATGAGGAGTTATGATGTCAGGATGCCCCCTTAGGCATTTCAAAGACAAGGGTCTGTCACCTGGGTGACCCGTGCATAGTTATGACGTCACAATGCCCCCTTAGGCAGATCACAGACAAGGGTCTGTCACCTGGGTTACCCGTGCAGATTTATGTTGTCAAAATGCCCACTTAGGCAGATCACAGACAAGAGTCTGTCACCTGGGTGACCAGTGCAGAGTTATGATGTCACAATGCCCCCTAAGGCATATCACAGAAAAGGGTCTTTCACCAGGTTCACCAGTGCAGGCTTATGATGACACAATGCCCCCTTAGGCAGATCACGGACAAGGGTCCGTCACCACGGTGACGAGTGCATAGTTAAGATGCAAAAACGACCCCATAGGCAGATCACAGTCAAGGTTCTGTCACCTGGGTGACCAGTGCAGAGTTTAGATGTCACAATGACTCATTAGGCAGATCACAGACAAGGTTCTGTCACCTGGGTGACCAGTGCAGAGTTATGATGTCACAATTCCGCCTTAGACAGATGACGGACAAGGGTCTGTCACCAGGGAGACCAGTGCAGAATTATGATGTCACAATGTCCCATCAGGGAGATCACAGAAAAGGGTCTGTCACCTGGGTGACCAGTGCAGAGTTATGATGTCACAATGCCCCTTTAGGCAGATCACAGAAAAGGGTCTGTCACCAGGGAGCCCAGTGTAGAGTTATGATGTCACATTGCACCCTTAGGCAGATCACAGACAAGGGTCTGTCACCTGGCTGACCAGTGCAGAGTTATGATGTCACAATGACCCCTTAGGCAGATCACAGACAAGGGTCTGTCACCTGGGTGACCAGAGCACAGTTATGATGTCACAATGCCCCCTTAGGAAGATCACAGACAAGGGTCTGTCACCTGGGTGAGCCGTGCAGAGTTATGAAGTCACAATGCCCTCTTAGGCAGATCACAGACAAAGGGCTGTCACCTGGGTGATCTGTGCAGAATTATGATGTCACAATGCATCCTAAGGCATATCACGGAGAATGGTCTGTCACCTTGGTGACCAGTGCAGAGTAACGATGTCACAATACCCCCTTAGGCAAATCACAGACAAGGGTCTGTCCCCTGGGTGCCCAGTATAGAGTTATGATGTCACAATGCCCCATTATGCGGATCACAGACAAGGGTCTGGCACCTGGGTGACCATTGCATAGTTATGATGTCACAATGACCCCTTTAGGCAGATCACAGACAAGGGTCTGTCTCCTGGGTGACCAGTGCAGAGTTATGATGTCACAATGACCCCTTAGGCAGATCACAGAAAAATGGTCTGAAACCTGGGTGTCCAGTGCAGAGTTATGATGTCACAATGCCCCTTTAGGCAGATCAAAGACCAGGGTCTGTCACCTGGGTTACCAGTGCAGAGTTATGATGTCACAATGCCCACTTAAGCAGATCAAAGACAATGGTCTGTAACCAGGGTGACCCGTGCAGAGTTATGAAGTCACAATGCCCCCTTAGGCAGATCACAGACAAGGGTCTGTCACCACGATGACCAGTGCAGGGTTATGATGTCACAAAGCCCCCTTAGGCAGATCACAGACAAGCATCTGTCACCTGGGTGACCAGTGCAGAGTTATGGTGTCACAATGCCCCCTTAAGCAGATCACAGACGCGGGTCTGCCACCTGGCAGACCAGTGCAGAGTTATGATGTCACATTGCCCACTTAGGCAGATCACAGACAAGGGTCTGTCACGTGGGTGACCAGTGTAGAGTTATGAGGTCACAATGCCCCCTTAGCCTGGTCACAGACAAGGGTCTGTCTCCTGGGTGATGAATGAGGAGTTATGATGTCACTATGCCCCCTTAGGCAGGTCCCAGACAAGAGTCTGTCACCTGGGTGACCAGTGCAGAGTTATGATGTCACAATGACCCCTTAGGCAGATCAGAGACAAAGGTCTGTCACCTGAGTGACCAGTGCAGAGTTATCATGTCATAATGCCCCCTTAGGCATGTCACAGACCAGGGTCTGTCTCCTGGGTGACGAATGAGGAGTTATGATGTCACTATGCCCCCTTAGGCAGATCACAGACATGGGCCTGTCACGTGGGTGCCCAGTGCAGACTTATGATGTCACAATGCCCCCTTAGGCAGTTCACAGACAAGGGTCTGTCACCTGGGTGACCAGTGGAGAGTTATGATGTCACAATGCCCCTTTAGGCAGATCACAGACAAGGGTCTGTCACCTGGGGTCTCAGTGCAGAGTTATGATATCCCAATACACACTTAAGCAGATCAAAGACAAGGGTCTGTCACCAGGGTGACCCGTGCAGGGTTATGATGTCACAATGCCCCATTAGGCAGATCACAAACATGGGTCTGCCACCTGGGTGACCCATGCAGTGTTATGATGTCACAATGCCCCCTTAGGCAGATAACACGCAAGGGTCTGTCACCAGGGTGACCAGGGCAGAGTTATGATATCACAATGCCCCCTTAGGCATATCACAGACAATGGTCTGTCACCTAGGTGACGAGTGCAGAGTTATGATGTCACAATGCCCCCTTAGGCAGATCACAGACAAGGGCCTGTCACCTGGGTGTCCCGTGCAGTGTTAAGATGTCAAAATGACCCCTTAAGCAGATCACAGACAAGGGTCTGTCACCTGGGTTACCAGTGTAGATTTATGATATCACAATGTCCCCTTAGGAAGTTCACAGACAGGGGTCTGTCACCTGAGTGACCAGTGCAGATTTATGATGTCACAACGCCCCCTTAGGCAGATCAAAGACAATGGTCTGTCACCTTGGTTACCAATGCAAATTTAAGATGTCACAATGCCTCCTTAGGCAGATCACAGACAAGGGTCTGTCACCTGGGTGCCCAGTATAGAGTTATGATGTCACAATGCCCCATTAAGCAGATCACAGACAAGGGTCTGCCACCTGGGTGACCATTGCATAGTTATGATGTCACAATGACACCTTTAGGCAGATCACAGACAAGGGTCTGTCACCTGGGTGACCAGTGCAGTGTTATAATGTCACAATGACCTCTTAGGCAGATCACAGAAAAATGGTCTGTCACCTGTGTGTCCAGTGCGGAGTTATGATGTCACAATGCCCCTTTAGGCAGATCAAAGAGCAGGGTCTGTCACCTCGGTAACCAGTGTAGAGTTATGATGTCACAATGCCCACTTAAGCAGATCAAAGACAATGGTCTGTAACCAGGGTGACCCGTGCAGAGTTATGAAGTCACAAGTCTCCCTTAGGCAGATCACAGGCAAGGGTCTGTCACCACGATGACCAGTGCAGTTTTATGATGTCACAATGCCCCCTTAGGCAGATCAAAGACAAGCATCTGTCACCTGGGTGACCAGTGCAGAGTTATGGTGTCACAATGCCCCCTTAGGCATATCACAGAAAAGGGTCTTTCACCAGGTTCACCAGTGCAGGCTTATGATGTCACAATGCCCCCTTAGGCAGATCACGGACAAGGGTCCGTCACCAGGGTTAGCAGTGCACTGTTATGATGTCACGATGCCCCCTTAGGCAGATCACAGACAAGGGTCTGTCACCACGGTGACGACTGCAGAGTTAAGATGCAAAAACGACCACATAGGCAGATCACAGCCAAGGTTTTGCCACCTGGGTGACCAGTGCAGAGTTTAGATGTCACAGTGACCCCTTAGGCAGATGACAGGCAAGGTTCTGTCACCTGGGTGACCAGTGCAGAGTTATGATGTCACAATTCCGCCTTAGACAGATGACGTACAAGGGTCTGTCACCAGGGAGACCTGTGCAGAATTATGATGTCACAATGTCCCATTAGGGAGATCACAGAAAGGGTCTGTCACCTGGGTGACCAGTGCAGAGTTATGATGTCACAATGCCCCCTTAGGCAGATCACAGAAAAGGGTCTGTCACCAGGGAGCCCAGTGTAGAGTTATGATGTCACATTGCACCCTTAGGCAGATCACAGACAAGGGTCTGTCACCTGGCTGACCAGTGCAGAGTTATGATGTCACAATGACGCCTTAGGCAGATCACAGACAAGGGTCTGTCACCTGGGTGACCAGAGCACAGTTATGATGTCACAATGCCCCCTTAGGCAGATCACAGACAAGGGTCTGTCACCTGGGTGACTAGTGCAGAGTTATGATGTCACAATGCCCCTTTAGGCAGATCACATACAAGGGTCTGTCACCAGGGAGCCCAGTGTAGAATTATCACGTCACTTTGCCCCCTTATGCAGATCACGGTCAAAGGTCTGTCACCATTGTGACCAGTGCACAGTTATGGTGTCACAATGCACCCTCAAGCAAATCACAGACGAGGGTCTGCAACCTGGGCGACTAGTGCAGAGTTATGATGTCACAATGCACCATTAGGCAGATCACAGACAGGGGTCCGTCACCTGGGTGAGCCGTGCAGAGTTATGATGTCACAATGCCCTCTTAGGCAGATCACAGACAAAGGGCTGTCACCTGGGTGATCTGTGCAGAATTATGATGTCACAATGCCTCCTAAGGCATATCACGGAAAATGGTCTGTCACCTTGGTGACCAGTGCAGAGTAACGATGTCACAATACCCCCTTGGGCAAATCACAGACAAGGGTCTGTCACCTGGGTGCCCAGTATAGAGTTATGATGTCACAATGCCCCATTAAGCAGATCACAGTCAAGGGTCTGCCACCTGGGTGACCATTGCATAGTTATGATGTCACAATGACCCCTTTAGGCAGATCACAGACAAGGGTCTGTCACCTGTGTGACCAGTGCAGAGTTATGATGTCACAATGACCCCTTAGGCAGATCACAGACAAATTGTCTGTAACCTGGGTGTCCAGTGCAGAGTTATGATGTCACAATGCCCCTTTAGGCAGATCAAAGACCAGGGTCTGTCACCTGGGTTACCAGTGGAGAGTTATGATGTCACAATGCCCACTTAAGCAGATCAAAGACAATGGTCTGTAACCAGAGTGACCCGTGCAGAGTTATGAAGTCACAATGCCCCCTTAGGCAGATCTCAGACAAGGGTCTGTCACCACGATGATCAGTGCAGTGTTATGATATCACAAAGCCCCCTTAGGCAGATCACAGACAAGGGTCTGTCACCTGGGTGACCAGTGCAGAGTTATGGTGTCACAATGCCCTCTTAAGCAGATCACAGACGCGGGTCTGCCTCCTGGCAGACCAGTGCAGAGTTATGATGTCACATTGCCCACTTAGGCAGATCACAGACAAAGGTCTGTCACCTGGGTGACCAGCGTAGAGTTATGAGGTCACAATGAACCCTTAGGCAGATCACCGACAAGAGTCTGTCACTTCGGTGGCCAGTGCAGAGTTATGATGTCACAATGACCCATTAAGCAGATCACAGACAAGGATCTGCCTCCTGGGTGACCAGTGCATAGTTATGATGTCACAAAGACCCCTTTAGGCAGATCACAGACAAGGGTCTGTCACCTGGGTGACCAGTGCAGTCTTATGATGTCACAATGACCTCTTAGGCAGATCTCAGAAAAATGGTCTGTCACCTGTGTGTCCAGTGCGGAGTTATGATGTCACAATGCCCCTTTAGGCAGATCAAAGACCAGGGTCTGTCACCTGGGTAACCAGTGCAGAGTTATGATGTCACAATGCCCACTTAAGCAGATCAAAGACAATGGTCTGTAACCAGGGTGACCCGAGCAGAGTTATGAAGTCACAATGCCCCCTTAGGCAGATCACAGACAAGGGTCTGTCACCACGATGACCAGTGCAGTTTTATGATGTCACAATGCCCCCTTAGGCAGATCACAGACAAGGGTCTGTCACCTGGGTGACCAGTGCAGAGTTATGGTGTCACAATGCCCCTTAGGCATATCACAGAAAAGGGTCTTTCACCAGGTTCACCAGTGCAGGCTTCTGATGTCACAATGCCCCCTTAGGCAGATCACAGACAAGGGTCCGTCACCAGGGTTAGCAGTGCACTGTTATGATGTCACGATTCCCCCTTAGGCAGATCACAGACAAGGGTCTGTCACCACGGTGACGCGTGCAGAGTTAAGATGCAAAAACGTCCACATAGGCAGATCACTGCCAAGGTTTTGTCACCTGGGTGACCAGTGCAGAGTTTAGATGTCACAATGACCCCTTAGGCAGATCACAGACAAGGTTCTGTCACCTGGGTGACCAGTGCAGAGTTATGATGTCACAATTCCGCCTTAGACAGATGACGGACAAGGGTCTGTCACCAGGGAGACCAGTGCAGAATTATGATGTCACAATGTCCCATTAGGGAGATCACAGAAAAGGGTCTGTCACCTGGGTGACCAGTGCAGAGTTATGATGTCACAATGCCCCCTTAGGCAGATCACAGGAAAGGGTCTGTCACCAGGGAGCCCAGTGTAGAGTTATGATGTCACATTGCACCCTTAGGCAGATCACAGACAAGGGTCTGTCACCTGGCTGGCCAGTGCAGAGTTATGATGTCACAATGACCCCTTAGGCAGATCACAGACAAGGGTCTGTCACCTGGGTGACCAGAGCACAGTTATGATGTCACAATGCCCCCTTAGGAAGATCACAGACAAGGGTCTTTCACCTGGGTGACTAGTGCAGAGTTATGATGTCACAATGCCCCTTTAGGCAGATCACAGACAAGGGTCTGTCACCAGGGAGCCCAGTGGAGAGTTTTGATGTCACATTGCCCCCTTATGCAGATCACGGTCAAAGGTCTGTCACCATTGTGACCAGTGCACAGTTATGGTGTCACAATGCCCCCTCAAGCAGATCACAGACGAGGGTCTGCAACCTGGGAGACTAGTGCAGAGTTATGATGTCACAATGCACCATTAGGCAGATCACAGACAGGCGTCTGTCACCTGGGTGCGCCGTGCAGAGTTATGATGTCACAATGCCCCCTTAGGCAGTTCACAGACAAGGGTCTGTCACCTGGGTGACAAGTGCAGATTTATGATGTCCCCTCACCCACTTAGGCAGATCACAGACAAGGGTCTGTAACGTGGGTGACCAGTGCAGAGTTATGATGTCACGATGACCCCTTAAGCAGATCACTTTCAAGGGCCTGTCACATGGGTGACACGTGCAGACTTATGATGTCACAATGCACACTTAGGCAGATAACAGACAATGGTCTGTCACCTGGGTGACCCATGCTGAGATATGATGTCCCAATGCCCCTTACGCATATCACAGACAAGAGTCTGACACCTGGGAGATTCGTGAAGAGTTATGATGTCACAATGCCCATTTAGGCAGATCACAAACATGGGTCTGTCTCCTGGGTGACCAGTGCAGAGTTATGATGTCACAATGCCCACTTAGGCAGATCAAAGACAAGGGTCGGTCACCTCGGTGACCAATGCAGAGTTATGAAGTCTTATTGCCCCGTTAGGCAGATCACATTCAAGGGCCTGTCACATGGGTGACCCGTGCAGAGTTTTGATGTCACAATGCCCCCTTAGGCAGATCACAGACAAGGGTCTGTCACCTGGGTGACACGTGCAGAATTATGATGTCACTATGCCCCCTTTGGCAGATAACAGACAACGGTCTGTCACCTGGGTGAGCAGTGCAGAGTTATGAAGTCACAATGCCCCCTTAGGCAGAGACAAGGGCCTGTCACCTGGGTGACCAGTGCAGGGTTATAATGTCACAATGCTCCCTTAGGCAGATCACAGACAATGGTCTTTCACCTTGGTGACCAATGCAGTGTTATGATGTCACAATGCCCCCTTAGGCAGATCACAAACAATGGTCTGTCACCTACGTGCCCAGTGCAGAGTTATGATGTCACAATACCCCCTTAGGGAGATCACAGACAAGGGTCTGTCACCTGGGTGACCAGTGTAGAGATATGATGTCACAATGCCCCGTTAGGCAGATAAGAGACAAGGGTCTGTCACCACGGTGACACGGGCAGAGTTATGATGTCACAATGGCCCCTTAGGCAGACAAAAGAGAAAGTTCTGTCCCCTGGGTGACCAGTGCAGAGTTATGATGTCACAATGCCACCTTAGGCTGATCTTAGTCAAGGATCTGTCACCTGGGTGACCCGTGCAGAATTATGATGTCACAATGCCCCCTTAGCAGATCACAGACAAGGGTCTGTCACCTGGGGTACTCGTGCAGCGTTATAATGTCACAATGCCCCCTTAGGGAGTTCTCAGACAAGGGTCGGTCACCTGGGTGACCAGTGCAGATTTATGATGTCACAATGCCCACTTAGGCAGATCAAAGACAGTGGTCTGTAAACTTGGTGACCAATGCAGAGTTATGTTGTCACAATGCCCCCGTAGGCAGATAAAAGACAAGGGTCTGTCACCTGGGTGACCAGTGCAGAATTATGATGGCACAATGCCCCCTTAGGCAGAACATAGACAAGTGTCTGTCACATGGGTGACCCGTGCAGATTTATGATGTCACAATGCACCCTTAGGCAGATCACAGACAAGGGTCTGTCACCTGGGGTACCCGTGCAGTTTTATAATGTCACAATGCCCCCTTAGGCAGACCACAGACAAGGTCCTGTCACTTGTGTCACCCGTGCAGAGTTTTGATGTCACAATGCCCCCTTAGGCAGATCACAGACAAGGGCCTGTCACCTGGGTGCTCCGTACAGAGTTATGAGGTCACAATGCCCCCTTAGGCAGATCACAGACAAGGGTCTGTAACCTGGGTGACCCGTGCAGAGTTATGATGTCACAATGCCTTCTTAGCAGCTCACAGACAAGGTTCTGACACTTGTGGGACCCGTGCAGTGTTATAATGTCACAGTGACCCCTTAGGGAGTTCTCAGAGAAGGGTCTGTCACCTGGGTTACCAGTGCAGATTTATGATGTCACAACGCCCCTTTAGGCAGATCAAAGACAATGGTCTGTCAACTTGGTGACCAATGCCGAGTTATGATATCACAATGCCCCTTTAGGCAGATCACAGAAAAGGGTCTCTCACCTGCGTGACCAGTTCAGAGTTATGATGTCGCAATGCACCCTTAGGCAGATCACTGACAAGGGTCTGTCACCTGGGCGACCGGTGCAGAGTTATGATGTCACAATGCCTCCTTAGGCAGATAACAGAAAGGGGTCTGTAACCAGGGTGAGCAGTGCAGGGTTATAATGTCGCAATCCCGCCCTAGGCAGATCACAGACAAGGGTCTCTCACCTGGGTGACGAGTGCAGAGTTATGAAGTCACAATTCCCCCTTAGGTAGATCACAGACAAGTGTTTGTCACCTGGGTGCCCCGTGCACAGTTATGTGTGTCAGTGCCCCCTTAGACAGATCAAAGACAAGGGTCTCTCAACTGGCTGCCCAGTGCAGAGTTATGATGTCACAATGCCCCCTTAGGCAGGTCAAAGACAAGGATCTGTCACCTGGGTGTCCATTGCAGTGTTATGATGTCACAATGCCCCCTTAGGCATATCACAGACAAGGGTCTGTCACCACGGGGACCAGTGCAGATTTATGATGCCACAATGCCCCCTTAGACAGATCAAAGACAAGCGTCTGTCACATCGCAGACACGTGCAGAGTTATGACGTCAAAATGCCCCTTTAGGCAGATCAAAGACAAGGGTCTGTCACCTGGGTGCCCAGTGCAGAGTTATGATGTCACAATGCACCTTTAGGCAGATCACGGACAAGGGTCTGTCACCTGGATGCCCTGTGCAGAATTCTGATGTCACAATGCCCCCTTAGGCAGATCAAAGACAAGGGTCTGTCACCTGGGTGACGAGTGCAGAGTTATGATGTCTCAATGCCCCCATAGGCAGATCACATTCAAGGGCCTGACACATGGGTGACCCTTGCAGAGTTTTGATGTCAGAATGCCCCCTTAGGCAGATCAAAGACAAGGGTCTGCCACCTGGTTGCCTCGTGCATAGTTATGATGTCACAATGACCCCTTTAGGCAGATCACAGACAAGGGTCTGTCACCTGGGTGACCAGTGCAGAGTTATGATGTCACAATGACCCCTTAGGCAGATCACAGAAAAATGGTCTGAAACCTGGGTGTCCAGTGCAGAGTTATGATGTCACAATGCCCCTTTAGGCAGATCAAAGACCAGGGTCTGTCACCTGGGTTACCAGTGCAGAGTTATGATGTCACAATGCCCACTTAAGCAGATCAAAGACAATGGTCTGTAACCAGGGTGACCCGTGCAGAGTTATGAAGTCACAATGCCCCCTTAGGCAGATCACAGACAAGGGTCTGTCACCACGATGACCAGTGCAGGGTTATGATGTCACAAAGCCCCCTTAGGCAGATCACAGACAAGCATCTGTCACCTGGGTGACCAGTGCAGAGTTATGGTGTCACAATGCCCCCTTAAGCAGATCACAGACGCGGGTCTGCCACCTGGCAGACCAGTGCAGAGTTATGATGTCACATTGCCCACTTAGGCAGATCACAGACAAGGGTCTGTCACGTGGGTGACCAGTGTAGAGTTATGAGGTCACAATGCCCCCTTAGCCTGGTCACAGACAAGGGTCTGTCTCCTGGGTGATGAATGAGGAGTTATGATGTCACTATGCCCCCTTAGGCAGGTCCCAGACAAGAGTCTGTCACCTGGGTGACCAGTGCAGAGTTATGATGTCACAATGACCCCTTAGGCAGATCAGAGACAAAGGTCTGTCACCTGAGTGACCAGTGCAGAGTTATCATGTCATAATGCCCCCTTAGGCATGTCACAGACCAGGGTCTGTCTCCTGGGTGACGAATGAGGAGTTATGATGTCACTATGCCCCCTTAGGCAGATCACAGACATGGGCCTGTCACGTGGGTGCCCAGTGCAGACTTATGATGTCACAATGCCCCCTTAGGCAGTTCACAGAAAAGGGTCTGTCACCTGGGTGACCAGTGCAGAGTTATGATGTCACAATGCCCCCTTAGGCAGATCACAGGAAAGGGTCTGTCACCAGGGAGCCCAGTGTAGAGTTATGATGTCACATTGCCCCCTTAGGCAGATCACAGACAAGGGTCTGTCACCTGGCTGGCCAGTGCAGAGTTATGATGTCACAATGACCCCTTAGGCAGATCACAGACAAGGGTCTGTCACCTGGGTGACCAGAGCACAGTTATGATGTCACAATGCCCCCTTAGGAAGATCACAGACAAGGGTCTTTCACCTGGGTGACTAGTGCAGAGTTATGATGTCACAATGCCCCTTTAGGCAGATCACAGACAAGGGTCTGTCACCAGGGAGCCCAGTGGAGAGTTTTGATGTCACATTGCCCCCTTATGCAGATCACGGTCAAAGGTCTGTCACCATTGTGACCAGTGCACAGTTATGGTGTCACAATGCCCCCTCAAGCAGATCACAGACGAGGGTCTGCAACCTGGGAGACTAGTGCAGAGTTATGATGTCACAATGCACCATTAGGCAGATCACAGACAGGCGTCTGTCACCTGGGTGCGCCGTGCAGAGTTATGATGTCACAATGCCCTCTTAGGCATATCACAGACAAAGGGCTGTCACCTGGGTGATCTGTGCAGAATTATGATGTCACAATGCCTCCTAAGGCATATCACGGAAAATGGTCTGTCACCTTGGTGACCAGTGCAGAGTAACGATGTCACAATACCCCCTTAGGCAAATCACAGACAAGGGTCTGTCACCTGGGTGCCCAGTATAGAGTTATGATGTCACAATGCCCCATTAAGCAGATCACAGACAAGGGTCTGGCACCTGGGTGACCATTGCATAGTTATGATGTCACAATGACCCCTTTAGGCAGATCACAGACAAGGGTCTGTCTCCTGGGTGACCAGTGCAGAGTTATGATGTCACAATGACCCCTTAGGCAGATCACAGAAAAATGGTCTGAAACCTGGGTGTCCAGTGCAGAGTTATGATGTCACAATGCCCCTTTAGGCAGATCAAAGACCAGGGTCTGTCACCTGGGTTACCAGTGCAGAGTTATGATGTCACAATGCCCACTTAAGCAGATCAAAGACAATGGTCTGTAACCAGGGTGACCCGTGCAGAGTTATGAAGTCACAATGCCCCCTTAGGCAGATCACAGACAAGGGTCTGTCACCACGATGACCAGTGCAGGGTTATGATGTCACAAAGCCCCCTTAGGCAGATCACAGACAAGCATCTGTCACCTGGGTGACCAGTGCAGAGTTATGGTGTCACAATGCCCCCTTAAGCAGATCACAGACGCGGGTCTGCCACCTGGCAGACCAGTGCAGAGTTATGATGTCACATTGCCCACTTAGGCAGATCACAGACAAGGGTCTGTCACGTGGGTGACCAGTGTAGAGTTATGAGGTCACAATGCCCCCTTAGCCTGGTCACAGACAAGGGTCTGTCTCCTGGGTGATGAATGAGGAGTTATGATGTCACTATGCCCCCTTAGGCAGGTCCCAGACAAGAGTCTGTCACCTGGGTGACCAGTGCAGAGTTATGATGTCACAATGACCCCTTAGGCAGATCAGAGACAAAGGTCTGTCACCTGAGTGACCAGTGCAGAGTTATCATGTCATAATGCCCCCTTAGGCATGTCACAGACCAGGGTCTGTCTCCTGGGTGACGAATGAGGAGTTATGATGTCACTATGCCCCCTTAGGCAGATCACAGACATGGGCCTGTCACGTGGGTGCCCAGTGCAGACTTATGATGTCACAATGCCCCCTTAGGCAGTTCACAGACAAGGGTCTGTCACCTGGGTGACCAGTGGAGAGTTATGATGTCACAATGCCCCTTTAGGCAGATCACAGACAAGGGTCTGTCACCTGGGGTCTCAGTGCAGAGTTATGATATCCCAATACACACTTAAGCAGATCAAAGACAAGGGTCTGTCACCAGGGTGACCCGTGCAGGGTTATGATGTCACAATGCCCCATTAGGCAGATCACAAACATGGGTCTGCCACCTGGGTGACCCATGCAGTGTTATGATGTCACAATGCCCCCTTAGGCAGATAACACACAAGGGTCTGTCACCAGGGTGACCAGGGCAGAGTTATGATATCACAATGCCCCCTTAGGCATATCACAGACAATGGTCTGTCACCTAGGTGACGAGTGCAGAGTTATGATGTCACAATGCCCCCTTAGGCAGATCACAGACAAGGGCCTGTCACCTGGGTGTCCCGTGCAGTGTTATGATGTCAAAATGACCCCTTAAGCAGATCACAGACAAGGGTCTGTCACCTGGGTTACCAGTGTAGATTTATGATATCACAATGTCCCCTTAGGAAGTTCACAGACAGGGGTCTGTCACCTGAGTGACCAGTGCAGATTTATGATGTCACAACGCCCCCTTAGGCAGATCAAAGACAATGGTCTGTCACCTTGGTTACCAATGCAAATTTAAGATGTCACAATGCCTCCTTAGGCAGATCACAGAAAAGGGTCTGTCACCTGGGTGCCCAGTATAGAGTTATGATGTCACAATGCCCCATTAAGCAGATCACAGACAAGGGTCTGCCACCTGGGTGACCATTGCATAGTTATGATGTCACAATGACACCTTTAGGCAGATCACAGACAAGGGTCTGTCACCTGGGTGACCAGTGCAGTGTTATAATGTCACAATGACCTCTTAGGCAGATCACAGAAAAATGGTCTGTCACCTGTGTGTCCAGTGCGGAGTTATGATGTCACAATGCCCCTTTAGGCAGATCAAAGAGCAGGGTCTGTCACCTCGGTAACCAGTGTAGGGTTATGATGTCACAATGCCCACTTAAGCAGATCAAAGACAATGGTCTGTAACCAGGGTGACCCGTGCAGAGTTATGAAGTCACAAGTCTCCCTTAGGCAGATCACAGGCAAGGGTCTGTCACCACGATGACCAGTGCAGTTTTATGATGTCACAATGCCCCCTTAGGCAGATCACAGACAAGGGTCTGTCACCTGGGTGACCAGTGCAGAGTTATGGTGTCACAATGCCCCCTTAGGCATATCACAGAAAAGGGTCTTTCACCAGGTTCACCAGTGCAGGCTTATGATGTCACAATGCCCCCTTAGGCAGATCACGGACAAGGGTCCGTCACCAGGGTTAGCAGTGCACTGTTATGATGTCACGATGCCCCCTTAGGCAGATCACAGACAAGGGTCTGTCACCACGGTGACGACTGCAGAGTTAAGATGCAAAAACGACCACATAGGCAGATCACAGCCAAGGTTTTGCCACCTGGGTGACCAGTGCAGAGTTTAGATGTCACAGTGACCCCTTAGGCAGATGACAGGCAAGGTTCTGTCACCTGGGTGACCAGTGCAGAGTTATGATGTCACAATTCCCCCTTAGACAGATGACGTACAAGGGTCTGTCACCAGGGAGACCTGTGCAGAATTATGATGTCACAATGTCCCATTAGGGAGATCACAGAAAGGGTCTGTCACCTGGGTGACCAGTGCAGAGTTATGATGTCACAATGCCCCCTTAGGCAGATCACAGAAAAGGGTCTGTCACCAGGGAGCCCAGTGTAGAGTTATGATGTCACATTGCACCCTTAGGCAGATCACAGAAAAGGGTCTGTCACCTGGCTGACCAGTGCAGAGTTATGATGTCACAATGACGCCTTAGGCAGATCACAGACAAGGGTCTGTCACCTGGGTGACCAGAGCACAGTTATGATGTCACAATGCCCCCTTAGGCAGATCACAGACAAGGGTCTGTCACCTGGGTGACTAGTGCAGAGTTATGATGTCACAATGCCCCTTTAGGCAGATCACATACAAGGGTCTGTCACCAGGGAGCCCAGTGTAGAATTATCATGTCACTTTGCCCCCTTATGCAGATCACGGTCAAAGGTCTGTCACCATTGTGACCAGTGCACAGTTATGGTGTCACAATGCACCCTCAAGCAAATCACAGACGAGGGTCTGCAACCTGGGCGACTAGTGCAGAGTTATGATGTCACAATGCACCATTAGGCAGATCACAGACAGGGGTCTGTCACCTGGGTGAGCCGTGCAGAGTTATGATGTCACAATGCCCTCTTAGGCAGATCACAGACAAAGGGCTGTCACCTGGGTGATCTGTGCAGAATTATGATGTCACAATGCCTCCTAAGGCATATCACGGAAAATGGTCTGTCACCTTGGTGACCAGTGCAGAGTAACGATGTCACAATACCCCCTTGGGCAAATCACAGACAAGGGTCTGTCACCTGGGTGCCCAGTATAGAGTTATGATGTCACAATGCCCCATTAAGCAGATCACAGACAAGGGTCTGGCACCTGGGTGACCATTGCATAGTTATGATGTCACAATGACCCCTTTAGGCAGATCACAGACAAGGGTCTGTCACCTGTGTGACCAGTGCAGAGTTATGATGTCACAATGACACCTTAGGCAGATCACAGACAAATTGTCTGTAACCTGGGTGTCCAGTGCAGAGTTATGATGTCACAATGCCCCTTTAGGCAGATCAAAGACCAGGGTCTGTCACCTGGGTTACCAGTGGAGAGTTATGATGTCACAATGCCCACTTAAGCAGATCAAAGACAATGGTCTGTAACCAGAGTGACCCGTGCAGAGTTATGAAGTCACAATGCCCGCTTAGGCAGATCTCAGACAAGGGTCTGTCACCACGATGATCAGTGCAGTGTTATGATATCACAAAGCCCCCTTAGGCAGATCACAGACAAGGGTCTGTCACCAGGGTGACCAGTGCAGAGTTATGGTGTCACAATGCCCTCTTAAGCAGATCACAGACGAGGGTCTGCCTCCTGGCAGACCAGTGCAGAGTTATGATGTCACATTGCCCACTTAGGCATATCACAGACAAAGGTCTGTCACCTGGGTGACCAGCGTAGAGTTATGAGGTCACAATGAACCCTTAGGCAGATCACCGACAAGAGTCTGTCACTTCGGTGGCCAGTGCAGAGTTATGATGTCACAATGACCCATTAAGCAGATCACAGACAAGGATCTGCCTCCTGGGTGACCAGTGCATAGTTATGATGTCACAAAGACCCCTTTAGGCAGATCACAGACAAGGGTCTGTCACCTGGGTGACCAGTGCAGTCTTATGATGTCACAATGACCTCTTAGGCAGATCTCAGAAAAATGGTCTGTCACCTGTGTGTCCAGTGCGGAGTTATGATGTCACAATGCCCCTTTAGGCAGATCAAAGACCAGGGTCTGTCACCTGGGTAACCAGTGCAGAGTTATGATGTCACAATGCCCACTTAAGCAGATCAAAGACAATGGTCTGCAACCAGGGTGACCCGAGCAGAGTTATGAAGTCACAATTCCGCCTTAGACAGATGACGGACAAGGGTCTGTCACCACGGAGACCAGTGCAGAATTATGATGTCACAATGTCCCATTAGGGAGATCACAGAAAAGGGTCTGTCACCTGGGTGACCAGTGCAGAGTTATGATGTCACAATGCCCCCTTAGGCAGATCACAGAAAAGGGTCTGTCACCAGGGAGCCCAGTGTAGAGTTATGATGTCACATTGCCCCCTTAGGCAGATCACAGACAAGGGTCTGTCACCTGGCTGACCAGTGCAGAGTTATGATGTCACAATGACCCCTTAGGCAGATCACAGACAAGGGTCTGTCACCTGGGTGACCAGAGCACAGTTATGATGTCACAATGCCCCCTTAGGAAGATCACAGACAAGGGTCTTTCACCTGGGTGACTAGTGCAGAGTTATGATGTCACAATGCCCCTTTAGGCAGATCACAGACAAGGGTCTGTCACCAGGGAGCCCAGTGTAGAGTTTTGATATCACATTGCCCCCTTATGCAGATCACGGTCAAAGGTCTGTCACCATTGTGACCAGTGCACAGTTATGGTGTCACAATGCCCCCTCAAGCAGATCACAGACGAGGGTCTGCAACCTGGGAGACTAGTGCAGAGTTATGATGTCACAATGCACCATTAGGCAGATCACAGACAGGCGTCTGTCACCTGGGTGAGCCGTGCAGAGTTATGATGTCACAATGCCCTCTTAGGCAGATCACAGACAAAGGGCTGTCACCTGGGTGATCTGTGCAGAATTATGATGTCACAATGCCTCCTAAGGCATATCACGGAAAATGGTCTGTCACCTTGGTGACCAGTGCAGAGTAACGATGTCACAATACCCCCTTAGGCAAATCACAGACAAGGGTCTGTCACCTGGGTGCCCAGTATAGAGTTATGATGTCACAATGCCCCATTAAGCAGGTCACAGACAAGGGTCTGCCACCTGGGTGACCATTGCATAGTTATGATGTCACAATGACCCCTTTAGGCAGATCACAGACAAGGGTCTGTCACCTGGGTGTCCAGTGCACAGTTATGATGTCACAATGACCCCTTAGGCAGATCACAGACAAATGGTCTGAAACCTGGGTGTCCAGTGCAAGTTATGATGTCACAATGCCCCTTTAGGCAGATCAAAGACCAGGGTCTGTCACCTGGGTTACCAGTGCAGAGTTATGATGTCACAATGCCCACTTAAGCAGATCAAAGACAATGGTCTGTAACCAGGGTGACCCGTGCAGAGTTATGAAGTCACAATGCCCCCTTAGGCAGATCACAGACAAGGGTCTGTCACCACGATGACCAGTGCAGTGTTATGATGTCACAAAGCCCCCTTAGGCAGATCACAGACAAGCATCTGTCACCTGAGTGACCAGTACAGAGTTATGGTGTCACAATGCCCCCTTAAGCAGATCACAGAGGCGGGTCTGCCACCTGGCAGACCAGTGCAGAGTTATGATGTCACATTGCCCACTTAGGCAGATCACAGACAAGGGTCTGTCACGTGGGTGATCAGTGTAGAGTTATGAGGTCACAATGCCCCCTTAGCCAGGTCACAGACAAGGCTCTGTCTCCTGGGTGACGAATGAGGAGTTATGATGTCACTATGCCCCCTTAGGCAGATCACAGACAAGAGTCTGTCACCTGGGTGACCAGTGCAGAGTTATGATGTCACAATGGCCCCTTAGGCAGATCACAGACAAGGGCCTGTCACCTAAGTGACCAGTGCAGAGTTATGATGTCATAATGCCCCCTTAGGCATGTCACAGACCAGGGTCTGTCTCCTGGGTGACGAATGAGGAGTTATGATGTCACTATGCCCCCTTAGGCAGATCAAAGACATGGGCCTGTCACGTGGGTGCCCAGTGCAGACTTCTGATGTCACAGTGCCCCCTTAGGCAGTTTACAGACAAGGGTCTGTCACCTGGGTGAACAGTGCAGAGTTGTGATGTCACAATGCCCCCTTAGGCAGATCACAGACAAGGGTCTGTCACCTGGGGTCTCAGTGCAGATTTATGATATCCCAATACACACTTAAGCAGATGAAAGACAAGGGTCTGTCACCAGGGTGACCCATGCTGGGTTATGATGTCACAATGCCCCATTAGGCAGATCACAAACATGGGTCTGTCACCTGGGTGACCCATGCAGTGTTATGATGTCACAATGCCCCCTTAGGCAGATAACACACAAGGGTCTGTCACCAGGGTGTCCAGGGCTGAGTTATGATATCACAATGCCCCCTTAGGCATATCACAGACAATGGTCTGTCTCCTAGGTGACGAGTGCAGAGTTATGATGTCACAATGCCCCCTTAGGCAGATCACAGACAAGAGCCTGTCACCTGGGTGCCCCGTGCAGTGTTATGATGTCAAAATGACCCCTTAAGCAGATCACAGACAAGGGTCTGTCACCTTGGTTACCAATGCAAATTTAAGATGTCACCATGCCTCCTTAGGCAGATCACAGACAAGGGTCTGTCACCTGGGTGCCCAGTATAGAGTTATGATGTCACAATGCCCCATTAAGCAGATCACAGACAAGGGTCTGCCACCTGGGTGACCATTGCATAGTTATGATGTCACAATGACACCTTTAGGCAGATCACAGACAAGGGTCTGTCACCTGGGTGACCAGTGCAGTGTTATAATGTCACAATGACCCCTTAGGCAGATGACAGACAAATTGTCTGTAACCTGGGTGTCCAGTGCAGAGTTATGATGTCACAATGCCCCTTTAGGCAGATCAAAGACCAGGGTCCGTCACCTGGGTTACCAGTGGAGAGTTATGATGTCACAATGCCCACTTAAGCAGATCAAAGACAATGGTCTGTAACCAGAGTGACCCGTGCAGAGTTATGAAGTCACAATGCCCCCTTAGGCAGATCTCAGACAAGGGTCTGTCACCACGATGATCAGTGCAGTGTTATGATATCACAAAGCCCCCTTAGGCAGATCACAGACAAGGGTCTGTCACCTGGGTGACCAGTGCAGAGTTATGGTGTCACAATGCCCTCTTAAGCAGATCACAGACGCGGGTCTGCCTCCTGGCAGACCAGTGCAGAGTTATGATGTCACATTGCCCACTTAGGCAGATCACAGACAAAGGTCTGTCACCTGGGTGACCAGCGTAGAGTTATGAGGTCACAATGAACCCTTAGGCAGATCACCGACAAGAGTCTGTCACTTTGGTGGCCAGTGCAGAGTTATGATGTCACAATGACCCATTAAGCAGATCACAGACAAGGATCTGCCTCCTGGGTGACCAATGCATAGTTATGATGTCACAAAGACCCCTTTAGGCAGATCACAGACAAGGGTCTGTCACCTGGGTGACCAGTGCAGTCTTATGATGTCACAATGACCTCTTAGGCAGATCTCAGAAAAGTGGTCTGTCACCTGTGTGTCCAGTGCGGAGTTATGATGTCACAATGCCCCTTTAGGCAGATCAAAGACCAGGGTCTGTCACCTGGGTAACCAGTGCAGAGTTATGATGTCACAATGCCCACTTAAGCAGATCAAAGACAATGGTCTGTAACCAGGGTGACCCGAGCAGAGTTATGAAGTCACAATGCCCCCTTAGGCAGATCACAGACAAGGGTCTGTCACCACGATGACCACTGCAGTTTTATGATGTCACAATGCCCCCTTAGGCAGATCACAGACAAGGGTCTGTCACCTGGGTGACCAGTGCAGAGTTATGGTGTCACAATGCCCCCTTAGGCATATCACAGAAAAGGGTCTTTCACCAGGTTCACCAGTGCAGGCTTCTGATGTCACAATGCCCCCTTAGGCAGATCACAGACAAGGGTCCGTCACCAGGGTTAGCAGTGCACTGTTATGATGTCACGATGCCCCCTTAGGCAGATCACAGACAAGGGTCTGTCACCACGGTGACGCGTGCAGAGTTAAGATGCAAAAACGTCCACATAGGCAGATCACTGCCAAGGTTTTGTCACCTGGGTGACCAGTGCAGAGTTTAGATGTCACAATGACCCCTTAGGCAGATCACAGACAAGGTTCTGTCACCTGGGTGACCAGTGTAGAGTTATGATGTCACAATTCCGCCTTAGACAGATGACGGACAAGGGTCTGTCACCAGGGAGACCAGTGCAGAATTATGATGTCACAATGTCCCATTAGGGAGATCACAGAAAAGGGTCTGTCACCTGGGTGACCAGTGCAGAGTTATGATGTCACAATGCCCCCTTAGGCAGATCACAGAAAAGGGTCTGTCACCAGGGAGCCCAGTGTAGAGTTATGATGTCACATTGCCCCCTTAGGCAGATCACAGACAAGGGTCTGTCACCTGGCTGACCAGTGCAGAGTTATGATGTCACAATGACCCCTTAGGCAGATCACAGACAAGGGTCTGTCACCTGGGTGACCAGAGCACAGTTATGATGACACAATGCCCCCTTAGGAAGATCACAGACAAGGGTCTGTCACCTGGGTGACTAGTGCAGAGTTATGATGTCACAATGCCCCTTTAGGCAGATCACAGACAAGGGTCTGTCACCAGGGAGCCCAGTGTAGAGTTTTGATGTCACATTGCCCCCTTATGCAGATCACGGTCAAAGGTCTGTCACCATTGTGACCAGTGCACAGTTATGGTGTCACAATGCCCCCTCAAGCAGATCACAGACGAGGGTCTGCAACCTGGGAGACTAGTGCAGAGTTATGATGTCACAATGCACCATTAGGCAGATCACAGACAGGCGTCTGTCACCTGGGTGAGCCGTGCAGAGTTATGATGTCACAATGCCCTCTTAGGCAGATCACAGACAAAGGGCTGTCACCTGGGTGATCTGTGCAGAATTATGATGTCACAATGCCTCCTAAGGCATATCACGGAAAATGGTCTGTCACCTTGGTGACCAGTGCAGAGTAACGATGTCACAATACCCCCTTAGGCAAATCACAGACAAGGGTCTGTCACCTGGGTGCCCAGTATAGAGTTATGATGTCACAATGCCCCATTAAGCAGATCACAGACAAGGGTCTGCCACCTGGGTGACCATTGCATAGTTATGATGTCACAATGACCCCTTTAGGCAGATCACAGACAAGGGTCTGTCACCTGGGTGACCAGTGCACAGTTATGATGTCACAATGACCCCTTAGGCAGATCACAGACAAATGGTCTGAAACCTGGGTGTCCAGTGCAAGTTATGATGTCACAATGCCCCTTTAGGCAGATCAAAGACCAGGGTCTCTCACCTGGGTTACCAGTGCAGAGTTATGATGTTACAATGCCCACTTAAGCAGATCAAAGACAATGGTCTGTAACCAGGGTGACCCGTGCAGAGTTATGAAGTCACAATGCCCCCTTAGGCAGATCACAGACAAGGGTCTGTCACCACGATGATCAGTGCAGTGTTATGATGTCACAAAGCCCCCTTAGGCAGATCACAGACAAGCATCTGTCACCTGAGTGACCAGTGCAGAGTTATGGTGTCACAATGCCCCCTTAAGCAGATCACAGACGCGGGTCTGCCACCTGGCAGACCAGTGCAGAGTTATGATGTCACATTGCCCACTTAGGCAGATCACAGACAAGGGTCTGTCACGTGGGTGATCAGTGTAGAGTTATGAGGTCACAATGCCCCCTTAGCCAGGTCACAGACAAGGGTCTGTCTCCTGGGTGACGAATGAGGAGTTATGATGTCACTATGCCCCCTTAGGCAGATCACAGACAAGAGTCTGTCACCTGGGTGACCAGTGCAGAGTTATGATGTCACAATGGCCCCTTAGGCAGATCACAGACAAGGGTCTGTCACCTAAGTGACCAGTGCAGAGTTATGATGTCATAATGCCCCCTTAGGCATGTCACAGACCAGGGTCTGTCTCCTGGGTGACGAATGAGGAGTTATGATGTCACTATGCCCCCTTAGGCAGATCAAAGACATGGGCCTGTCACGTGGGTGCCCAGTGCAGACTTATGATGTCACAGTGCCCCCTTAGGCAGTTTACAGACAAGGGTCTGTCACCTGGGTGAACAGTGCAGAGTTGTGATGTCACAATGCCCCCTTAGGCAGATCACAGACAAGGGTCTGTCACCTGGGGTCTCAGTGCAGATTTATGATATCCCAATACACACTTAAGCAGATGAAAGACAAGGGTCTGTCACCAGGGTGACCCATGCAGGGTTATGATGTCACAATGCCCCATTAGGCAGATCACAAACATGGGTCTGTCACCTGGGTGACCCATGCAGTGTTATGATGTCACAATGCCCCCTTAGGCAGATAACACACAAGGGTCTGTCACCAGGGTGTCCAGGGCTGAGTTATGATATCACAATGCCCCCTTAGGCATATCACAGACAATGGTCTGTCTCCTAGGTGACGAGTGCAGAGTTATGATGTCACAATGCCCCCTTAGGCAGATCACAGACAAGAGCCTGTCACCTGGGTGCCCCGTGCAGTGTTATGATGTCAAAATGACCCCTTAAGCAGATCACAGACAAGGGTCTGTCACCTTGGTTACCAATGCAAATTTAAGATGTCACCATGCCTCCTTAGGCAGATCACAGACAAGGGTCTGTCACCTGGGTGCCCAGTATAGAGTTATGATGTCACAATGCCCCATTAAGCAGATCACAGACAAGGGTCTGCCACCTGGGTGACCATTGCATAGTTATGATGTCACAATGACCCCTTTAGGCAGATCACAGACAAGGGTCTGCCACCTGGGTGCCTCGTGCAGAGTTATGATGTCACAATGCTCCCTTAGGCAGATCACAGACAACGGTCAGTCACCTGGGTAACCAGTGCAGAGTTATGAAGTTACTAAGCCCCCTTAGGCAGATAGTGGACAAGGGTCTGTAACCAGGCTGACCAGTGCAGAGTTATGATGTCACAATACCCCGTTAGGCCAATCACAGAAAAGGGTCTGTCACCTGTGTCACCATTGCAGAGTTATGATGTCACAATTCCCCCTTAGGCAGATCACAGACAACGGTCTGTCACCTGGGTGACCCGTGCAGAGTTATGATGTCACAACGCCCCGTTAGGCAGATCACCGACCAGGGTCTGTCACCTGGGTGACCAGCGCAGAGATATGATGTCACATTGCCCCCTTAGGCAGTTCACAGACCAGGGTCTGTCACCTAGGTAACCAGTGCAGAGTTATCATGTCACAATGCCCCCTTAGGCAGATCACAGACAAGGGTCTCTCACCTGGGTGACGAGTGCAGAGTTACGATGTCACAAAGCCCTCTTTAAGCAGATAACAGACAAGGGCCTGTCACCTGGGTGCCCCGTGCAGAGTTTCTATGTCACAATACCGCCTTAGGCAGATCACAGACAAGGGCCTGTCACCTGGGTGCCAAGTGCAGAGTTATGATGTCACAATACCCCTTTAGGCAGATCACAGACAAGGGCCTGTCATCTCGGTGCCCAGTGCAGAGTTATGATGTCACAATGTCCCCATAGGCAGATTACAAACAAGGGCCTGTCACTTGGGTGACCAGTGCAGAGTTATGAATACACCATGCCCCCTTAGGAAGATCACAGACAAGGGCCTGTCACCTGGGTGACCAGTGCATAGTGAGGTTGTCACAATGCCCCCTTAGGCAGATCACAAGCAATGGTCTGTGACATCGGGGACCAGTGCTGAGTTATGAAGTCACAATGCCCCCTTAGGCAGTTCACAGAGAAGGGTCCGTCTCCTGGGTGACCAGTGCAGATTTATGATATCACAACACCCCCTTAGGAAGATCACAGGCAAGGGTCTGTCGCCTGGGTGACCAGTACAGAGCTTTGATGTCACAATACCCCATTAGGCCGATCACAGAAAAGGGTATGTCACCTGGGTGACCATGGCAGAATTATGAAGTCACAATGCCCCCGTAGGCAGATCACAGACAAGGGTCTTTCACCTGGGTGACCAGTGCAGAGTTATGAAGTCACAATGTCCCCTAAGGCAGATCACAGGCAAACGCCTGTCACCTGGGTGCCCAGTGCAGACTTATGATGTCACAATGGCCCCTTAGGCAGAACACAGACAAGGGTCTGTCACCTGGGAGACCAGCGCAGAGATATGGTGTCTCAATGCCCCCTTAGGCAGATCACATTCAAGGGCCTGTCACATAGGTGACCCGTGCAGAATTTTGATGTCACCATTCCCCCTTAGGCTGATCACAGACAAGGGTCTGCCACCTGGGTGCCTCGTGCAGAATTATGATGTCACAATGCCCCACTGGGCGGATCACAGGCAAGGGTCTGTCACCACAGTGACCAGTGCAGAGTTAAGATGCAACAACGCCCACATAGGCAAATCACAGACAGTGGTCTGTCACCTGGGTAACCAGTGCAGAGTTATGATGTCACAATTCCGCCTTAGGCAGATCACAGACAAGGGTCTGTCACCTGGGTGACCAGTGCAGAGTTATGATGTCACAATGCTCCCTTAAGCAGTTCACAGACAAGGCTCTGTCACCTGGGTTACCAGTGCACTATTATGATGTCACAATGCCCCCTTAGGCAGATCAAAGACATGGGTCTGTCACCTGGGTGACCAGTGCAGATTTATGATGTCACAATGCCCTCTTAGGCAGATCACACACAAGGGTGTTACACCTGGATGACCACTGCAGACTTATGATGTCACAATGACCCCTTAGGCAGATCACAGACAAGGGTCTGTCACCTGGGTGACCAGTGCATAGTTATGATGTCACAATGCCCCCTTAGGCAGATCACAGACAAGGCTCTGTCACCACGGTGACCAGTGCAGAGTTATGATGTCACAATGCCCTCTCAGGGAGATCACAGACAGGGGTCTGTCACCTGGGTGACCAGTACAGGGTTATGATCTCATAATGCCCCCTTAGGCAGATCACAGACATGGGTCTGCCACTGGGTGACCAGTGGATAGTTACGATGTCACAATCACACCTTAGGCAGATCACAGACAAGGGTCTGTCACCTGTGTGACCAGTGCAGAGTTATAATGTCATAATGCCCCCTGAGGCGTATGACGGATATGGCTCAGTCACCATTGTGACCAGTGCAGAGTTATGATGTCACAATGCCCCCGTAGGCAGATCACAGACAACGGCCTGTCACCTGGGTGACCAGTGCAGAGTTATGATGTCGCAATGCCCCCTTAGGCAGATGACAAACAAGGGTCTGTCAACACGGTGACCTGTGCAGAGTTATGATGTCACAATGCCTCATTAGCCAGATCACAGACAAGGGTCTGTCACCACAGTGGCCACTGCCGAGTTATGATGTCACAATACCACTTTAGGCAGTTTACAGACAAGGGTCTGTCACCTGGGTGACCAATGAAGATTTGTGATGTCAAAATGCACCCTTAGGCAGATGACAGACAATGATCTGTCACCTGGGGGACCAGTGCAGAGTTGTGATGTCACAATGCCCCCTTAGGCAAATCACAGACAAGGGTCCTTCACCTGGGTGACCAGCGCACACTTATGAAGTCACAATGCCCCCTTAGGCAGATCACAGACAATGATCTGTCACCTGGGTGACCAGTGCAGAGTTATGATGTCACAATGCCCCCTTAGGCAGTTCACAGACAAGGGTCTGTCACCTGGGAGACCAGTGCAGAGTTAGAATGTCACAATGCCCCCGTAGACACATCACAGACAGGGGTCTGTCACCTGGGTGACCAGTGCAGAGTTTTGATGTCACTATGACCCCTTAGGCAGATCACAGACAAGGGTCTGTCATCTGGGTGACCAGTGCAGGGCTATGATGTCACAATGCCCCCTTAGGCAGATAACGGACAAGGGTCTGTCACCAGGGTGGCCAGTGCAGAGTTACGATGTCACAATGCCCCGTTAGCCAGTTCACAGAGAAGTGTCTGTCACCTGGGTGACGAGTGGGGAGTTATGATGTCACAATTTCCACTTAGGCAGATCACAGTCAAGGGCCTGTCACCTGGGTGTCCAGTGCAGACTTATGATGTCACAATGCCCACTTAGGCAGATCACAGACAAGGGTATGTCACCTGGGTGCCCCGTGCAGTGTTATGATGTCAGAATGTCCCCTTAGGCAGATCAAAGAGAAGGGTATATCACGTGGGTGACCAGTGCAGGGTTATGATATCACAATGCCCCCTTAGGCAGTTCACAGACAATGGTCTGTCACCTTCGTGACCCGTGCAGAGTTATGATGTCAAAATGTCCCTTTAGGCAGATCACAGACAAGGGTATGTCACATGGGTGACCCGTGCAGAGTTATGATGTCACAATGACCCGTTAGGCCGATCACAGAAAAGGGTCCGTCACCTGGGTTCCCAGTGCACAGTTATGATGTCACAATGCTCCCTTAGGCAGCTCACAGAACATAGTCTGTCACCACGGTGACCAGTGCAGTGTTAAGATGCCACAACGCCCTCATAGACAGACCACAGACAAGGGTCTGTCACCAGGGTGAGCAACGCAGGCTTATGATGTCACAATGCCCCCTTAGGCAGATCACAGACAAGGGTCTTTCAAATGGGTGACCAGTGGAGAGTTATGATGTCACAATGCACCCTTAAGCAGATCACAGACGAGGGTCTGCCTCCTGGGTGACCACTGCAGAGATCTTATGTCACAATGGCCCCTTAGGCAAATCACAGACAAGGGTCTGTCACTTGGGTGCCCAGTGTAGAGTTATGATGTCACAATGCCCCATTAAGCAGATCACAGAGAAGGGTCTGACACCTGGGTGACCATTGCATAGTTATGATGTCACAATGACGCCTAAGGCAGATCACAGACAAGTGTCTGTCTCCAGGGTGACTAGTGCAGAGTTATGATGACACAATGACCCCTTAGGCAGATCACAGACAAATGGTCTGCCACCTGGGTGACAAGTGCAGAGTTATGATGTCACAATGCCCCTTTAGTCAGATCAAAGACAACGTTCTGTCACCTGGGTTACCCGTGCAGAGTTATGATGTTACAATGTCCACTTAAGCAGATCAAAGACAATGGTCTGTAACCAGGGAGACCCGTGCGGAGTTATGATGTCACAATGCACCCTTAGGCAGATCACAGACAACGGCCTGTAACCTGGGTGACCCGCTCAGAGGTAAGAAGTCACAATGCCACCTTACACAGATCACAGACAAGGGTGTGTCACCTGTGTGACCAGTGCACAGTTATGAAGTCACAATGCCCCCTTAGGCAGATCACAGACAAGGGTCTGTCTCCACGATGACCAGTGCAGAGTTGTGAAGTCACAATGCCCCTTTGGGCAGATGACAGACAAGGTTGTGTCACCCGGGTGACGAGTGCACCGTTATGAAGTCACAATGCCCCCTTAGGCAGATCACAGACAAGGGTCTGTCACAAGGATGACTAGTGCAGAGTTATGAAGTAACATTGCCCATTTAGGCAGATCATAGACAAGGGTCTGTCACCTGTGTGACCAGTGCAGAGATATGATGTCACAAGGCCCCCCTTAGGCAGATCACAGACAAGCATCTGTCACCTGGGTGACCAGTGCTCAATTATCATGTCACAATGCACCTTTAGGCAGATTACAGAGAAGGTTCTGTCACCTGGGTGAGCAGTGCAGAGTTATGATGTCACAATGCCCCATTAGGCAGATCACAGACAAAGGTCTGTCACCTGAGTGACCAGTGCTGAGTTATGATGTCACAATGCCCCCTTAGGCAGATCACAGACAAGGGTCTGTCAACTGGGTGACCAGTGCAGAGTTATGATGTCACATTGCCCCCTTAGGCACATAACGGACAAGGGTCTGTCACCATGGTGACCAGTGAAGAGTTATGAGGTCACAATGCCCCGTAAGGCAGTTCACAGTCAAGGTTCTGTCACCTGGGTGACCAGTGCACAGTTATGATTTCACAATGCCGCCTTACGCAGATCACAGACAAAGTTCTGTCACCTGGGGGAGAAGTGCAGAGTTATGATGTCACAATGACCCCTTAGGCAGATCGCAGACAAGGGTATGTCAACTGGGTGACCAGTGCAGAGTTATGATGTCACATTGCCCCCTTAGGCAGATAACGGACAAGGGTCTGTCACCATGGTGACCAGTGAAGAGTTATGAGGTCACAATGCCCCGTAAGGCAGTTCACAGTCAAGGTTCTGTCACCTGGGTGACCAGTGCACAGTTATGATTTAACAATGCCGCCTTACGCAGATCACAGACAAAGTTCTGTCACCTGGGGGAGAAGTGCAGAGTTATGATGTCACAATGCCCCCTTAGACAGATCAGTGTCAAGGGTCTGTCACCTGGGTGACCAGTGCAGAGTTTAGATGTCACAATGACCCCTTAGGCAGATCACAGACAAGGGTCTGTCACCTTAGTGACCAGGGCAGAGTTATGATGTCACAATTCGGCGTTATTCAGATGACGGACAATGCTCTGTCACCAGGATGAACAGTGCAGTGTTATGATGTCACAATGCCCCAATAGGCAGATCACAGAAAAGGGTCTGTCACCTGCGTGACCAGTGCAGAGTTATGATGTCACAATGACCCCTTAGGCAGATCACAGACAAGGGTCTGTCACCTGGGAGCCCAGTGTAGAGTTATGATGTCACATTGCCCCCTTAGGCAGATCACAGAAAAGGTTCTGTCACCAGGGTGACCAGTGCAGACTTATGATGTCACAATGACCGCTTAGGCAGATCACAGACAAGGGTCTGCCACCTGGGTGACCAGTGGAGATTTATGATGTCACCATGCCCCCTTAGGCAGGTCACAGACAAGAGTCTGTCACCTGGGTGACCAGTGCACAGTTATGATGTCACAATGCCCCCTTAGGCAGATCACAGACAAGGGTCTGTCACCTGGGTTCCCAGTGTAGAGTTACAATGTCACAATGTCCCATTAAGCAGATCACAGACAAGGGTCTGCCACCTTGGTGACCACTGCAGTTTTATGATGTCACAATGAACCGTTAGGCAGATCACAGGCAAGGGTTTGTCACCTGGGTGACCAGTGCAGAGATATTATGTCACAATGACCCCTTAGGCAGATCACAGACAAATGATCTGTCACCTGGGTGACCAGGGCAGAGTTATGATGTCACAATGCCCCTTTAGTCAGATCAAAGACAACGGTCTGTCACCTGGGTTACCCGTGCAGAGTTATGACGTCACAATGCACCCTTAGGCAGATCACAGACAGCGGCCTGTAACCTGGGTGACCCGCTCAGAGTTATGAAGTCACAATGCCACCTTACGCAGATCACAGACAAGGGTGTGTCACCTGGGTGATCAGTGCAGAGTTATAAAGTCACAATGCCCCCTTAGGCAGATCACAGACAAGGGTCTGTCTCCACAATGACCAGTGCAGAGTTATGAAGTCACAATGCCCCCTTAGGCAGATGACAGACAAGGGTGTGTCACCCGGGTGACGAGTGCACCGTTACGAAGTCACAATGCCCCCTTAGGCAGCTAACAGACAAGGGTCTGTCACCACGATGACAAGTGCAGAGTTATGAAGTAACAATGCCCACTTAGGCAGATCATAGACAAGGGTGTGTCACCTGCTTGACCAGTGCAGAGATATGATGTCACAAGGCCCCGCTTAGGCAGATCACAGACAAGCATCTGTCACCTGGGTGACCAGGGCACAGTTATCATGTCACAATGCACCCTTGGGCAGATCACAGAGAAGGTTCTGTCACCTGGGTGAGCAGTGCACAGTTATGATGTCACAATGCCCCATTAGGCAGATCACAGTCAAGGTTCTGTCACCTGAGTGACCAGTGCAGAGTTATGATGTCACAATGCCCCCTTAGGCAGGTAGCGGACAAGGGTCTGTCACCATGGTGACCAGTGAAGAGTTATGATGTCACAATGCCCCGTTAGGCAGTTCACAGTCAAGGTTCTGTCACCTGGGTGACCAGTGCACAGTTATGATGTCACAATGCCGCCTTACACAGATCACAGACAAAGTTCTGTCACCTGGGGGAGAAGTGCAGAGTTATGATGTCACAATGCCCCCTTAGGCAGATCACTGACAGGAGTCTGTCACCTGGGTGACCAGTGCAGAGTTTAGATGTCACAATGACCCCTTAGGCAGATCACAGACAAGGGTCTGTCACCTTAGTGACCAGGGCAGAGTTATGATGTCACAATTCCGTGTTAGGCAGATGACGGACAAGGCTCTGTCACCAGGGTGAACAGTTCAGAGTTATGATGTCACAATGCCCCAATAGGCAGATCACAGAAAAGGGTCTGTCACCTGCGTGACCGGTGCAGAGTTATGATGTCACAATGACCCCTTAGGCAGATCACAGACAAGAGTCTGTCACCTGGGTGACCAGTGCAGAGTTATGATGTTACAATGCCTCCTTAGGCATATCACTGACAATGGTCTGTCACCTTGGTGACCAGTGCACAGTTATGATGTCACAATGCCCACTTAGGCAGATCACAGACAAGGGTCTGTCACCTGGGTTCGCAGTGTAGAGTTATGATGTCACAATGTCCCATTAAGCAGATCACAGACAAGGGTCTGCCACCTTGGTGACCATTGCAGTTTTATGATGTCACAATGACCCCTTAGGCAGATCACAGACAAGGGTCTGTCACCTGGGTGACCAGTGCAGAGTTATGATGTCACAATGCCCCTTTAGTCAGATCAAAGGCTACGGTCTGTCACCTGGGTTACCCGTGCAGAGTTATGATGTTACAATGTCCACTTAAGCAGATCAAAGACAATGGTCTGTAACAAGGGTGACCCGTGCAGAGTTATGATGTCACAATGCACCCTTAGGGAGATCACAGACAACGGCGTGTAACCTGGGTGACCCGCTCAGAGTTATGAAGTCCCAATGCCACCTTACGCAGATCACAGACAAGGGTGTGTCACCTGTGTGACCAGTGCACAGTTATGAAGTCACAATGCCCCCTTAGGCAGATCACAGACAAGGGTCTGTCTCCACGATGACCAGTGCAGAGTTATGAAGTCACAATGCCCCCTTAGGCAGATGACAGACAAGGGTGTGTCACCCGGGTGACGAGTGCAAGTTATGAAGTCACAATGCCCCCTTAGGCAGATGACAGACAAGGGTGTGTCACCCGGGTGACGAGTGCAAGTTATGAAGTCACAGTGCCCGCTTAGGCAGATCACAGACAATGGTCTGTCCCCACGATGACAAGTGCAGAGTTATGAAGTAACAATACCCACTTAGGCAGATCATAGACAAGGGTCTGTCACCTGGGTGACCAGTGCGGAGATTTGATGTCACAAGGCCCCCCTTAGGCAGATCACAGACAGGCTTCTGTCACCTGGGTGACCAGTGCAGAGTTATCATGTCACAATGCACCCTTAGGCAGATCACAGAGAAGGTTCTGTCACCTGGGTGAGCAGTGCAGAGTTATGATGTCACAATGCCCCATTAGGCAGATCACAGACAAGGGTCTGTCACCTGAGTGACCAGTGCAGAGTTATGATGTCACAATGCCCCCTTAGGCAGATCACAGACAAGGGTCTGTAACCTGGGTGACCAGTGCAGAGTTATGATGTCACATTGCCCCCTTAGGCAGATAACGGAAAAGGGTCTGTCACCATGGTGACCAGTGAAGAGTTATGATGTCACAATGCCCCGTTAGGCAGTTCACAGTCAAGATTCTGTCCCCTGGGTGACCAGTGCACAGTTATGATGTCACAGTGCCGCCTTACGCAGATCACAGACAAAGTTCTGTCACCTGGGGGAGAAGTGCAGAGTTATGATGTCACAATGCCCCCTTAGGCAGATCACTGACCAGGGTCTGTCACCTGGGTGACCAGTGCAGAGTTGAGCTGTCACAATGACCCCTTAGGCAGATCACAGACAAGGGTCTGTCACCTTAGTGACCAAGGCATAGTTATGATGTCACAATTCCGCGTTAGGCAGATGACGGACAAGGCTCTGTCACCAGGGTGAACAGTGCGGAGTTATGATGTCACAATGCCCCAATAGGCAGATCACAGAAAAGGGTCTGTCACCTGCGTAACCAGTGCAGAGTTATGATGTCACAATGACCCCTTAGGCAGATCACAGACAAGGGTCTGTCACCAGGGAGCCCAGTGTAGAGTTATGATGGCACATTGCCCCCTTAGGCAGATCACAGAAAAGGTTCTGTCACCTGGGTGACCAGTGCAGAGTTATGATGTCACAATGACCCCTTAGGCAGATCACAGAAAATGGTCTGCCACCTGGGTGACCATTGCAGATTTATGATGTCACAATGCCCACTTAAGCAGATCAAAGACAATGGTCTGTCACCAGGGTGACCCGGGCAGGGTTATGATGTCACAATGCATCATTAGGCAGACCACAGACAGGGGTCTATCACCTGAGTGACCAATGCAGAGTTATGATGTCACAATGCCCCCTTAGGCAGATGACAGACAAGGGTGTGTCACCTGGGTGACCAGTGCAGAGTTATGATGTCACAATGCCCCCCTTAGTCAGATCACAGACAAGCATCTGTCGCCTGGGTGACCAGTGCACAGTTATCATATCACAATGCACCCTTAGGCAGATCGCAGAGAAGGTTCTGTCACCTGGGTGAGCAGTGCAGAGTTATGATGTCACAATGTCCCATTAGGCAGATCACAGACAAGGGTCTGTCACCTGAGTGACCAATGCAGAGTTATGATGTCAAAATGCCCCCTTAGGCAGATCACAGACAAGGGTCTGTCACCTGGGTGACCAGTGCAGATTTATGATGTCACATTGCCCCCTTAGGCAGATAACGGACAAGTGTCTGCCACCATGGTGACCAGTGAAGAGTTATGATGTCACAATGCCCCGTTAGGAAGTTCACTGTCAAGGTTCTGTCACCTGGGTGACCAGTGGATAGTTATGGTGTCACAGTGCCCCCTTAAGCAGATCACAGACAAGGTTCTGTCACCTGGGGGAGAAGTGCAGAGTTATGATGTCACAATGCCCCCTTAGGCAGTTCACAGACAGGGGACAGTCACCTGGATGACCAGTGCAGATTTATGATGTCACAACGCCCCCTTAGGCAGAAGACAGACAATGGTCTCTCACCTTGGTGACCAATGCAGAGTTATTATGTCACAATGACCCATTAGGCAGATCACAGACAAGGGTCTGTCACCTTCGTGACCAGTGCAGAGATATGATGTCACAATGCCCCCTTAGGCAAACCAAAGACATGGGTCTGTCACTTGGGTGACCCGTGCAGAGTTGTGATGTCTCAAAGTCCCCTTAGGCAGATAACATGCGAGTGTCCGTCACCAGGGTGACCAGCGCAGAGTTATGATATCAAAATGCACCCTTAGGCAGATCACCGACAAGGGTTTCTCACCTGGTTGACCAGTGCAGAGTTATGATGCCAAAATGCACCCTTAGGCAGATCACAGACAATGGTCTGTCACCACAGTGACCTGTGCAGAGTTATGATGTGACAATGCCCCGTTAGCCAGATCACAGTCAAGGATCTGTCACCACAGTGACCAGTGCCGAGTTGTGATGTCACAATTCCCCCTTAGGCAGTTTATAGACAAGGGTTTTTCACCTGGGTGACCAGTGCAGACTTATGATGTCAAAATGCACCCTTAGGCAGATCACAGACAAGGGCCTGTCACCTGCATGACCATTGCTGAGTTATGATGTCACAATGCCCCCTTAGGCAGATCACAGACAAGGGTCCTTCACCTGGGTGAACAGTGCAGAGTTTTTATGTCACAATGTCCCCTTAGGCAGATCATAGAAAAGTTTCCATCACCTGGGTGACCACCCCAGACTTATGATGTCACAATACCCACTTAGGCAGATCACAGAAAATGACATGTCACCTGGGTGACCAGTGAAGAGTTATGATGTCACAATGCCCCCTTAGGAAGTTCACAGACAATGGTCTGTCACCTGAGTGACCAGTGCAGAGTTATGATGTCACAATGCCTCCTTAGACAGATCACAGACAGGGGTCTGTCACCTGGGTGACCAGTGCAGAGTTATGATGTCACTATGCCCCCTTAAGCAGATCATAGACAGGGGTATGTCATCTGGGTGACCAGTGCAGGGTAATGATGTCACAATAACCCCTTAGGCAGATAACGGACAAGGGTCTGTCACCAGGGTGACCAGTGCAGAGTTACGATGTCACAATGCGCCGTTTGGCAGTTCACAGACAAGGGTCTGTCATCTGGGTGCCCCGTGCAGAGTTATGATGTCACAATGCCCCCTTAGGCAGATCAAAGACAAGGGTATGTCACGTGGGTGACCAGTGCAGAGTTATGATGTAACAATGCCCCCTTAGGCAGATCACAGACAAGGGTCTGTCACCACGGTGACCAGTGCAGATTTAAGATGCAACAACGCCCCCATAGCCAGATCACAGACAAGGACCTGTCACCTGGGTGAGCAACGCAGACTTATGATGTCACAATGCCCCCTTAGGCAGATCACAGACAAAGGTCAGTCAAATGGGTGACCAGTGGAGAGTTATGATGTCACAATGCCCCCTTAGGCAGATCACAGACAAGGGTCTGTCACCTGTGTGACCAGTGCAGAGTTATGATGTCACAATGCCCCCTTAAGCAGTTCACAGACAAGGGTCAGTTACCTGGGTGACTTGTCCATAATTATAACATCACAATGCCTCCTTAGGCATATCACAGAAAATGGTCTGTCACCTTGGTGACCAGTGCAGAGTAATGATGTCACAATGCCCCCTTTGGCAAATCACAGACAATGGTCTCTCACGTCGGTGCCCATTGTAGAGTTACGATGTCACAATGCCCGATTAAGCAGATCACAGACAAGGGTCTGCAACCTGGGTGACCATTGCAGCTATTACACCACAATGACCCTTTAGGCAGATCACAGACAAGGGTCTGTCACCTGGGTTACCAGTGCAGAGTTACGATGTCACAATGCCCCTTTAGGCAGATCAAAGGCCATTGTCGGTCACCTGGGTGACCAGTGCAGAGTTATGATGTCACAATGCCCCTTAGCCAGTTCACAGACGAGAGTCTGTCACCTGGGTGACGAGTGCAGTGTTATGATGTCACAATGCCACCTTAGGCAGATCAAAAACAAGGGTATGTCACGTGGGGGACCAGTGCAGAGTTATGATGTCACAATGACCCCTAATGCAGTTCACAGACAAGGGTCTGTCACCTGAGTGACCAGTGGATAGTTATGGTGTCACAGTGCCCCCTTAAGCAGATCACAGACAAGGTTCTGTCACCTGGGGGAGAAGTGCAGAGTAATGATGTCACAATGCCCCCTTAGGCATATCACAGACAAGTGGTCTGTCACCTTGGTGACCAGTGCAGAGTAATGATGTCACAATGCACCTTTAGGCAGATCAAAGACCAGGATCTGTCACCTGGGTTACCAGTGCACAGTTATGATGTCACCATGCCCACTTAAGCAGATCAAAGACAATGGTGTGTAAACAGGGTGACCCGTGAATAGTTATGAAGACACAATGCCCCATTAGGCAGATCACAGACAAGGGTCTGTCACCACGATGACCAGTGCAGTGTTATGATGTCACAATGACCCCTTAGACAGATCACAGACAAGCGTCTGTCACCTGGGTGAACAGTTCAGAGTTATGGTGTCACAATGCCCCTTAAGCTGATGAAAGACGAGGGTCTGCCAACAGGGTGACCAGTGCAGAATTATGATATCACAATGCCCCTTTAGGCAGATCACAGACAAGGGTCTGTCATGTGGGTGACCAGTGCAGAGTTATGATGTCACAATGGCCGCTTCGGCAGATCACAGACAAGTGTCTGTCACCACGTTGACCAGTGCAGAGTTATGATGTCACCATGTCCCCTTAGGCAGATCACATACAAGGGTCTGTCACCTGGGTGACCTGTGCCATGTTATGATGTCACAATTCACACTTAGGCAGATCACAGACAAGGGCTTGTCACCTGGGTGCCCAGTGCAGGGTTATGATATCACAATGCCCCCTTAGTCAGATCACAGATATGGGGATGTCACCTGGGTTCCCAGTGCAGAGCTATAATGTCACAATGCCCCCTTATGCTCATCACAGTCAAGGGCCTGTCACCTGGGTGCCCAGTGCAGAGTTATGATGTCACAGTGCCCCCTTAGGCAGATCACAGACAAGGGCATGTCACTTGTTGTCTCAGTGCAGAGCTCTGATGTCACAATGCCCACTTAAGCACATCAAAGACGAGGGTCTGTCACCAGGGTGACCCGTGCAGAGTTATGATGTCACAATGCCCCCTTAGGCAGATCACAGACATGGGTCTGTCACCTGGGTGACCAGTGCAGATTTATGATGTCACAATGCCCACTTAGGCAGATCACACACAAGGGTGTTACACCTGGCTGACCAGTGCAGAGTTATGATGTCACAATGACCCCTTAGGCAGATCACAGACAAGGGTCTGTCACCTGGGTGACCAGTGCATAGTTATGATGTCACAATGACCCTTAGGCAGATAACAGACAAGGGTCTGTCACCACGGTGACCAATGCAGAGTTATGATGTCACAATGCCCCCTCAGGGAGATCACAGACAGGGGTCTGTCACCAGGGTGACCAGTACACGGTTATGATGTCATAATGCCCCTTTAGGCAGATAACGGACAAGGGTCTGTCACCAGGGTGACCAGTGCAGAGTTACGATGTCACAAAGCCCCGTTAGCCAGTTCACAGACAAGTGTCTGTAACCTGGGTGACGAGTGGAGAGTTATATGTCACAACTCCCACTTAGGCAGATCACAGTCAAGGGCCTGTCACCTGGGTGCCCAGTGCAGACTTATGATGTCACAATGCCCGCTTAGGCAGATCACAGACAGGGGAATGTCACCTGGGTGCCCCGTGCAGTGTTATGATGTCAGAATGCCCGCTTAGGCAGATCAAAGAGAAGGGTATATCAAGTGGGTGACAAGTGCAGGGTTATGATGTCATAATGTCCCCTTAGGCAGATCACAGACAAGGGTCTGTCACTGTGTGACCAGTGGATAGTTACGATGTCACAATCACACCTTACGCAGATCACACACAAGGGTCTGTCACCTGGGTGACCAGTGCAGAGTTATGATGTCACAATGGCCCCTTAAGCAGTTCCAGACAAGGGTCTGTCACCTGGGTGACCAGTGCAGAGTTATGATGTCACAATGCTTCCTTAGGCATATCACAGACAACTGTCTGTCACCTTGGTGACCAGTGCACATTTATGATGTCACAATGCTCCCTTAGGCAGATAACAGACAAGGGTCTGTCACATGTGTTCCCAGTGTAGAGTTATGATGTCACAATGCCCCATTAAGCAGATCACAGCAAGGGTCTGCCACCTGGGTGTCCATTGCAGTGTTATGATGTCACAATGACCCCTTAGGCAGATCACAGACCAGGATCTGTCACCTGGGTGACCAGTGCAGTGTTTTGATGTCACAATGACCCCTTAGGCAGATCACAGACAAGGATCTGTCACCTGGGTGACCAGTGCAGTGTTATGATGTCACAATGCCTCTTTAGTCAGATCAAAGACAACGGTCTGTCACCTGGGTTACCCATGCAGAGTTATGATGTTACAAGGCCCACTTAAGAAGATCAAAGACAATGGTCTGTAATCAGGGTGACACGTGCAGAGTTATGGTGTCACAATGCACCCTTAGGCAGATCACAGACAATGGCCTGTCACCTGGGTGACCCATTCAGGGTTATGATGTCACAATGCCACCTTAGGCAGATAACAGACAAGGTTGTGTCACCTGGGTGATCAGTGCACAGTTATGAAGTCACAATGCCCCCTTTGGCAGTTCACTGACAATGGTCTGTCACCACGACGACCAGTGCAGAGTTATGATGTCACAATGCCCCATTAGGCAGATCACAGACAAGGGCCTGTCACCTGGGTGACCAGTGCAATGTTTTGATGTCACAATGACCCCTTAGGCAGATCACAGACATGGGTCTTTCACCTAGGTGACCAGTGCAGGGTTATGATGTCACATTGCCCCCATAAGCACATAACTGGGCAAGGATCTGTTGCTAGGGTGACAAGTGAAGTGTTATGGTGTCAGAATGCCCCGTTAGGCAGTTCACAGTCAAGGTTCTGTCACCTGGGTTAGCCGTGGAGAGTTATGATGACACAATGCCCCCTTAAGCAGATCACAGACAAGGTTCTGTCACCTGGGGTACAAGTGCTGAGTTATGATGTCACAATGCCCCCTTAGGCAGTCCACAGACAAGGGTCTGTCACCTGGGTCACCAGTGCAGATTTGTGATGTCACAACGCCCCCTTAGGCAGATCACAGAAAATGGTCTCTCACCTTGTTGTCCAATGCAGAGTTATGATGTCACAATGCCCCATTAGGCAGATCACAGACAAGGGTCCTTCACCTGTGTGACCAGCTCACACTTATGAAGTCACAATGCCCCCTTAGGCAGATCACAGACATTGATCTGTCACCTGGGTGACCAGTGCAGTGTTATGATGTCAAAATGCCCCCTTAGGCAGTTCACAGACAAGGCTCTGTCACCTGTGAGACCAGTGCAGAGTTATAATGTCACAATGCCACCTTAGACACATCACAAACAGGGGTCTGTAACCTGGGTGACCAGTGCAGAGTTATGATGTCACTATGACCCCTTGGGCAGATCACCGACAAGGGTCTGTCACCAGGGTGACCGGTGCGGGGATACGATGTCACAATGCCCCGTTAGGCAGTTCACAGACAAGGATCTGTCACCTGGGTGTCTGGTGGAGAGTTATGATGTCACAATTCCCACTTAGGCAGACCAAAGTCAAGGGCCTGTCACCTGGGTGCCCAGTGCAGACTTATGATGTCACAATGCCCGCTTAGGCAGATCACAGAGAGTAGTATGTCACTTGGGTGCCCCGTGCAGGGTTATGATGTTACAATGCCTACTTAAGCAGATCAAGGCAGGGGTCTGTCACCAGGGTGATGCGTGCAGATTTATGATGTCACAATGCCCACTTAGGCAGATCACACACAATTGTGTTACACCTGGCTGACCAGCGCAGAGTTATGATGTCACAATAACCCTTTAGGCAGATCACAGACAAGAGTCTGTCACCTGGGTGACCAGTGCATAGTTATGATGTCACAATGCCCCCTGAGGCAGATCACTGACAAGGGTCTGTCACCACGGTGACCAGCGCAGAGTTTAGATGTCACCATGACCCCTTAAGCAGATCACAGGCCAGGGTCTGTCACCAGGGAGCCCAGTGTAGAGTTACGACGTCACACTGCCCCCTTAGGAAGATCGCACACAAGGGTCTGTCACCTGGGTGACCAGTGCAGAGTTATCATGTCACAATGCCCACTTAAGCACAACAAAGTCAATGGTCTGTCACCAGGGTGACCCTTGCAGAGTTATGATTTCACAATGCCCTTTAGGCAGTTCACAGACAAGGGTCTGTCACCTGGGTGACCCGTGCAGAGTTATGATGTCACAATGCCCACTTAGGGAGATCACAGACAAGGGTGTGTCACCTGGGTGACCAGTGCAGGGTTATGATGTCACAATGCCCCCGTAGGCAGATGACAAACAAGGGTCTGTCACCACGGTGGCCTGTGCAGAGTTATGATGTCACAAAGCCTCATTAGCCAGATCACAGACAAGGGTCTGTCACCACAGTGACCAGTGCCGAGTTATGATGTCACAATGCCCCCTTAGGCAGTTTACAGACAAGGGTCTGTCACCTGGGTGACCAGTGCAGATTTATGATGTCAAAATGCACCCTTATGCATTTCACAGACAAGGGTCTGTCACCTGGGGACCAGTGCAGAGTTATGATGTCACAATGCCCCCTTAGGCAGATCACAGACAAGGGTCCTTCACCTGTGTGACCAGCTCACACTTATGAAGTCACAATGCCCCCTTAGGCAGATCACAGGCAAGCATCTGTCACCTGGGTGACCAGTGCAGAGTTATGATGTCACAATGCCCCATTAGGCAAATCACAGACAAGGGTCTGTCACCTGAGTGACCAGTGCACAGTTATCATGTCACAATGCCCCATTAGGCAGATCACAGACACGGGTCTGTCACCTGGGTGCCCCATGCGGTGTTATGATGTCAGAATGCCCCCTTAGGCAGATCAAAGAGAAGGGTATATCACGTGGGTGACCAGTGCAGCGTTATGATGTCACAATGCCCCCTTAGGCAGTTCACAGACAATCGTCGGTCACCTTCGTGTCCCGTGCAGAGTTATGATGTCACAATGCCCCCTTAGGCAGATCACAGACAAGGGTATGTCACATGGGTGACCCGTGCATAGTTATGATGTCACAATGCCCCCTTAGGCCGATCACAGAAATAGGTCCGTCACCTGTGTTACCAGTGCACAGTTATGATGTCACAATGCTCCCTTAGGCAGATCACAGACAAGAGTCTGTCACCACGGTGACCAGTGTGGTGTTAAGATGCAACAACGCCCCCATAGACAGACCACAGACAAGGGTCTGTCACCTGGGTGAGCAACACAGGCTTATGATGTCACAATGCCCCCTTAGGCAGATCACAGACAAGGGTCTTTCAAATGGGTGACCAGGGGAGAGTTATGATGTCACAATGCCCCCTTAGGCATATCACAGAAAATGGTCTGTCACCTGGGTGACCAGTGCAGAGTTATGATGTCACAATGCCCCCTTAAGCAGTTCACCGACAAGGGTCTGTCACCTCGGTGACCAGGGCAGAATTATGATGTCACAATGCCTCCTTAGGCATATCACAGAAAATGGTCTGTCACCTTGGTGACCAGTGCAGAGTAATGATGTCACAATGACCCCTTAGGCAAATCACAGACAAGGGTCTGTCACCTGGGTGCCCAGTGTAGAGTTATGATGTCACAATGCCCCATTAAGCAGATCACAGACAGGGGTCTGACACCTGGGTGACCATTGCATAGTTATGATGTCACAATGACCACTTAGGCAGATCACAGGCAAGGGTCTGTCACCACGGTGACTAGTGCAGAGTTATGATGACACAATGACCCCTGAGGCAGATCATAGACAAATGGTCTGTCACCTGGGTGACCAGTGCAGAGTTATGATGTAACAATGACCCTTTAGTCAGATCAAAGACAACGGTCTGTCACCTGGGTTACCCGTGCAGAGTTATGATGTTACAATGCCCACTTCAGCAGATCAAAGACAATGGTCTGTAACCAGGGTGACCCGTGCAGTGTTATGATGTCACAATGCCCCCTTAGGCAGATCACAGAGAGGGGTCTTTCACCTGGGTGACCAGTGCAGAGTTAAGATGTCACAATGCCCCCTTAGGCAGACGCCAGACAAGGGTGTGTCACCTGGGTGAAGAGTGCACAGTTATGAAGTCACAATGCCCCCTTAGGCAGATCACAGACAAGGGTCTGTCACCACGATGACAAGTGCAGAGTTATGAAGTAACAATGCCCACTTAGGCAGATCATAGACAAAGGTCTGTCACCTGGGTGACCAGTGCAGACATGTGATGTCACAAGGCCCCCCTTAGGCACATCACAGACAAGCATCTGTCACCTGGGTGACCAGTGCACAGTTATCATGTCACAATGCACCCTTGCGCAGATCACAGAGAAGGTTCTGCCACCTGGGTGACCAGTGCAGAGTTATGATGTCACAATGCCCCCGTAGGCAGATCACAGACAAGGGTCTGTCACCTGAGTGACCAGTGCAGAGTTATGATGCCACAATGCCCCCTTAGGCAGATCACAGACAAGGGTCTGTCACCTGGGTGACCAGTGCAGAGTTATGATGTCACATTGCCCCCTTAGGCAGATAACGGACAAGGGTCTGTCACCATGGTGACCAGTGGAGAGTTATGATGTCACAATGCCCCGTTAGGCAGTTCACAATCAAGGTTCTGTCACCTGGGTGACCAGTGAACAGTTATGATGTCACAATGCCGCCTTACGCAGATCACAGACAAGGTTCTGTCACCTGGGGGAAAAGTGCAGAGTTGTAAAGTCACAATGCCCCCTTAGGCACATAACTGACAAGGGTCTGTCACCTGGGTGACCAGTGCAGAGTTTAGATGTCACAATGAAACCTTAGGCAGATCACAGACAAGGGTCTGTCACCTTAGTGACCAGGGCAGTGTTATGATGTCATAATTCCGCGTTAGGCAGATGGCAGACAAGGTTCCGTCACCAGGGTGAACAGTGCAGAGTTATGAAGTCACAATGCCCCAATAGGCAGATCACAGAAAAGGTTCTGTCACCTGCGTGACCAGTGCAGAGTTATGATGTCACAATGACCCCTTAGGCAGATCACAGACAAGAGTCTGTCACCAGGGAGCCCAGTGTAGAGTTATGATGTCACATTGCCCCCTTAGGCAGGTCACAGAAAACGTTCTGTCACCTGGGTGACCAGTGCAGAGTTATGATGTCACAATGACCCCTTAGGCAGATCACAGACAAGGGTCTGTCACCTGAGTGACCAGTGGAGATTTATGATGTCTCCATGCCCCCTTAGGCAGATCACAGAGAAGAGTCTGTCACCTGGGTGACCAGTGCAGAGTTATGATGTTACAATGCCTCCTTAGGCATATCACAGACAATGGTCTGTCACCTTGGTGACCAGTGCACAGTTATGATGTCACAATGCCCCCTTAGGCAGATCACAGACAAGGGTCTGTCACGTGGATTCCCAGTGTAGATTTATGATGTCACAATGTCCCATTAAGCAGATCACAGACAAGGGTCTGCCACCTTGGTGACCACTGCAGTTTTATGATGTCACAATTACCCTTAGGCAGATCACAGACAAGGGTCTGTCACCTGGGTGACCAGTGCAGATTTATGATGTCACAATGACCCCTTAGGCAGATCACAGACAAATGATCTGTCACCTGGGTGACCAGTGCAGAGTTATGTTGTCGCAATGCCCCTTTAGTCAGATCAATGACAACGGTCTGTCACCTGGGTTACCCGTGCAGAGTTATGATGTTACAATGTCCACTTAAGCAGATCAAAGACCAGGGTGACCCGTGCAGAGTTATGATGTCACTATGCACCCTTAGGCAGATCACAGACAACGGCCTGTAACCTGGGTGACCCGCTCAGAGTTATGATGTCACAATGCCACCTTAGGCAGATCACAGACAAGGGTGTGTCACCTGCGTGACCAGTGCACAGTTATGAAGTCACAGTGCCCCCTTAGGCAGATCACAGACAAGGGTCTGTCACCACGATGACCAGTGCTGAGTTATGAAGTCACAATGCCCCCTTAGGCAGATCACAGACAAGGTTCTGTCACCACGATGACCAGTGCAATGTAATGATGTCACAATGTCCCCTTAGTCAGATCAAAGACAAGGGTCTGTCACCTGGGTGACCAGTGCCGAGTTATGATGTCACAATGCCCCCCTTAGGCAGATCACAGACAAGCGTCTGTCACCTGGCTGCCCAGTGCACAGTTATGATGTCCCAATGCTGCCTTAGGCAGATCACAGACAAGGGTCTGTCTCCTGGGTGACCAGGGCAGAATTACGATGTCACAATGCCCCCATAGGCAGATCACTGACCAGGGTCTGTCACCTGGGTGACCAGTGCAGAGTCTAGATGTCACAATGACCCCTTAGGCAGATCACAGACATAGGTGTGTCACCTGAGTGACCAATGCAGAGTTATGATGTCAGAATTCCGGGTTAGGCCGATGACGGTCAAGGGTCTGTCACCAGGGTGAACAGTGCAGAGTTATGATGTCACAGTGCCCGAATAGGCAGATCACAGAAAAGGGTCTGTCACCTGCGTGACCAGTGCAGAGTTATGATGTCACAATGCCTCCTTAGGCATATCACAGACAATTGTCTATCACCTTGGTGACCAGAGCACAGTTATGATGTCACAATGCCCCCTTAGGCAGATCACAGCCAAGTGTCTGTCACCTGGGTTCCCAGTGTAGAGTTATGATGTCACAATGCCGCATTAAGCAGATCACAGACAAGGGTCTGCCACCTGGGTGTTCATTGCAGTTTTATGATGTCACAATGACCCCTCAGGCACATCACAGACAAGGATCTGTCACCTGGGTGACCAGTGCAGAGTTATGATGTCACAATGACCCTTTAGTCTGATCAAAGACAACGGTCTGTCACCTGGGTTACCCGTGCAGTTATGATGTTACAATGCCCACTTCAGCAGATCAAAGACAATGGTCTCTAACCAGGGTGACCTGTGCAGTGTTATGACGTCACAATGCACCCCTAGGCAGATCACAGACAATGGCCTGTCACCTGGGTGACCCGTTCAGAGTTATGCTGTCACCATGCCACCTTAGGCAGATTACAGACAAGGGTGTGTCACCTGGGTGACCAGTGCACAGTTCTGAAGTCACAATTCCCCCTTTGGCAGATCACTGACAAGGGTCTGTCACCACGATGACCAGTGTAGAGTTATGATATCACAATGCCTCATTAGGCAGATCACAGACAAGGGTGTGTCACCTGGGTGACCAGTGCACAGTTATGAAGTCACAATGCCCCCTTTGGCAGATCACAGACAATGGTCTGTCACCACGGTGACCGTTGCCGAGTTAAGATGCAACAACGCCACTTACGCAGATCACAGACAAGGGTCTGTCACGTGGGTGACCAATGCAGAGTTATGATGTCACAATGCCCCCTTAGGCAGATCACAGACAAGGGTCTGTCACCTCAGCGACCAGTGCAGAGTTTAGATGTCCCAATGACCCCTTAAACAGATCACAGACCAGGGTCTGTCACCAGGGAGCCCAGTGTAGAGATATGATGTCACATTGCCCCCTTAGGCAGATCACAGAGAAGGTTCTGTCACCTGGGTGACCAGTGCAGAGTTATGATGTCACAATGACCCCTTAGGCAGATCACAGACAAGGGTCTGTCACCTGGGTGACCAGTGGAGATTTATGATGTCACCATGCCCCCTTAGGCAGATCACAGACAAGAGTCTGTCACCTGGGTGACCAGGGCAGAATTATGATGTCACAATGCCTCCTTAGGCATATCACAGAAAATGGTCTGTCACCTTGGTGACCAGTGCAGAGTAATGATGTCACAATGACCCCTTAGGCAAATCACAGACAAGGGTCTGTCACCTGGGTGCCCAGTGTAGAGTTATGATGTCACAATGCCCCATTAAGCAGATCACAGACAGGGGTCTGACACCTGGGTGACCATTGCATAGTTATGATGTCACAATGACCACTTAGGCAGATCACAGGCAAGGGTCTGTCACCACGGTGACTAGTGCAGAGTTATGATGACACAATGACCCCTGAGGCAGATCATAGACAAATGGTCTGTCACCTGGGTGACCAGTGCAGAGTTATGATGTAACAATGACCCTTTAGTCAGATCAAAGACAACGGTCTGTCACCTGGGTTACCCGTGCAGAGTTATGATGTTACAATGCCCACTTCAGCAGATCAAAGACAATGGTCTGTAACCAGGGTGACCCGTGCAGTGTTATGATGTCACAATGCCCCCTTAGGCAGATCACAGAGAGGGGTCTTTCACCTGGGTGACCAGTGCAGAGTTAAGATGTCACAATGCCCCCTTAGGCAGACGCCAGACAAGGGTGTGTCACCTGGGTGAAGAGTGCACAGTTATGAAGTCACAATGCCCCCTTAGGCAGATCACAGACAAGGGTCTGTCACCACGATGACAAGTGCAGAGTTATGAAGTAACAATGCCCACTTAGGCAGATCATAGACAAAGGTCTGTCACCTGGGTGACCAGTGCAGACATGTGATGTCACAAGGCCCCCCTTAGGCACATCACAGACAAGCATCTGTCACCTGGGTGACCAGTGCACAGTTATCATGTCACAATGCACCCTTGCGCAGATCACAGAGAAGGTTCTGCCACCTGGGTGACCAGTGCAGAGTTATGATGTCACAATGCCCCCGTAGGCAGATCACAGACAAGGGTCTGTCACCTGAGTGACCAGTGCAGAGTTATGATGCCACAATGCCCCCTTAGGCAGATCACAGACAAGGGTCTGTCACCTGGGTGACCAGTGCAGAGTTATGATGTCACATTGCCCCCTTAGGCAGATAACGGACAAGGGTCTGTCACCATGGTGACCAGTGGAGAGTTATGATGTCACAATGCCCCGTTAGGCAGTTCACAATCAAGGTTCTGTCACCTGGGTGACCAGTGAACAGTTATGATGTCACAATGCCGCCTTACGCAGATCACAGACAAGGTTCTGTCACCTGGGGGAAAAGTGCAGAGTTGTAAAGTCACAATGCCCCCTTAGGCACATAACTGACAAGGGTCTGTCACCTGGGTGACCAGTGCAGAGTTTAGATGTCACAATGAAACCTTAGGCAGATCACAGACAAGGGTCTGTCACCTTAGTGACCAGGGCAGTGTTATGATGTCATAATTCCGCGTTAGGCAGATGGCAGACAAGGTTCCGTCACCAGGGTGAACAGTGCAGAGTTATGAAGTCACAATGCCCCAATAGGCAGATCACAGAAAAGGTTCTGTCACCTGCGTGACCAGTGCAGAGTTATGATGTCACAATGACCCCTTAGGCAGATCACAGACAAGAGTCTGTCACCAGGGAGCCCAGTGTAGAGTTATGATGTCACATTGCCCCCTTAGGCAGGTCACAGAAAACGTTCTGTCACCTGGGTGACCAGTGCAGAGTTATGATGTCACAATGACCCCTTAGGCAGATCACAGACAAGGGTCTGTCACCTGAGTGACCAGTGGAGATTTATGATGTCTCCATGCCCCCTTAGGCAGATCACAGAGAAGAGTCTGTCACCTGGGTGACCAGTGCAGAGTTATGATGTTACAATGCCTCCTTAGGCATATCACAGACAATGGTCTGTCACCTTGGTGACCAGTGCACAGTTATGATGTCACAATGCCCCCTTAGGCAGATCACAGACAAGGGTCTGTCACGTGGATTCCCAGTGTAGATTTATGATGTCACAATGTCCCATTAAGCAGATCACAGACAAGGGTCTGCCACCTTGGTGACCACTGCAGTTTTATGATGTCACAATTACCCTTAGGCAGATCACAGACAAGGGTCTGTCACCTGGGTGACCAGTGCAGATTTATGATGTCACAATGACCCTTTAGGCAGATCACAGACAAATGATCTGTCACCTGGGTGACCAGTGCAGAGTTATGTTGTCGCAATGCCCCTTTAGTCAGATCAATGACAACGGTCTGTCACCTGGGTTACCCGTGCAGAGTTATGATGTTACAATGTCCACTTAAGCAGATCAAAGACCAGGGTGACCCGTGCAGAGTTATGATGTCACTATGCACCCTTAGGCAGATCACAGACAACGGCCTGTAACCTGGGTGACCCGCTCAGAGTTATGATGTCACAATGCCACCTTAGGCAGATCACAGACAAGGGTGTGTCACCTGCGTGACCAGTGCACAGTTATGAAGTCACAGTGCCCCCTTAGGCAGATCACAGACAAGGGTCTGTCACCACGATGACCAGTGCTGAGTTATGAAGTCACAATGCCCCCTTAGGCAGATCACAGACAAGGTTCTGTCACCACGATGACCAGTGCAATGTAATGATGTCACAATGTCCCCTTAGTCAGATCAAAGACAAGGGTCTGTCACCTGGGTGACCAGTGCCGAGTTATGATGTCACAATGCCCCCTTTAGGCAGATCACAGACAAGCGTCTGTCACCTGGCTGCCCAGTGCACAGTTATGATGTCCCAATGCTGCCTTAGGCAGATCACAGACAAGGGTCTGTCTCCTGGGTGACCAGGGCAGAATTACGATGTCACAATGCCCCCATAGGCAGATCACTGACCAGGGTCTGTCACCTGGGTGACCAGTGCAGAGTCTAGATATCACAATGACCCCTTAGGCAGATCACAGACATAGGTGTGTCTCCTGAGTGACCAATGCAGAGTTATGATGTCAGAATTCCGGGTTAGGCCGATGACAGTCAAGGGTCTGTCACCAGGGTGAACAGTGCAGAGTTATGATGTCACAGTGCCCGAATAGGCAGATCACAGAAAAGGGTCTGTCACCTGCGTGACCAGTGCAGAGTTATGATGTCACAATGCCTCCTTAGGCATATCACAGACAATTGTCTATCACCTTGGTGACCAGAGCACAGTTATGATGTCACAATGCCCCCTTAGGCAGATCACAGCCAAGTGTCTGTCACCTGGGTTCCCAGTGTAGAGTTATGATGTCACAATGCCGCATTAAGCAGATCACAGACAAGGGTCTGCCACCTGGGTGTTCATTGCAGTTTTATGATGTCACAATGACCCCTCAGGCACATCACAGACAAGGATCTGTCACCTGGGTGACCAGTGCAGAGTTATGATGTCACAATGACCCTTTAGTCTGATCAAAGACAACGGTCTGTCACCTGGGTTACCCGTGCAGTTATGATGTTACAATGCCCACTTCAGCAGATCAAAGACAATGGTCTCTAACCAGGGTGACCTGTGCAGTGTTATGACGTCACAATGCACCCCTAGGCAGATCACAGACAATGGCCTGTCACCTGGGTGACCCGTTCAGAGTTATGCTGTCACCATGCCACCTTAGGCAGATTACAGACAAGGGTGTGTCACCTGGGTGACCAGTGCACAGTTCTGAAGTCACAATTCCCCCTTTGGCAGATCACTGACAAGGGTCTGTCACCACGATGACCAGTGTAGAGTTATGATATCACAATGCCTCATTAGGCAGATCACAGACAAGGGTGTGTCACCTGGGTGACCAGTGCACAGTTATGAAGTCACAATGCCCCCTTTGGCAGATCACAGACAATGGTCTGTCACCACGGTGACCGTTGCCGAGTTAAGATGCAACAACGCCACTTACGCAGATCACAGACAAGGGTCTGTCACGTGGGTGACCAATGCAGAGTTATGATGTCACAATGCCCCCTTAGGCAGATCACAGACAAGGGTCTGTCACCTCAGCGACCAGTGCAGAGTTTAGATGTCCCAATGACCCCTTAAACAGATCACAGACCAGGGTCTGTCACCAGGGAGCCCAGTGTAGAGATATGATGTCACATTGCCCCCTTAGGCAGATCACAGAGAAGGTTCTGTCACCTGGGTGACCAGTGCAGAGTTATGATGTCACAATGACCCCTTAGGCAGATCACAGACAAGGGTCTGTCACCTGGGTGACCAGTGGAGATTTATGATGTCACCATGCCCCCTTAGGCAGATCACAGACAAGAGTCTGTCACCTGGGTGACCAGTGCAGAGTTATGATGTTACAATGCCTCCTTAGGCATATCACAGACAATGGTCTGTCACCTTGGTGACAAGTGCACAGTTATGATGTCACAATGCCCCCTTAGGCAGATCACAGACAAGGGTCTGTCACCACGGTGACCAGTGCAGAGTTATGATGTCACAATGCCCCCTCAGGGAGATCACAGACAGGGGTCTGTCACAAGGGAGCCCAGTGTAGAGTTATGATGTCACATTGCCCCCTTAGGCAGATCGCACAAAAGGGTCTGTCACCAGGGTTGCCAGTGCAGAGTTATGATGTCACAATGCCCACTTAAGCACATCAAAGTCAATGGTCTGTCACCAGGGTGACCCTTGCGGAGTTATGATTTCACAATGTCCCTTTAGTCAGTTCACAGACAAGGGTCTGTCACCTGGGTGACCCGTGCAGAGTTATGATGTCACAATGCCCACTTAGGGAGATCACAGACAAGGGTGTGTCACCTGGGTGACCAGTGCAGGGTTATGATGTCACAATGTCCCCTTAGGCATGTGGCAACAAGGGTCTGTCACCACGGTGACCTGTGCAGAGTTATGATGTCACAATGCCTCATTAGCCAGATCACAGACAAGGGTATGTCACCACAGTGACCAGTGCCGAGTTATGATGTCACAATGCCCCCTTAGGCAGTTTACAGACAAGGGTCTGTCACCTGGGTGACCAGTGCAGATTTATGATGTGAAAATGCACACTTAGGCAGATCACAGACAGGGGTCTATCACCTGGGGGATCATAAGTGCAGACTTATGATGTCACAATGCCCCCTTAGGCAGATGACAGACAAGGGTGTGTCACCTGGGTGACGAGTGCACAGTTATGAAGTCACAATGCCCCCTTAGGAAGATCACAGAAAATGATCTGTCACCTGGGTGGCCAGTGCAGAGTTATGATGTCACAATGCCCACTTAGGCATATCAAAGACAATGGTCTGTAACCATGGTGACCCGTGCAGAGTTATGAAGTCACAATGTCCCCTTAGGCAGATGACAGACAGGGGTCTATCACCTGGGGGATCATAAGTGCAGACTTATGATGTCACAATGCCCCCTTAGGCAGATGACAGACAAGGGTGTGTCACCTGGGTGACGAGTGCACAGTTATGAAGTCACAATGCACCCTTAGGCAGATCACAGACAAGCATCTGTCACCTGGGTGACCAGTGCAGAGTAATGATGTCACAATGCCCCATTACGCAGATCACAGAAAAGCATCTGTCATCTGAGTGACCAGTGCAGGGTTATGATGTCACAATACCCCCTAAGGCAGATCACAGACAAGGGTCTGTCACCTGAGTGACCGGAGCACAGTTATGATGTCACAATGCCCCCTTAGGCAGATCACAGACAAGGGTCTGTCACCTGAGTGACGAGTGCAGAGTTATGATTTCACAATGCCCCCTTAGGCAGATCACAGACAAGCGTCTGTCACCTGCATAACCAGTGCAGATTTATGATGTCACATTGCCCTCTCAGGCATATAACGGAAAAGGGTCTGTCACCATGGTGACCAGTGAAGAGTTATGATGTCACAATGCCCCTTTAGGCAGTTCGCAGACAAGGGTCTGTCACCTGGGTGACCCGTGCAGTGTTATGATGTCACAATGCCCACTTAGGGAGAACACGGACAAGGGTGTGTCACCTGGGTGACCAGTGCACAGTTATGATGTCACAGTGCCCCCTTAGGCTGATCACAGACAAGGGCCTGTCACCTAGGTGACCAGTGCAATGTTATGATGTCACAATGACCCTTTAGGCAGATCACAGAGAAGGGTCTGTCACCTAGGTGACTAGTGCAGAGTTATGATGTCACATTGCCCCCATAGGCACATAACGGGGCAAGGGTCTGTCACTAGGGTGACAAGTGAAGTGTTATGATGTCAGAATGCCCCGTTAGGCAGTTCACAGTCAAGGTTCTGTCTACTGGGGACCAGTGGAGAGTTATGATGACACAATGCCCCCTTAAGCGGATCACAGACAAGGTTCTGTCACCTGCGTGACCAGTGCAGAGTTATGATGTCACAATGCCCCCTTACGCAGATCACAGACTTGGGTCTGTCACCTGGGTGACCCGTGCAGAGTTATGATGTCACAATGCCCAGTTAGGCAGATAACAGACAAGGGTCTGTCACCAAGGTGACCAGGGCAGTGTTATGATGTCACAATGCCCCATTAGGCAGTCCACAGACAAGGGTCTGTCACCTGGGTTACCAGTGCAGATTTATGATGTCACAATGCCCACTTGGCAGATCACACACAAGGGTGTTACACCTGGCTGACCAGTGCAGAATTATGATGTCACAATGACCCTTTAGGCAGATCACAGACATAGGTCTGCAACCTGCTTGTCCAGTGCATAGTTATGATGTCAGAATGACCCCTTAAGCAGTTCACCGACAAGGGTCTGTATCCTCGGTGACCAGGGCAGAATTATGATGTCACAATGCCTCCTTAGGCATATCACAGAAAATGGTCTGTCACCTTGGTGACCAGCGCAGAGTAATGATGTCACAATGACCCCTTAGGCAAATCACAGACAAGGGTCTGTCACCTGGGTGCCCAGTGAAGAGTTATGATGTCACAATGCCCCATTAACCAGATCACAGAGAAGGGTCTGTCACCTAGGTGACTAGTGCAGAGTTATGATGTCACATTGCCCCCATAGGCACATAATGGGGCAAGGGTCTGTCACTATGGTGACAAGTGAAGAGTTATGATGTCAGAATGCCCCGTTAGGCAGTTCACAGTCAAGGTTCTGTCTACTGGGGACCAGTGGAGAGTTATGATGACACAATGCCCCCTTAAGCAGATCACAGACAAGGTTCTGTCACCTGCGTGACCAGTGCAGAGTTATGATGTCACAATGCCCCCTTACGCAGATCACAGACTTGGGTCTGTCACCTGGGTGACCCGTGCAGAGTTATGATGTCACAATGTCCTGTTAGGCAGATAACAGACAAGGGTCTGTCACCAAGTTGACCAGGGCAGTGTTATGATGTCACAATGCCCCATTAGGCAGTCCACAGACAAGGGTCTGTCACCTGGGTTACCAGTGCAGATTTATGATGTCACAATGCCCACTTGGCAGATCACACACAAGGGTGTTACACCTGGCTGACCAGTGCAGAATTATGATGTTACAATGACCCCTTAGGCAGATCACAGACATGGGTCTGTCACCTGCTTGTCCAGTGCATAGTTATGATGTCAGAATGCCCCCTTAAGCAGTTCACCGACAAGGGTCTGTAACCTCCGTGACCAGGGTAGAATTATGATGTCACAATGCCTACTTAGGCATATCACAGAAAATGGTCTGTCACCTTGGTGACCAGCGCAGAGTAATGATGTCACAATGACCCCTTAGGCAAATCACAGACAAGGGTCTGTCACCTGGGTGCCCAGTGTAGAGTTATGATGTCACAATGCCCCATTAACCAGATCACAGACAAGGGTCTGACACCTGGGTGACCATTGCATAGTTATGATGTCACAATGACCCCATAGGCAGATCACAGCCAAGGGTCTGTCACCACGGTGACTAGTGCAGAGTTATGATGACACAATGACCCCTTAGGCAGATCACAGACAAATGATCTGTCACCTGGGTGACCAGTGCAGGGTTATGATGTCACAATGCCCCTTTAGGCAGATCAAAGACCAGGGTCTGTCACCTGGGTTACCAATGCAGAGTTATGATGGCACAATGCCCACTTAAGCAGATCAAAGACAATGGTCTGTAACCATTGTGACCCGTGCAGAGTTATGAAGTCACAATGCCCCCTTTGGCAGATCACAGAGAGGGGTCTATCACCTGGGTGACCAGTGCAGAGTTATGATGTCACAATGCCCCCTTAGGCAGATGAGAGAAAAGGGTGTGTCACCTGGGTGACGAGTGCACAGTTATGAAGTCACAATGCCCCCTTAGGCAGATCACAGGCAAGCATCTGTCACCTGGGTGACCAGTGCAGAGTTATGATGTCACAATGCCCCATTAGGCAAATCACAGACAAGGGTCTGTCACCTGAGTGACCAGTGCACAGTTATCATGTCACAATGCCCCATTAGGCAGATCACAGACACGGGTCTGTCACCTGGGTGCCCCATGCAGTGTTATGATGTCAGAATGCCCCCTAAGGCAGATCAAAGAGAAGGGTATATCACGTGGGTGACCAGTGCAGCGTTATGATGTCACAATGCCCACTTAGGCAGTTCACAGACAATCGTCGGTCACCTTCGTGTCCCGTGCAGAGTTATGATGTCACAATGCCCCTTTAGGCAGATCACAGACAAGGGTATGTCACATGGGTGACCCGTGCATAGTTATGATGTCACAATGCCCCCTTAGGCCGATCACAGAAATAGGTCCGTCACCTGTGTTACCAGTGCACAGTTATGATGTTGCAATGCTCCCTTAGGCAGATCACAGACAAGAGTCTGTCACCACGGTGACCCGTGCGGTGTTAAGATGCAACAACGCCCCCATAGACAGACCACAGACAAGGGTCTGTCACCTGGGTGAGCAACGCAGGCTTATGATGTCACAATGCCCCCTTAGGCAGATCACAGACAAGGGTCTTTCAAATGGGTGACCAGGGGAGAGTTATGATGTCACAATGCCCCCTTAGGCATATCACAGACAATGGTCTGTCACCTGGGTGACCAGTGCAGAGTTATGATGTCACAATGCCCCCTTAAGCAGTTCACCGACAAGGGTCTGTCACCTCGGTGACCAGGGCAGAATTATGATGTCACAATGCCTCCTTAGGCATATCACAGAAAATGGTCTGTCACCTTGGTGACCAGTGCAGAGTAATGATGTCACAATGACCCCTTAGGCAAATCACAGACAAGGGTCTGTCACCTGGGTGCCCAGTGTAGAGTTATGATGTCACAATGCCCCATTAAGCAGATCACAGACAAGGGTCTGACACCTGGGTGACCATTGCATAGTTATGATGTCACAATGACCACTTAGGCAGATCACAGGCAAGGGTCTGTCACCACGGTGACTAGTGCAGAGTTATGATGACACAATGACCCCTTAGGCAGATCATAGACAAATGGTCTGTCACCTGGGCGACCAGTGCAGAGTTATGATGTCACAATGACCCTTTAGTCAGATCAAAGACAACGGTCTGTCACCTGGGTTACCCGTGCAGAGTTATGATGTTACAATGCCCACTTCAGCGGATCAAAGACAATGGTCTGTAACCAGGGTGACCCGTGCAGTGTTATGATGTCACAATGCCCCCTTAGGCAGATCACAGAGAGGGGTCTATCACCTGGTGACCAGTGCAGAGTTATGATGTCACAATGCCCCCTTAGGCAGATGCCAGACAAGGGTGTGTCACCTGGGTGAAGAGTGCACAGTTATGAAGTCACAATGCCCCCTTAGGCAGATCACAGACAAGGGTCTGTCACCTCGATGACAAGTGCAGAGTTATGAAGTAACAATGCCCACTTAGGCAGATCATAGACAAAGGTCTGTCTCCTGGGTGACCAGTGCAGAGATATGATGTCACAAGGCCCCCCATAGGCAGATCACAGACAAGCATCTGTCACCTGGGTGACCAGTGCACAGTTATCATGTCACAATGCACCCTTGCGCAGATCACAGAGAAGGTTCTGCCACCTGGGTGACCAGTGCAGAGTTATGATGTCACAATGCCCCCGTAGGCAGTTTACAGACAAGGGTCTGTCACCTGGGTGACCAATGCAGATTTGTGATGTTAAAATGCACCCTTAGGCAGATCACAGACAAGGTTCTGTCACCTGAGAGACAAGTGCAGAGTTGTGATGTAACAATGCCCCCCATAGGCAGATTACAGACAAGGGTCCTTCACCTGGGTGACCAGCACACACTTATGAAGTCACCATGACCCATTAGGCAGATCACAGACAATGATCTGTCACCTGGGTGACCAGTGCAGAGTTATGATGTCACAATGCCCCCTTAGGCAGTTCACAGACAAGGGTCTGTCACCTGGGAGACTAGTGCAGAGTTATAATGTCACAATGCCCCCTTAGACACATCACAGACAGGGGTCTGTCACCTGGGTGACCAGTGCAGAGTTATGATGTCACTATGACCCCTTAGGCAGATCACAGGCAAGGGTCTGTCATCTGGGTGACCAGTGCAGGGTAATGATGTCACAATGCCCCCTTAGGCAGATAATGGACAAGGGTCTGTCACCAGGGTGACCAGTGCAGAGTTACGATGTCACAATGCCCCGTTAGCCAGTTCAAAGACAAGTTTCTGTCACCTGGGTGACGAGTGGAGAGTTATGATGTCACAATTCCCACTTAGGCAGATCACAGTCAAGGGCCTGTCACCTGGGTACCCAGTGCAGACTTATGATGTCACAATGCCAGCTTAGGCAAATCACAGACAGGGGTATGTCACCTGGGTGCCCCGCGCAGTGTTATGATGTCAGAATGCCCCCTTAAGGCAGAACACAGACAAGGGTATGTCGCATGGGTGACCAGTGCTGAGGTATGCTGTCACAATGAACCCTTAGGCAGATCAAAGACAAGGGTCTGTCACTTGGGTGACCAGTGCATAGTTATGATCTCACAATGCCCCCTTAGGCAGATCACAGACAAGGGTCTGTCACCACGGTGACCAGTGCAGATTTATGATGTCACAATGCCCCCTTAGGGAGATCACAGACAGGGGTCTGTCACAAGGGAGCCCAGTGTAGAGTTATGATGTCACATTGCCCCCTTAGGCAGATCGCACACAAGAGTCTGTCACCGGGGTTGCCAGTGCAGAGTTATGATGTCACAATGCCCACTTAAGCACATCAAAGTCAATGGTCTGTCACCAGGGTGACCCTTGCGGAGTTATGATTTCACAATGCCCCTTTAGTCAGTTCACAGACAAGGGTCTGTCACCTGGGTGACTCGTGCAGAGTTATGATGTCACAATGCCCACTTAGGGAGATCACAGACAAGGGTGTGTCACCTGGGTGACGAGTGCAGGGTTATGATGTCACAATGTCCCCTTAGGCATGTGACAACAAGGGTCTGTCACCACGGTGACCTGTGCAGAGTTTTGATGTCACAATGCCTCATTAGCCAGATCACAGACAAGGGTATGTCACCACAGTGACCAGTGCCGAGTTATGATGTCACAATGCCCCCTTAGGCAGTTTACAGACAAGGGTCTGTCACCTGGGTGACCAGTGCAGATTTATGATGTGAAAATGCACACTTAGGCAGATCACAAGCAAGGGTCTGTCACCTGGGGGACCAGTGCAGAGTTGTGATGTCACAATGCCCCCTTAGGCAGATTACAGACAAGGGTCCTTCACCTGGCTGACCAGTGCACACTTATGAAGTCACAATGCCCCCTTAGGAAGATCACAGAAAATGATCTGTCACCTGAGTGGCCAGTGCAGGGTTATGATGTCACAATGCCCACTTAGGCATATCAAAGACAATGGTCTGTAACCATTGTGACCCGTGCAGAGTTATGAAGTCACAATGTCCCCTTAGGCAGATGACAGACAGGGGTCTATCACCTGGGGGACCAGTGCAGACTTATGATGTCACAATGTCCCCTTAGGCAGATGACAGACAAGGGTGTGTCACCTGGGAGACGAGTGCACAGTTATGAAGTCACAATGCCCCCTTAGGCAGATCACAGACAAGCATCTGTCACCTGGGTGACCAGTGCAGAGTTATGATGTCACAATGCCCCATTACGCAGATCACAGACAAGCGTCTGTCATCTGAGTGACCAGTGCAGGGTTATGATGTCACAATACCCTCTAAAGCAGATCACAGACAAGGGTCTGTCACCTGAGTGACCGGAGCACAGTTATGATGTCACAATGCCCCCTTAGGCAGATCACAGACAAGGGTCTGTCACCTGAGTGACCAGTGCAGAGTTATGATTTCACAATGCCCCCTTAGGCAGATCACAGACAAGCGTCTGTCACCTGCATAACCAGTGCAGATTTATGATGTGAAAATGCACACTTAGGCAGATCACAGACAAGGGTCTGTCACCTGGGGGACCAGTGCAGAGTTGTGATGTCACAATGCCCCCTTAGGCAGATTACAGACAAGGGTCCTTCACCTGGCTGACCAGTGCACACTTATGAAGTCACAATGCCCCCTTAGGAAGATCACAGAAAATGATCTGTCACCTGAGTGGCCAGTGCAGAGTTATGATGTCACAATGCCCACTTAGGCATATCAAAGACAATGGTCTGTAACCATTGTGACCCGTGAAGAGTTATGAAGTCACAATGTCCCCTTAGGCAGATGACAGACAGGGGTCTATCACCTGGGGGACCAGTGCAGACTTATGATGTCACAATGCCCCCTTAGGCAGATGACAGACAAGGGTGTGTCACCTGGGTGACGAGTGCACAGTTATGAAGTCAGAATGCCCCCTTAGGCAGATCACAGACAAGCATCTGTCACCTGGGTGACCAGTGCAGAGTTATGATGTCACAATGCCCCATTACGCAGATCACAGACAAGCGTCTGTCATCTGAGTGACCAGTGCAGGGTTATGATGTCACAATACCCCCTAAAGCAGATCACAGACAAGGGTCTGTCACCTGAGTGACCGGAGCACAGTTATGATGTCACAATGCCCCCTTAGGCAGATCACAGACAAGGGTCTGTCACCTGAGTGACCAGTGCAGAGTTATGATTTCACAATGCCCCCTTAGGCAGATCACAGACAAGCGTCTGTCACCTGCATAACCAGTGCAGATTTATGATGTCACATTGCCCTCTCAGGCATATAACGGAAAAGGGTCTGTCACCATGGTGACCAGTGAAGAGTTATGATGTCACATTGCCCACTGAGGCAGATAACGGACAAGGATCTGTCACCTGGGTGACCAGTGAAGATTTATGATGTCACAATGCCCCGTTAGGCAGTTCACTGTCAAGGTTCTGTCACCTGGGTGCCCAGTGCACAGTTATGATGTCACAATGACCCCTTAGGCAGATCACAGACAAGGGTCTGTCACCTGGGTGCCCAGTGCAGAGTTATGATGTCACAATGCCCCCTTAGGCAGATCACAGACAAGGGTCTGTCACATGGGTGACCAGTGCAGACTCTAGACGTCACAATGACCCCTTAGGCATATCACAGACAAGGGTTTGTCACCTTAGTGACCAGGGCAGAGTTATGATGTCACACTTCTGCGTTAGGCAGATGACGGACAAGGGTCTGTCACCAGGGTGAACGGTGCAGAGTTATGATGTCACAAAACCCCAATAGGCAGATGACAGAAAAGGGTCTGTCACCTTCCTGACCAGTGCAGAGTTATGATGTCACAACGACCCCTTAGGCAGATCACAGACAAAGGTCTGTCACCAGGGAGCCCAGTGCAGAGTTATGATGTCACATTGCCCCCTTAGGAGGATCACAGAAAAGGTTCTGTCACCTGGGTGACCAGTGGAGATTTATGATGTCACCATGCCCCCTTAGGCAGATCACAGACAAGAGTCTGTCACCTGGGTGACCAGTGCAGAGTTATGATGTCACAATGCCTCCTTAGACATATCACAGTCAATGGTCTGTCACCTTGGTGACCAGTGCACAGTTATGATGTCACAATGCCCCCTTAGGCAGATCACAGACAAGGGTCTGTCACCTGGGATCCCAGTGTAGACTTATGATGTCACAATGTCCCATTAAGCAGATCACAGACAAGGGTCTGCCACCTGGGTGACCATTGCAGCTTTATGATGTCACAATGACCCCTTAGGCAGATCACAGACAAGGGTCTGTCACCTGGGTGACCAGTGCAGAGTTATGATGTCACAATGCCCCCTTAGGCAGATCACAGACAACGGCCTGTAACCTGGGTGACCCGCTCAGAGTTATGATGTCACAATGCCACCTTACGCAGATCACAGACAAGGGTGTGTCACCTGGGTGACCAGTGCATATTTATGAAGTCGCAATGCCCCCTTAGGCAGATCACAGACAAGGGTCTGTCACCACGATGACCAGAGCAGAGTTATGAAGTCACAATGCCCCCTTAGGCAGATCACAGTCATGGGTCTGTCACCACGATGACCATTGCAGCTTTATGATGTCACAATGCACCCTTAGTCAGATCACAGACAGGAGTCTGTCACCTTGGTGACCAGTGCAGACTTGTGATGTCACAATGCCCCCCTTAGGCAGATCACAGACAAGCGTCTGTCACCTGGCTGCCCAGTGCACAGTTATGATGTCACAATGCCGCCTTAGGCCGATCACAGACAAGGGTCTGTCACCTGGGTGACCAGTGCAGAGTTATGATGTCACAATGCCCCTTAGGCAGATCACTTACCAGGGTCTGTCACTTGGGTGACCAGTGCAGAGTTTAGATGTCACAATGACCCCTTAGGCAGATCACAGACATGGGTCTGTCACCTGAGTGACCAGTGCGGAGTTATCATGTCACAATTCCGCGTTAGGCAGATGACGGTCAAGGGTCTGTCACCAGGGTGAACAGTGCACAGTTATGATGTCACAGTGCCCGAGTAGGCAGATCACAGAAAAGGGTCTGTCACCTGGGTGACCAGTGCAGGGTTATGATGTCACAATGCCCCCTTAGGCAGATCACAGACAAGGGTCTGACACCAGGAAGCCCAGTGTAGACTTCTGATGTCACATTGCCCCCTCAGGCAGAGCACAGACAAGCTTCTGTCACCTGGGTGACCAGTGCTGAGTTATGATGTCACAATGACCCCATAGGCAGATCACAGACAAGGGTCTGCCACCTGGGTGTCCATTGCAGTGTTATGATGTCACAATGACCCCTTAGGCAGATCACAGACAAGGTTCTGTCACCTGGGTGACCAGTGCAGAGTTATGATGTCACAATGACCCCTTAGGCAGATCACAGACAAATAATCTGTCACCTGGGTGACGACTGCAGAGTTATGATGTCACAATGCCCCTTTAGTCAGATCAAAGACAGCGGTCTGTCATCTGGGTTACCCGTGCAGAGTTATGTTGTTACAATGCCCACTTAAGAAGATCAAAGACAATGGTCTGTAACCAAGGTGACCCGTGAAGGGTTATGATGTCACAATGCACCCTCAGGCAGATCGCAGACAATGGCCTGTCACCTGGGTGACCCGTTCAGAGTTATGATATCACTATGCCACCTTAGGCAGATCACAGACAAGGGTGTGTCACCTGGGTGACCAGATCACAGTTATGAAGTCACAATGACCCCTTTGGCAGATCACTGACAAGGGTCTGTCACCACGATGACCAGTGCGGAGTTATGATGTCACAATGCCTCATTAGTCAGATCACAGACACGGGTGGGTCACCTGGGTGACCATTGCACATTTATGAAGTCACAATGCCCCCTTAGGCAGATCATAGACAAGGGTCTGTCACCACGATGACCAGTGCAGTGTAATGATGTCAAAATGCCCCTTCATTCAGATCACAGACAAGGGTCTGTCACCTGGGTGACCAGTGCAGAGTTATGATGTCACAATGCCCCCTTAGGCAGATCACTGGCCAGGGTCTGTCACCTGGGTGACCAGTGTAGAGTTTTGATATCACAATGACCCCTTAGGCAGATCACAGACATGGGTCTGTCACCTGAGTGACCAGTGCAGAGTTATGATGTCACAATCCCGCCTTAGGCAGATGACGGTCAAGGGTCTGTCACCAGGGTGAACAGTGCACAGTTATGATGTCACAGTGCCCGAATAGGCAGATCACAGAAAATGGTCTCTCACCTGCGTGACCAGTGCAGAGTTATGATGTCACAATGCCCCCTTAGACAGATCACAGATAAGGGTCTCTCACCAGGGAGCCCAATGTAGAGTTCTGATGTCACATTGCCCCCTTAAGCAGAGCACAGACAAGGTTCTGTCACCTGGGTGACCAGTGCAGAGTTATGATGTCACAACGACCCCATAGGCAGATCACAGACAAGGGACTGCCACCTGGGTGTCCATTGCATTTTTATGATGTCACATTGAGCCCTTAGGCAGATCACAGACAAGGTTCTGTCACCTGCGTGACCAGTGCAGAGTTATGATGTCACAACGACCCCATAGGCAGATCACAGACAAGGGTCTGCCACCTGGGTGTGCATTGCATTTTTATGATGTCACAATGACCCCTTAGGCAGATCACAGACAAATGATCTGTCACCTGGGTGACCAGTGCAGAGTTATGATGTCACAATGCCCCCTTAGTCAGATCAAAGACAACGGTCTGTCACCTGGGATACCCGTGCAGAGTTATGATGTTACAATGCCCACTTAAGCAGATCAAAGACAATGGTCTGTAACCAGGGTGACCCGTGAAGAGTTATGATGTCACAATGCACCCTTAGGCAGATCACAGACAAGGGTCTGTCACCTGGGTGACCAGTGCAGTGTTATGATGTCACAATTCCGCCTTAGGCAGATAACGGACAAGGGTCTGTCACCTGGGTGAACAGTGCAGAGTTATGATGTCACAATGCCCCATTAGGCAGATCACAGAAAAGGGTCTGTCACCTGGGTGACCAGTGCAGACTTATGATGTCACAAGAACCCCTTAGGCAGATCACAGACAAGGGTCTGTCACCAGGGAGCCCAGTGTAGAGTTATGATGTCACATTGCCCCCTTAGGCAGATCGCACACAAGGGTCTGTCACCTGGGTGACCAGCGCAGAGTTATGATTTCACAATGCCCACTTAAGCACAACAAAGTCAATGGTCTGTCACCAGGGTGACCCTTGAAGAGTTATGATTTCACAATTCCCCTTTAGGCAGTTCACAGACAAGGTTCTGTCACCTGGGTGACCCGTGCAGTGTTATGATGTCACAATGCCCACTTAGGGAGAACACGGACAAGGGTGTGTCACCTGGGTGACCAATGCACAGTTATGATGTCACAGTGCCCCCTTAGGCTGATCACAGACAAGGGCCTGTCACCTAGGTGACCAGTGCAATGTTATGATGTCACAATGACCCGTTAGGCAGATCACAGAGAAGGGTCTGTCACCTAGGTGACTAGTGCAGAGTTATGATGTCACATTGCCCCCTTAGGCACATAACGGGGCAAGGGTCTGTCACTAGGGTGACAAGTGAAGAGTTATGATGTCAGAATGCCCCGTTAGGCAGTTCACAGTCAAGGTTCTGTCTACTGGGGACCAGTGGAGAGTTATGATGACACAATGCCCCCTTAAGCGGATCACAGACAAGGTTCTGTCACCTGCATGACCAGTGCAGAGTTATGATGTCACAATGCCCCCTTACGCAGATCACAGACTTGGGTCTGTCACCTGGGTGACCCGTGCAGAGTTATGATGTCACAATGCCCTGTTAGGCAGATAACAGACAAGGGTCTGTCACCAAGGTGACCAGGGCAGTGTTATGATGTCACAATGCCTCATTAGGCAGTCCACAGACAAGGGTCTGTCACCTGGGTTACCAGTGCAGATTTATGATGTCACAATGCCCACTTGGCAGATCACACACAAGGGTGTTACACCTGGCTCACCAGTGCCGAATTATGATGTCACAATGACCCCTTAGGCAGATCACAGACATGGGTCTGTCACCTGCTTGTCCAGTGCATAGTTATGATGTCAGAATGCCCCCTTAAGCAGTTCACCGACAAGGGTCTGTAACCTCGGTGACCAGGGCAGAATTATGATGTCACAATGCCTCCTTAGGCATATCACAGAAAATGGTCTGTCACCTTGGTGACCAGCGCAGAGTAATGATGTCACAATGACCCCTTAGGCAAATCACAGACAAGGGTCTGTCACCTGGGTGCCCAGTGTAGAGTTATGATGTCACAATGCCCCATTAAGCAGATCACAGACAAGGGTCTGACACCTGGGTGACCATTGCATAGTTATGATGTCACAATGACCCCTTAGGCAGATCACAGCCAAGGGTCTGTCACCAAGGGGACTAGTGCAGAGTTATGATGACACAATGACCCCTTAGGCAGATCACAGACAAATGATCTGTCACCTGGGTGACCAGTGCAGAGTTATGATGTCACAATGCCCCTTTAGGCAGATCAAAGACCAGGGTCTCTCACCTGGGTTACCAATGCAGAGTTATGATGGCACAATGCCCACTTAAGCAGATCAAAGACAATGGTCTGTAACCATTGTGACCCGTGCAGAGTTAGGAAGTCACAATGCCCCCTTAGGCAGATCACAGAGAGCGGTCTATCACCTGGGTGACCAGTGCAGAGTTATGATGTCACAATGCCCCCTTAGGCAGATGAGAGAAAAGGGTGTGTCACCTTGGTGACGAGTGCACAGTTATGAAGTCACAATGCCCCTTTAGGCAGATCACAGACAAGCATCTGTCACCTGGGTGACCAGTGCAGAGTTATGATGTCACAATGCCCCATTAGGCAAATCACAGACAAGGGTCTGTCACCTGAGTGACCAGTGCACAGTTACCATGTCACAATGCCCCATTAGGCAGATCACAGACACGGGTCTGTCACCTGAGTGACCAGTGCAGAGTTATGATGTCACAATGCCCCCTTAGGCAGATCACAGACAAGGGTCTGTCACCTGGGTGACCAGTGCAGAGTTATGATGTCACATTGCCCACTGAGGCAGATAACGGACATGGGTCTGTCACCTGGGTGACCAGTGAAGATTTATGATGTCACAATGCCCCGTTAGGCAGTTCACAGTCAAGGTTCTGTCACCTGGGTGCCCAGTGCACAGTTATGATGTCACAATGACCCCTTAGGCAGATCACAGACAAGGGTCTGTCACCTGGGTGACCAGTGCAGGGTTATGATGTCACAATGCTCCCTTAGGCAGATCACAGACAAGGGTCTGTCACATGGGTTACCAGTGCAGACTTTAGATGTCACAATGACCCCTTAGGCATATCACAGACAAGGGTCTGTCACCTTAGTGACCAGGGCAGAGTTATGATGTCACACTTCCGTGTTAGGCAGATGACGGACAAGGGTCTGTCACCAGGCTGAACAGTGCAGAGTTATGATGTCACAAAGCCCCAATAGGCAGATGAAAGAAAAGGGTCTGTCACCTGCATGACCAGTGCAGAGTTATGATGTCACAACGACCCCTTAGGCAGATCACTGACAAAGGTCTGTCACCAGGGAGCCCAGTGTAGAGTTATGATGTCACATTGCCCCCTTAGGAGGATCACAGAAAAGGTTCTGTCACCTGGATGACCAGTGCAGACTTATGATGTCACAATGACCCCTTAGGCAGATCACAGACAAGGTTCTGTCACCTGGGTGACCAGTGGAGATTTATGATGTCACCATGAACCCTTAGGCAAATCACAGATAAGAGTCTATCACCTGGGTGACCAGTGCAGAGTTATGATGTCACAATGCCTCCTTAGACATATCACAGACAATGGTCTGTCACCTTGGTGACCAGTGCACAGTTATGATGTCACAATGCCCCCTTAGGCAGATCACAGACAAGGGTCTGTCACCTGGGATCCCAGTGTAGACTTATGATGTCACAATGTCCCATTGAGCAGATCACAGACAAGGGTCTGCCACCTTGGTGACCATTGCAGCTTTATGATGTCACAATGACCCCTTAGGCAGATCACAGACAAGGGTCTGTCACCTGGGTGACCAGTGCAGAGTTATGATGTCACAATGCCCCCTTAGGCAGATCACAGACAACGGCCTGTAACCTTGGTGACCCGCTCAGAGTTATGATGTCACAATGCCCCCTTAGGCCGATCACAGAAAAGGGTCCGTCACCTGGGTTACCAGTGCACAGTTATGATGTCAAAATGCTCCCTTAGGCAGATCACAGACAAGGGTCTGTCACCACGGTGACCAGTGCAGTGTTAAGATGCAGTAACGCCCCCATAGACAGATCACAGACAAGGGCCTGTCACCTGAGTGAGCAACGCAGGCTTATGTTGTCACAATGCCCCCTAACGCAGATCACAGACAAGGGTCTTTCAAATTGGTGACCAGTGGAGAGTTATGATGTCACAATGCCCCCTTAGGCAGATCACAGACAAGGGTCTGCCACCTGGTTGCCTCGTGCATAGTTATGATGTCACAATGCCCCCTTGGGCAGATCACAGACAAGGGTCTGTCACCTGGGTGACCAGTGCAGAGTTCTGATGTCACAATGCCCCCTTAGGCAGTACACAGACAACCGTCTGTCACCTGGGTGACCAGTGCAGAGTTATGATGTCACAATGCCCCCTTAGGCAGATCACAGACAAGGGCCTGTCACCCGGGTGCCCAGTGCAGAGTTATGTTGTCACAACGCCGCGTTACGCAGATCACAGACAAGGGTCTTTAACCTGAGTGACCAGTGCAGAGTTATGATGTCACAATGCCCCCTTAGGCATATCAAAGTCAAGGGTCTGTCACCTTGGTTTCCAGAGCATAGTTATGCTGTCACAATGCCCCCTTAGGCAGATCACTGACAACGGTCTGTCACCTGGGTGACCAGTGCAGAGTTATGATATCACAACGCCCCCTTAGGCAGATCACAGACATGGGTCTGTCTCCTGGGTGCCCACTGCAGAGTTATGATGGCACAATGCCCCATTAGGCAGATCAAAGACAAGGGTCTGTTACCTGGGTTTTCGGTGCAGAGTTTTGATGTCACTATGCCCCTTAGGCAGATCACAGACAAGGGCCTGTCCCCAGGGTGACCAGCGCAGAGGTGTGATGTCACAATGCCCCCTTAGGCAGATCACAGACAAGCATCTGTCACCTGTGTGTCCAGTGCAGAGTTATGATGTCACAATGACCCCTTGGGCAGATCACAGACAAGGGTCTGTCACCTGGGTGACCAGTGCAGAGTTATGATGTCACAATGCCCCCTTAGGCAGTACACAGACAACCGTCTGTCACCTGGGTGACCAGTGCAGAGTTATGATGTCACAATGCCCCCTTAGGCAGATCACAGACAAGGGCCTGTCACCCGGGTGCCCAGTGCAGAGTTATGTTGTCACAATGCCGCGTTACGCAGATCACAGACAAGGGTCTTTAACCTGAGTGACCAGTGCAGAGTTATGATGTCACAATGCCCCCTTAGGCATATCAAAGTCAAGGGTCTGTCACCTTGGTTTCCAGAGCATAGTTATGCTGTCACAATGCCCCCTTAGGCAGATCACTGACAATGGTCTGTCACCTGGGTGACCAGTGCAGAGTTATGATATCACAACGCCCCCTTAGGCAGATCACAGACATGGGTCTGTCTCCTGGGTGCCCACTGCAGAGTTATGATGGCACAATGCCCCATTAGGCAGATCAAAGACAAGGGTCTGTTACCTGGGTTTTCGGTGCAGAGTTTTGATGTCACTATGCCCCTTAGGCAGATCACAGACAAGGGCCTGTCCCCTGGGTGACCAGCGCAGAGGTATGATGTCACAATGCCCCCTTAGGCAGATCACAGACAAGCATCTGTCACCTGTGTGTCCAGTGCGGAGCTTTGATGTCACAATGACCCCTTGGGCAGATCACAGACAAGGGTCTGTCACCTGGGTGACCAGTGCAGAGTTATGATGTCACAATGACCCCTTAGGCAGTTCACAGACAGGGTCTTTCACCTGGGTGACCAGTGCAGTATTATGATGTCATAATGCCCCCTTAGGCCGATCACAGACAAAGGTCTGTCACCTGTGTGACCAGTGCAGAGTTATGATGTCACAATACATACTTACGCAGATCAGAGACAAGGGTCAGTCACCTGGGTGAGCAGTGCAGAGTTATGAAGTCACAATGCCCCCTTAGGCAGATCACAGACAAGGGCCTGTCACCTGGGTGACCAGTGTAGAGATATCATGTCACAATGCCCGGTTAGGCACATCACAGGCAGGGGTCTGTCACCTGGGTGACGAGAGCAGAGTTATGATGTCACAATGCCCCTTAGGCAGATCACAGACAACGGTCTGTCACGTGCATGACCAGTGCAGAGTTATGAGGTCACAATACCCCCTTAGGCAGATCACAGACAGGGGTCTGTCACCTGGGTGACGAGTGCAGAGTTATGATGTCACAATGCCCCCTTAGGCAGATCAGAGTCAAGGGTCTTTCACCTGGGTGACCCGTGCAGAGTTATGATGTCACAATGCCCCATTAGGCAGATAACAGACAAAGGTCTGGCACCAGGGTGAGCAGTGCAGGGTTATAATGTCACAATGCCCCCCTAGGCAGATCACAGACAAGATTCTCTCACCTGGGTGACGAGAGCAGATTTATGAAGTCACAATTCCCCATTAGGCAGATCACACACAAAGGTCTGTCACCTGGGTGCCCAGTGCAGAATTATGATGTCACAATGCCCCCCTTAGGCAGATCACAGAGAAGGGTCTGTCACCTGGGTGACCAATGCAGAGTTATGATGTCACAATGCCCCCTCAGGCAGATCACATACAGGGGCCTGTCACATGGGTGACTTAAGCAGAGTTATGATGTAACAATGCCCCCTTAGGCAGATCACAGACAAGGGTCTGTCACCTGGGTGACAAGTGCAGAGTTATGATGTCACAATGCCCCCTTAGCAGATCACAGACAAGGGCCTGTCACCTGGGTGACCAGTGCAGTGTTATAATGTCACAATGCCCCCTTAGAGAGATCAAAGAGAAGGGTCTGTCACTTGGGTGACCAGTGCAGAGTTATGATGTCACATTGCCCCCTTAGGCAGCTCACAGACAAAAGTCTGTCACCTGGGTGACCAGCGCAGAGTTATGATGTCACAATGCCCCCTTAGGCAAATCACAGACAAGGGTCTGTCACCTGGGTGCCCAGTGCAGAGTCATGATGACCCAATGCCCACTTAAGCAGATCAAAGAAAACAGTTTGTCACCAGGGTTACCCGTGGAGAGTTATGATGTCACAATGCCCCCTTAGGCAGATCACAGATAAAGGTCTGTCACCTGGGTGATCCGTGCAGAGTTATGATGTCACAATGCCTCCTTAGGCAGATCACAGAGAAGGGTCTGTCACCTGGGTGACCAGTGCACAGTTATGATGTGACAATGCCCCCTTTGGCAGATCACAGACAAGGGTACGTCACCTTGGTGACCAGTGCAGAGTTATGATGTCACACTGCCCCCTTAGGCAGATCACAGACAAGGGTCTGTCACCTGGGTGACCAGTACACAGTTATGATGTCATAATGTAACCTCAGGCAAATCACAGACAAGGGTCTGTCACCATGGTGACCAGTACAGAGTTATGATGTCACAAAGCCCCCTTAGGCAGATCACAGACATGTGTCTGTCACCTGAGAAACCAGTGCGGAGTTATGATGTCACAATGCCCCCTTAGGCAGATCACAGACAAGGGTCTGTCACCTGGGTAACGAGTGAAGAGTTATAATGTCACAATGCCCACTTAGGCAGATCAAAGACAAGGGTATGTCACCTGGGTGACCAGTGCAGAGTTATGATGTCACTGTTCCCAGTTAGGCAGATCACAGACAAGGGTGTGTCACTTGGGTGACCCATGCAGGGTTATGATGACACAGTACCCCCTTAGGAAGATCACAGACAAGGGTCTGTCACCTGGGTTACCCGTGCAGTGTTATGATGTCACAATGCCCCCTTAGGCAGATCACAGACAAGGTCATGTCACCTGGGTGCCCAGTGCACAGTTATGATCTCACAATGCCTACGTAGTCAGATCACAAACAAGGGCATGACACCCGGGTGCCCAGTGAAGAGTTATAATATCACAATGCCCCCTTAGGCACATCACAGACAAGGGCCGGTCACTTGTTATATACTGTACATAAAATATAAAAGTATACATAATATGTATTACATACTGTACATATAATATCCAAGTATACCTAATATATATTATATACTGTACATAAAATATCAAAGTATACCAAATATTGATTACATACTGCACATAAAATATCATAGTACACCAAATATATATTATATACTTTACATAAAATATCAAAGTACACCAAATATATATTATATACTGTACACAAAATATCCATGTATACCAAATATATATTATATACAGTACATAAAATATCAAAATATACCAACTATTATATACTGTACATAAAATATCAAAGTTTACCTAATATATATTATATACTGAACAGAAAATATCAAAGTATACCTAATATATATCATTTACCATACATAAAATATCAAAATATACCAAATCTTTATAATATACTGTACATAAACTATCAAAGTATAGCAAATATTTATTATATACTGTACATAAATTATCAAAGTAAAACAAATATTTATTATATACCGTACATAAAATATTGAAGTACTCCAAATATATATTATAAACTACACATAAAATATCAAAGCACACCAAATATATACTATATACTGTACATAAAATATCAAAGTACACCAAATATTTATTATATACTGTACATACAATATCAAAGTACACCAAAAATATATTATACACTGTACATAAAATATCAAAGTATACCTAATATATGTTATATACTGTACATAAAATATCAAAGTATACCTAATATGTATTATATAGTGTACATAAAATATCAAAATATAACAAATATTTATTATATACTGTACAAAAAATATCAAAGTACACCAAATATATATTATACACTGCACATAAAATATCAAAGCACACCATATATATATTATATAGTGTACATAAAATGTCAAAGTACAGAAAATATTAATTATATACTGTACATAAAATAACAAAGTACACAAAATATATATTACACAGTGCAGAAAAATGTGAAAGAACACCAAATACATACTATATACTGTACATAAAGCATCAAAGTAGAGTAAAAATATATACTGTACATAAAATATCAAAGTACACCAAATATATATTACATACTGTACATAAAATATCAAATTTTACCCAATATATATTATATACTGTACATAAAATATCAAAGCATACCAAATATTTATTATATACAGTACATAAAATATCAAAGTACAGTAGATATATATTATATACTGTACCTAAAATATCAAAGTACACCAAATATGTATTATATACTGCACATAAAATATCAATTTACACCAAAAATATATTATATACTGTACATAAAACATCAAAGTATACCTAATAAATATCATATACTGTACATAAAATATCAAAGTATACCAAATATTTATTGTATACTGTACATAAAATAACTAATTATACCAAATATTTTTTTATACTGGACATAAAATATCAAAGTACAACAATTACATATTATACACCTCTCATAAAATATTAAAGCACTCCAAATATATATTATATTCTTTACATAAAATATCACAGTACACCAAAATTATATTATATACTGTACATAAAATATCAAAGTACACCAAATATATATTACATACTGTACATAAAATATAAAAGTACACCAAGAATATATTATATACTATACAAAAAAAATCAAAGTATACCTAATATATATTATATACCGTACATAAAAAATCAAAGTATACCAAATATTTATTATATACTGTACATAAAATATCAAATTATACCTAAATTATATACTGTACATAAAATATGAAAGTATACCTAATATATATTATATACTGTAAATAAAATATCAAAATACAGCAGATATATATTATATATTTTACCTAAGATATCAAAGTACACCAAATATGTATTATATACTGTGCATAAAATATCAAAGAACACCGAATATATATTGTATACTGTACATAAAATATAAAGGTATACAAAATATATATTATATACTGTATATAAAATATCAAAGTACACCCACTATATTTATAAACTCTACATAATATATCAAAGTACACCAAATATAGATTACATACTGTACGTAATATATCAATGTATTCCAAATATTTATTATATACTGTAAATAAAACATCAAAGTACACAAAATGTATATTATATAATGTATATAAAATATCAAAGTACACCGAAAATCTGTTATATACTGTACATAAAATATCAAATTACACCTAATATATATTATATAATGTACATAAAATATCACAGTATACCAAATACTTATTATATACTTTACATAAAATATCAAAGTACGGCAGATATATATTATATACTGTACATAAAATATCAAAGTATACCAAATATTTATTATATCCTGTACATAAAATATCGAAGTATACCAAATGTTTATTATATACTGTGCATAAAATATCACATTTTACCAAATGTTTATTATATCCTTTATATAATATATCAAAGTACACCAAAGATATACTAAACACTGCACATAAAATATCAAAGCACACCAAATAGATACTATATACTGTACAAAAATATCAAAGTACACCAAAAATATATTATATACTGTACATATAATATCAAATTACGCCAAATATATATTATATACTGCACATAAAATATCAAAGTTCACCAAAATTATATTATATACTGTACATAATATATGAAAGTATACCAAATATTTATTATATACGGTGAATAAAATATCAAAGATTACCAAATATTTATCAAATACTGTACATAATATATCAAAGTACACCAAATGTATATTATACACGGCACATAAAATACAAGAGCACACCTATTATATACTATATACTGTACATAAAATGTCAAAGTACACCAAAAATATATTGTATACTGTACATAAAATATCAAAGTATACCTAATATATATTATATACTGTACATAAAATATCAAAGTATCCCAAATATTTATTGTCTACTGTACATAAAATATCAAATGATACCAAATATTTACTTTATACTGGACACAAAATATCTAATTACACCAAAAATATATTATACACTGCACATAAAATATCAAAGCACACCAAATATATAATATATATTTTATATAAAATATCAAAGTACACAAATAATATATTATACCCTGTACATAAAATATCAAATCACACCAAATATATACTACATACTGTACATAAAATATCAAAGTACAAGAAAAAATATATTGTATACTGTACATAAAATATAAAAGTAAATAAAATATATACTATATACTGTACATAAAATATCAAAATACACCAAAAATATATTATATACTGTATATAAAATCTAAAAGTATACCTAATATATATTATATACTGTACATAAAATATGAAAGTATACCAAATATTTACTATATACTGTACATAAGATATCAAAGTACAGCATATATATTATATACTGTACATAAAATATCAAAGTACACAAAATATATATTATATACTCTTCATAATATATCAAAGTACACCAAAAATATATTATATACTGTACATAAAATATCAAAGTACACCAAATATATATTATACACTGCACATAAAATATCTAAGCACAAAAATTATATATTATATACTTTACATAAAATATCAAAGTACACCAAGTTATATTATATACTGTACATAAAATGTCAAAGTACACCAAAAATATATTATACACAGTACACAATATATCTAAGTATAACTAATATTTATTATATACCGTACATAAAATATAAAAGTATACCAAATATTTATTATATACTGTACATAAAATGTCATATTACAGCAGATATATATTATATACTATACCTAAAATATCAAAGTACACGAAATATATATTACATACTGTACATAAAATATCAAAGCACACCAAAAATGTATCATATACTGTACATAAAATATCAAATCATACGTAATATATATTATATACTGTACATATAATATCAAATTATACAAAATATTTATGGTATACTGTACATAAAACATCAAAGCATACGTAATATATATTATATACTGTACATATAATATCAAATTATACAAAATATTCATGGTATGCTGTACATAAAACATCAAATTATACCAAATATTTATTATATACTGGACATAAAATATCAAAGCACACCAAATATATATTATATACTTTACATAAAATATCAAAGTACACCACAATTATATTATATAGTATACATAAAATATCAAAGTACACCAAATTAATATTATATACTCTACATAAAACATCTAAGTACACCAAATATATATGATATACTGTACATAAAATATCACAGTACATCAAATATCTATTACATACTGCACATAAAATATCAAAGTACACCAAATATAGGTTATAAACTGTACATTACACATCAAAGTACACCAAATACATATTATATAATGAATATAAAATGCAAAATTACACCAAATATGTTATAGACTGTACAAAAATATCAATGTACATCACATATATTATATACTGTACATAAAATATCAAATTAAACCAAATTTGTATTATATACAGCACATGAAATACAAAAGTACACCAAATATATGTTATATACTGTACATAAAAAATCAAAGTACAACAAATATACAATATAGTCTACATAAAATATCAAAGTACACCAAATAATATTATGTACTGTACATGAAATTTCAAAGCACACCAAATATACATTATATACAGTACATAAAATATCACAGTACACCAGATATAAGTTAGATACTCCATATAAAATATCAAAGAACACCAAATATGTATTATATACTCTACATAAAATATCAAAGTACCACAAATCTATTTTATATTTTGTAGATAAAATATCAAAGTACACCACACATATTATATACTGTACATAAAATATCAAGGTACAACAAATGAATATTATATACTGTACATAAAATATCAAAGTACACCAAATATATACTATATACTGTACATAAGAAATCAAAGTACACCAACATATATTATATAACGTACATAAAATACAAAATTACACCAAATATGAGTTATATACTGTACAAAAATATCAATGTACATCACATATATATTATAAACTGTACATAAAATATCAAATTACACCAAATATATATTATATAAAGCACATAAAATACAAAAGTACACCAAATATATATTGTATACTGTACATAAAAAATGAAAGTACACCAAATATATTATATAGTCTACATAAAATGTCAAAGTACACCAAATATGTACTATATAGTGTACATAAAGTAACAAAGTACACCAAATATATAATATATACTGTATATAAAATATCAAGGTGCACCAAATATATATTATATAGTGTACATAAAGTACCAAAGTACACCAAATATACATTACATACTGTACATAAAATATCAAAATACAACAAATATATATAATATACCCTACATAAAATATCAAAGTACAGCAAATATGTATAGTGTACTCTACATAAAATATCGAAGTACACCGAATGAATATTATGTACTGTACATATATGATGAAAGTACTCCAAACATATATTATATACTGTACATAAAATATGACAGTAAACCAAATATATATTATATACTGCACATAAATTATAAAAGTACACCACTTATATATTATATACTGTACATAAAATACCAAAGTACACCAAATGTATTTTATATATTGTAAATAAAATATACAAGTTCACCAAATATATATTATACTCTGTACATAATATATCAAATTACACAAATATATATTATATACTGTACATAAAATATGAACGTGCACCTAGTATATATCATATAGTGCAAATAAAATATCGCAGTACACCAAATATATATTATATACTGTACATAAAACATCAAAGTACACTAAATGAATATTATATACTGTACATAATGTATGAAAGTACACCAAATATGTATTATATACTACAGATAAAACGTCAAAGTACACCAAATATATTATATACTCTACATAAAATTTCAAAATACACCAAGTATGTATTATATACTGTACGTAAAATATGAAAGTTTACCAAATATATATTATATGCTGTACATAAAATAGCAAAGTACACCAAATGAATATTATATACCGTACATAAAATATCAAATGACATCAAATGTATATTATATACTACACATAAAATATCAAAATACACCAAATATATATTATATACTGTACATAAAATATCAAAGTACACCTACTATACATTATACACTGTACATAATATATCAAAGTACACCAAGTACATTTATATAGTGTACATAATGAATCAAAGTACACAAAATATATATTATATACCCTACATAAAATATCAAAGTACACCAAATATATACTGTATACTGTACATAATATATCAAAGTACACCAAATATATACCATACAAAAAATATCTAAGTACAACAAATGAATATTATATAGTGTACATAAATTATGAAAGTTCACCAAACATATATTATATACTGTACATAAAATATGACATTACACCAAATATATATTATATACTGCACATAATATATCAAATTACACCAAGTATATATTATATACTGTACATAAAATATTAAAGTACACCAAATATATATTATATACTGTACATAAATATAAAAGTACACCAAATATATATTATATGCTGTACATAAAATATCAAAGTTCACCTAATATACATTATATACTGCACATAAAATATCAAAATACAGTAATTATATATTATATTGTGTACTTGAAGTATCAAAGTATACCAAATATATATTATGTACTGTACATTAAAGATCAAAGTACACCAAATATATGCTATATACTGCACAAAAAATATCAAAGTACAACAAATATATTATACTCTCTACATAAAATATCAAAGTACACCAAATATATATTTTATACTGTATATAAAATATCAAAGTACACCAAATGTATATTACATACTCTACATAACATATCAAAGTTCACCAAATATATATTATTTATTGTATATAAAATATCAACGTATACCAAATGAATATTTTATGCTGAACATGAAATATGAATTACACCAAATACATGTTATATACTCTACATAAGATATCACAGTACACAAATATATATTATATACTGCAAATAAAATATCAAAATACACCAAATACTTATTATATACTGTACATAATATATAAAAGTACACCAATTATATATTATATACTGTACATAAAATATCAAAGTATAACTGAAATATTACATACAGTACACAAAGTATCAAAGTACAAAAAATATATATTATATAGTGTACATAAAGTATCAAAGTACACCAAATGTACATTATATACTGTACATAAGATATCAAAGTACACAAAATATATATTATATACTGTACATTATATAACAAAGTACACTGTGAATATTATATACCATACATAAAATATCAAAGTACACCAAATATATTATATACTGTACATAAAATTTCAAAGTACACTAAATATATATTATGTACCTCATATAAAATATCAAAGTGCACCACATATATATTATATACTGTACATAAAATTTAAAAGTACTCCAAATATATACTATATACTGTATGTAAAATATCAAAGCACACCAAATATATATTATATACTGTACATTAAATAAGAAATTACACTGTATATATTATATACCATACATAAAATATCAAAGTACACCAAATATATTATATACGTACATAAAATTTCAAATTACAATAAATATACATTATATATTGTACATAAAATAAGAAAGTGCACCAAATATATATTATATACTGTACATATAATTTAAAAGTACACCAAATATATATTATATACTCTACATATAATGTCAAAGTACACTAAATGTATATTATATACTCTACATAAAATGTCAGAATAAATCAAACTTATATTTTATACTGTACATGAAATATGAAAGTACACCAAATATATATTATATTCTGTAAATAAAATATCAAAGTACACCAAATGAATATTATATACTGTACATAAATTATGAGAGTACACCAAATATATATTTCATACTGTACGTAAAATATAACAATACAACAAATATATATTATATACTGCACATAAAATATCAAAGTACACCAAATATATATTATATACACTATATGAAATATCAAAATACACAAATATATATTATATACTGTACATAAAATATCAAAGTACATGAAATATATTTATATAGTGTACATAAAGAATCAAAGTACACAAAATATATATTATACACTGTACATAAAATATCAAAGTACACCAAATAGATACTATGTACTGTACATAATATATCAAAGTACACCAAATATATATTATATACTGTACGTAAAATATCAAAGTACAGCAAATATATATTATGTACCCTACACAAAATATGAAAGTACAACAAATATATATTTTATACTTACATAAAATATCAAAGTACACCAAATTATTATTATAAGCTGTACAAAAATTATGAAAGTACACCAAACATATATTATATACTGTACATAAAATATGACAGTACACCAAATATATATTATATACTGCACATAAAATATCAACGTACACCACATATATATTATATACTGTTCATAAAATATCAATGTACACCAAATATATATTATATACTGTACATAAAATATAATAGTACTCCAAATATATATTATAGTCTATACATAATATAAAAAAGTACACAAATATATATTATATACTGTACACAAAATATCAAAATACACCATATATAATATACTCTGCATAATATATCAAATTACACCAAGTGAATATTATATACTGTACATAAAATATGAAAGTACACAAATGTATATTCTATACTGTACATAAAATATAACAGTACACCAAATATATATTATATACTGTACATAAAATATCAAAGTACACCAATCATATATTATACACTGTACATATCAAAGTACACAACATATATATTGTATACAGTACATATTTATAATAAATAATATATTTATTATATACTGTACATAAGATATCAAAGTACAGCAGATACATATTATACACTGTACACAAAATATCAAAGTACACCATATATATATTATGTACTCTACATAAAATATCAAAGTACACCAAAAATATATTATTATTCTGTACATGAAAAATCAAAGTACACCAAATATATATTACACACTGCACATAAAATATCCAAGCACACCAAATATGTATTACATACTTTACATAAAATATCAAATTACACCAAAATTATATTATATACTGTACATAAAATGTCAAAGTACACCAAAAATATATTATATACTGCACATAATATATCTAAGTATACCTAATATTTATTATATACCGTACATAAAATATCAAAGTATACCAAATGTTTATTATATACTGTACATAAAATATCATAGTACAGCTGATATATATTATATACTATAACTAAAATATCAAAGTACACGAAATATATATTATATACTGTACATAAAATATCAAAGTACACCAAAAATGTATCATATACTGCACATAAAATATCAAAGTATACCAAATATTTATGGTATACTGTACATAAAACTTCAAATTATACCAAATATTTATTATATACTGGACATAAAATATCAAAGTACACCAAATATATATTATACACTGCACATAAAATATCAAAGCACACCAAATATATATTATATACTTTACATAAAATATCAAAGTACACCAAAATTATATTATATAGTATACATAAAATATCAAAGTACACCAAATATATATTATATACTGTACATAAAATATCAAATTAAACCTAATATGTATTATATACAGCACATAAAATACAAAAGTACACCAAATATATGTTATGTACTGTACATAAAAAATCAAAGTACACCAAATATACTATATACTCTACATAAAATATCAAAGTACACCAAATAATATTATGTACTGTACATGAAATATCAAAGCACACCAAATATACATTATATACAGTACATAAAATATCACAGTACACTAGATATAAGTTAGATACTCCATATAAAATATCAAAGAACACCAAATATATATTATATACTCTACATAAAATATCAAAGTACCACAAATCTATATTATATTTTGTAGATAAAATATCAAAGTACACCACATATATTATATACTGTACATAAAATATCAAAGTACAACAAATGAATATTATATACTGTACATAAAATATCAAAGTACACCAAATATATACTATATACTGTACATAAGAAATCAAAGTACACCAAATATATATTATATAATGTACATAAAATACAAAATTACTCCAAATACGTGTTATATACTGTACAAAAATATCAATGTACATCACATATATGTTATAAACTGTACATAAAATATCAAATTACACCAAATATATATTATATAAAGCACATAAAATACAAAAGTACACCAAATATATATTATATACTGTACATAAAAAATGAAAGTACACCAAATATATTATATAGTCTACATAAAATATCAAAGTACACCAAATATGTACTATATAGTGTACATAAAGTAACAAAGTACACCAAATATATAATATATACTGTATATAAAATATCAAGGTGCACCAAATATATATTATATAGTGTACATAAAGTACCAAAGTACACCAAATATACATTACATACTGTACATAAAATATCAAAATACAACAAATATATATAATATACCCTACATAAAATATCAAAGTACAGCAAATATATATAGTGTACTCTACATAAAATATCGAAGTACACCAAATGAATATTATATACTGTACATAAATGATGAATGTACTCCAAACATATATTATATACTGTACATAAAATATGACAGTACACCAAATATATATTATATACTGCACATAAATTATAAAAGTAAACCACTTATATATTATATACTTTACATAAAATACCAAAGTACACCAAATGTGTTTTATATATAGTACATAAAATATAAAAGTACTCCAAATATATATTATACTCTGTACATAATATATCAAAGTACACAAATATATATTATATACTGTACATAAAATATGAAAGTGCACCTAGTATATATCATATACTGCAAATAAAATATCGCAGTACACCAAATATATATTATATACTGTACATAAAATATCAAAGTACACCAAATGAATATTATATACTGTACATAAAGTATGAAAGTACCCTAACCCTAACCCTACCCCTAAACCTACCCCTAACCCTACCCCTAACCCTTCCCCTACCTCTAACCCTACCCCTACCCTACCCCTAACCCTACCCCTAACCCTACCCCTAACCCTACCCCTAACCCTACCCCTACCTCTAACCCTACCCCTACCCTACCCCTAACCCTACCCCTAACCCTACCCCTAACCCTACCCCTACCTCTAACCCTACCCCTACCCTACCCCTAACCCTACCCCTAACCCTACCCCTAACCCTACCCCTAACCCGAACCCTACCCCTAACCCGAACCCTAACCCTAACCCTAACCCTAACCCTACCCCAAAACCCTAACCCTACCCCTAAAACCCTAACCCTACCCCTAAAACCCTAACCCTACCCCTAAAACCCTAACCCTACCCCTAAAACCCTAACCCTACCCCTAAAACCCTAACCCTACCAACCCTAACCCTGCCAGTATCTTCCCAAAGTCAAATTTAAGGGATCAATCCTAAAGAAACTATTTCTGCCCATCTGCCACATGGGTACAAATTCTGAACTGGCAGTTCATTTATTAATAGAAAGCTGGGATTGTTCACCAGGTTATTGTGCGTGCAGAATGGCTGCCTCTGTAGAAAAGTGTTGCTTTGGGCTACCCAAAACAAACAAACAAAAAAAATTTCCACTATTTTGGTTCACAAAAACCTGAAGCCTAAAAATATGCAATACGGTGGGAGGAATTTTGAGGAGTCAACTCTTAATTATCTATGGTGATGGGAAAGGGGGTGGAGTCCGGAGGCTGGAAAACCACAGCTAAAGCAAACCCTTTTTACTACCATCCACTTCAACCACCTTTTATCAGAGCTGTCACTAAGGGGCAAAGTACAATTTTCTCGCTCCTAGTGAGAGGATTAAGCAGCAGCAATTCAGACAAGAGGAAAGGGGAGACTAGAGGAGAGGCAGAGACAGGGTCAAGACCATGCAAGGTTAGGGGTCACAAATGGGTAGCTCTTCATACCCAATGGACCCTATTTTGTATGGCCTGCAGGTTTGTTTTGTTGTTGTTGTTGTTTTAAGTTGGAGTATCGCTCTGTCACCAGGCTGGAGTGCAATGGCGACATCTCAGCTCACAGCAACCTCCAACACCCTGGTTCAAGAGATTCTCCTGCCTCAGCCTCCCGAGTAGCTGGGATTACAGGCACAAGCCACCACGCTCAGCTAATTTTTGTATTTTTAGTAGAGATGGGGTTTCACCATGTTGGCCAGGATGGTCTCAATCTCCTGACCTCGTGATCCACCCTCCTCAGCCTCCCAAAGTGCTGGGATTACAGGCGTGAGCCACTGTACCCGGCCAGGTTTTTAAGTTGAATGAAATGCCCCATAAAACTCTCCATTTCCAGCTTCATGAAGTCCCAGGTCCCCATTCCCACCTGGCCACCATCAGCTGGAGCTCTGCAGTGGCCAACCCAGTCCCCACCCAGGCTACTTCCCTCCATTTTGTCACCTCACCTACCATGTGATAATCCAAGACCACAGTCCCTCAGCCCCAGGAGAAGAGAACCAGGTGCACACTCACATCCATTCTCCTCACAAGGGTCCAAATGACAGGATCACTTGCTTTGAGCAACAAGATACAGGCCGGCCTGTCCTTGCTGTTCCTGAAAGGGGGCTGCAGGTGGAGCTGCCCTGGCTTGGCTTCCACCTTCCTTTGACCTCCACCCCACCATGCTCTTGCACTCCCACAGATGGCCTGAAATCCCAGGTGGAAGTGGAGGGTGTTATGTGATCCCCAACTCCCTTGAGTGGAAACACCAAGTTTCCTAGAGGACCTAGGAGATGTTCTTTCCAGCCACCCTATCTGAATGGTGGGGCTGGGAGGGGCAAATGGAGGAGAAAGGGGTGGCTAGGAAAATGTTAGAAATACCAGATACACTGGCTCTGGGGACCCCTGAGGAACGACCCCCTTCAGCTGCCAACACTTTCCAATTGGCACTAAGAGTGAACAGCTATTTCCACTAAAGATCAGAAAAGGACTGAAGTTTCCATACATTGAAGACTGAGCCTTGAGATTCTTGGCTGGACTGCAATTGCCTCTCCCTCCTTCCCCCAACGCTTGCTTCCAGCTACCCAAGGAGTCTTTTGCTTGTGGAGCTAGTGAGCCAGCATTCTGAGTGACACATTCCAAAGTGTCCCCAAATAACAAAATCCCAGGGCTGCAACCATGAGGGTGTCAGCTCCGGCACTGTTACCAGCCTGTTAAAAAGTGGTGCAAACCTCACCAACTTCCTGAGGCCACGCTGGGCTCTGCTTCCTAGCAGTTACCACAAAAATGTGGCACCAAATGCAGCTACTAAAACAAGCAGCAGCTCGGGCAACCCAAGGGCCACCATCTTCCTAGGTGATGGCTAGGGATGGCTTCTGCCACCCACACCACAGTGATCTCCTCCCCAGCTACCTGTGCTCTAAGTAAAAACAGCATGCTTGCAGCTTCAAGACTAGTCCCCTACCCAGTCCCATCTACTCCAAACCAGACTGGGTCACCTATGCCTTTCCAATGTAGAAATTCTTCAGATGCCATTGACAGGGGACACCTCCAAACTCTAGTTTCCTTGGCCAGGAGATGCATCCTTCTTGCCTCCTTCTTGCCTCCATCTGTCATTCCTTTCCAGCAACATGCCCCAAGCCAGGAACTAAGAAAAAGCTGGATTTTGGCTGGGCGCGGTGACTCACGCCTGTAATCCCAGCACTTTGGGAGGCCAAGGCAGTGGATCACCTGAGGTCAGGAATTCGAGACCAATCTGGCCAACATGGTGAAACCCCGTCTCTACTAAAAATACAAAAATTAGCTGGGCATGGTGGCAGGCGTCTGTAATCCCAGCTACTCGGGAGGCTGAGGTAGGAGAATCGCTTGAACCCAGGAGACAGAGGTTGCAGTGAGCCAAGTGCATACCACTGCATTTCAGCCTGGGCGACAGGGAGAGACTGTCTCAAAAAAAGAAAAAAGAAAAAGAAAAAGCTGGATCCCAAGGTGACTCCTCAGCCCTGGGGAGCCTACGAAACCATACGCCAAGAACCAAACACACAACTCACCTGGAGGTCGATTTATAAGGGAGGCAGCTCTGAACACCTGAGCTCCGAGACACACAGAGCACATTGGAAAAACCCTTTTCAAACCCATGAAGGCAAAGTCAATGGGTTTACTTCAGTAAGTCAGTAAGCAGTAAAACAAGACCACATTTACATCTGCATATTGCCCTAACACTCTGTTCACTTCCATCATGCAATTCATTGTCCATCTTTTCTTTTTTTCTTTTTTCTTTTTTTGCAATGCAGTCTTACTCTGTTGCCAGGCTGGAGTGCAGTGGCACGATCTCGGCTCACTGCAACCTCCGCCTCTCAGGTTCAAGCAATTCCCCTGCCTCAGCCTCCTGAGTAGCTGGGACTACAGGCGCACACCACCACGCCCAGCTAATGTTTTGTATTTTAGTAGAGACGGGGTTTCACCATGTTGGCCAGGATGGTCTCAAACTCCCGACCTCGTGATCTGTGCGCCTTGGTCTCCGAAAGTGCTGGGATTACAGGAGTGAGCCACTGCGCCTGGCCCTTCATCATCCATCTTTTCTTTAAGGACAGGGTTGGGTTGGTTTTCTTTCTTGTTGTATCTCCAAGCCTAATATGGTATCTGGGTAAATGTCAGGTGGATTGAAGAGAAAGAATATTAACAAATCACAGGATCCAGGATCACAGGAAACTTACATGGCTCTCCTGTTTAATCTTCAAACTTCCTTCTAAAGCTGTTAGGATGTTAGGAGGGGCACAGGAAGGGGGGCACTCTAACTGTATCCTGATCCTGCATTAGCATTTCAGAGGCCATTGGTTCCACCAAGAAACTGGACTGTGCAAAGCATGAAATGAGACACCACATTACAACCTCATCTGAGTAATCACCCAGGGTTTATTTGTAATTCTAAGGAACAGGCACCTCCAGAGACATAACCCCTTCCTTAACCAGGCCTGGCTCTTCTGACTGCCTTCCGCCGTATTAATAGGAAGCCAGCTTGCATATTTTGCATTAATGCCTTCACGCAGGGCTGCTTTGAGTTTATTTTTGTTGTTTTCATTTTAAGACTGTGTTTATGCCTCTTAGACTTCCAGCCAGAGGAAAAATGACAAGATACAAACCTTGTCCTTTTTTCAGGGACGCTCCAGACGGTTCCTGGAGGCACATGGGAAGATTAGCGACTTAGAGGTGCCAAGTCACTGGCATTGGGTAGTTCTCCAAAATGGTTTTTTTTTTTTCTTTTCGGTGGAAGAAACAGATACATCAGACTAGTCCAGCATCTCAGTTTCCACACTTCATAACGATGGGGCACCGTGCACCTAGTGTCTAACTTACCACGCTGCCTTTGGGCCACAGATTCCATACTGTAACAGCCAATTACCCAAAACACTAAATAGGGAATGGCTCAAAAAAGGTTGTCTCTGAAAAAGCTGCAGCATTTTGATGAGCAAAAATAGTAAGAGAGGATTTTTTACACTTAGAAAAACGAGGAAAGTTGAACCCAGCTAAGAATATTTCTGAGACACCCCCCACCGCTTGTGATTTTTCTCCCGCTAGGATTTTCCCTTGACTCGCCTCTTTAGAGACTGCTAAACACACACACACACACACACATTCATTTTTGAATCCCACCAACTCTCCTTGCCCCAAGGCCAGAGGCTGGGCGGTGACAGCTTCGAACAATGACATCACCCTAGGTTTGCCTCCTTGGCAGGGTCACCGATACTGTTTGCAGTGAATTTCCTGTAAAGGCTCTTTAAGGCAGGAAACTAGTCCTGTGCCTTGAGGCCTCCCCCTGTTCTGAGCCATCGTGTCAGGTCAAAACAAAGACTTTTTGTGTTGTTGTTTTTTCCCCCTTTTAGGAAAACAAGACTTCCCTGCATTTTTAATGAGCACCTTAATTACAAGCTAAAGAATTAGATATATTTACGGATGACCTCATGCTCGCTGATAATTAGCAATTTGAAAGACCTGGCACATCCCTAGACTCAGTTCTTTCTCCTTCACCCCCTCCCCCAAGCATTCAGGTTAATTACTAAGCTTGACCTTCCAAAACAAAGTGGGTTGGGCCCAGTCAGTCCCTACCTCCCCCAGAGCTCCCCAGTACTGAGGAGCTTGTTCCTCCCTCCCACTAAGTCAAGAATGGAAACTGCCTTAGAGAGGGTCGATTAGCCTGGGATAATGATCTAGGAGGGGTGACAGATTTCTGGGGGCCCCACTCTAAGTGTTGACAAGTTTTAATTAATGCCCAGGCTAATTGAACTCTGGCACAGTCAAGGGGAAGAAAACTGCTCATCTCAGAGGCAAGAAGTGTTTGGATATGCACAGTCCCAGCTGTGATGGCGGGGTGGTGTCTCCGAGCAGGCTCCCACTGCGGACCTGTGTGTACTTCGTGTTCTCCTGGCACGTGGATCCCACAACTGGAGATGCAGCTGACTCAGGCAGTTACTTTCCATACATTTTTTTGTGCTAGAAGGGTGTCAACCGCCTGATCGGGAAAGCGCAAACCAGGTGGCCTTCCCTTAGGGTCCTGCCTCAGGCCAATAATGGGCAGCTCCTGAACAAGGCTGCACCGCCCCACCCCCAGCCCCCATCGGTGGTCACTCCGCTGTAACATTTTCCAAATTTGCTTCAGGCCTGCACCCTGTTAGGGGAGAGGCTGGGAGGCGGACATTCTCCTCATTCTTTTGCCTTATTAGGTTGTGGATTTGATTGCTTTTGGGGGGGACGGGGCGAAGTTGAAGAATGGCATCAGGAAGTGACCCCAGGAAAGGGGGGGGGCGCGGGAGGAAGGAGGAAAAGGGAATGGAGCAGCAGGTGTGAGAAGCACTGTTGGGAAGAGGCCTGGAAGGGGCAGGGCTCCTCCAAGCCCTCTAGAAAGTCCCACGTTCCAGGTCGGCAGCTGGGCACAGGCTCCTGTGCACCTCTCGGCCCCATCTGACAGCATTTCTGGGCAGTTATTTTTAGGGTTATCAGTGGGAAGCCCTTCCTGCGTCTACATCACACACCAACTGAAGAGAGGGCGGCCTAACTCCAGGCTGTGGGATGTTTCTAACTTGAGTTGGACTTTGCTTCGGGGGGAAGGGGACTCAGGGAAAGAAGGGAACCCAGGGAAAGAGCCCCCCGGCTGATAACAAACTTAGTGACAAGTTAAATTACTCATGAAAGAACCTTCCTGGCACTGCCTATGGCACATCCCGACACAAAATTGTTCAGGGCCTGTAACTCGGAAACAAGAAGCCACCTCCCAGATAATGAGGCCCAGATGGATGCAGGGGCTGGGGAGAGGGCTGCGTTAAGTAGCGCAGCCTCTCGGCCAGGAGTCCGAACTGTGAGCCCCACTGGCCGCTATGGGCCCTTTCCAGCCGTGAGGGAACCCAGGCCCCAGAAGGAGGATGGGGTTCTCATTCTGCCCAGAAGAGGCTCAGGGTGGGCCGATATTCTCAAGAACCCCACCCTACCTGGGCCGCCTACAGACACTGGCCTGAGCGCATCAGACAGACAGAGCTTTGGTTTTAGGAAGATGCCTCTTGGGCCAAGTCGGAGGATGGGGCTGAGGTTGCCAGTGCTGTCTGGGTGGGCCACAGGGTCAGGGCAGAGGCTGTGGCCCTGGGGTGTCAGGCTATGTGAAGGCAGGCCACTTCTGAGCAGGGGGGGACCTTGGTGGTCTGTGGCCCAGTGTGGGGGCCTGGAGGGTAGTATTCACGGCAGAATAGGATGGCCTGGGACCCAACGTAGGTCACCCAAGGCACAGGGATGCCCCTCCCACTGCAGTCCAAGGGAGCATTGGTGCATGGGATGAGTAGACCCCACATTGGCAGGTTGCCCCGAGGTCCTTGGAGGGGTAGACCTCCAGACAAAGGCCGAGGACCAAGTGCAATATCCCCAGAGGGAGCTGCCCTTTGTGGCTTAATTAGGAGCTCCTGGGCACCAGCAGGCCGGCCCGAGGGGGCGTCTGACATGGTGGCTCACACCTGCAATCCCAGGACTTTGGAAGGCTGAGGCAGGAGGATCACTTGAGGCCAGGAGTTCAAGACCAGCCTGGGCAACATAGCAAGACCCTATCTTTTTTTTTGAGATGGAGTTTTGCTCTTGTTGCCCAGACTGGAGTGCAATGGCACGATCTTGGCTCACTGCAACCTCTGCCTCCCAGGTTCAAGTGATTCTCCTGCCTCAGCCTCCCGAGTAGCTAGGATTACAGGTGCACACCACCATGCCCAGCTAATTTTTGTATTTTTAGTAGAGACAGGGTTTCACAATGGCCAGGCTGGTCTTGAACTCCTGACCTCAGGTGATCTGCCTGCCTCGGCCTCCCAGAGTACTGGGATTACAGGCATGAGCTTCCGTGCCCAACCAAGACCCTATCTCTAAAATAAATAAATAACCCAGGGGACCTCTGAGCTCTGCCCATTCCCATAGCCGCCAGCACTCCCTGTGGGGCAGCCCCACCTGCAGATCTGGGGTCCCATGCGCCCTGCACCTCACATCCTGGACAGTGGGGCTCCCTCCTCACCCTCAACCTGCTCCTCCCATGGTGTCCCCAAGCTTCCTGCCCTCACTGCCACCCTTGCTTCAGAGACCACAGTCACAGTAGCTGAGAACCAGCCAGGAGTCTGGCTGCCCTGAGCCAGCCCACAAAGCCCATTGGCCGTGGATGAGCGGACATTGGACAAACAGCCACAGGCCCCATGCTCCAGCTGGGCAGGCCAGGCCACTGACATGCCCACGGCTGTGTCTCCGCGGCCCATGAATGGATCGTGTCTGTCTGGGCAGGTGCCGGGGGCTGGCAGGAGCAGCGCCTGGGACACAGAGGACAGTGCTGGGTCAGCGCTGCTCGGCTGCCCCGGGCAGGCAGAAACCTTCCACACCTTCCCGACCCCCACTGGGCCAAGAGACCAGGACTTAGCAGCAGGCCTCACCACACACGCCTGGGGCTGTCCGCTGTGCTTCAGGCCTCCAGCTGCAGCAGGCCTCCACCAGGAAGTCCTCCAGGAAGAAGACAGTCCCTGCCTGCCAGCTCCATCAGGCCCAGGCAGCCCCAGGCTCTGCGTGAGTCAGTGTGCAAGTGCAGGGCTCTCTGCCTCGAGGGAGTTCAGACTGTGGTGTGCATGGGGAGGATGGCAGTTAGGGGCAGGAGGGCTCAACCCGAGTCCTTCCCCTTTTCATAAATGTGCCTCCGCCCCAACAGCGGATCAGTCAGCAGACCCATGTGGTTGGGCCTTCCAGCCACACCTGGGCTCGAATGCTTCCCGCCCTCCCAGCCACCACCTGCTCAGGTCAAGGTGGCCTCCTCTCGCTGGGACCCGTACCCACCTCCCCCGGCATCAGAGCCCCCATCCAGCAAACAGTCTTTTGAAAACCTTATGTAGGCCACATGCCTCCTCCATCAGCCACCTGAGCCCCCATTTCACTCCAATAAAAGTCTCAATGGCGGCTCACAGTGGCCTCCTCCCCTGTCCCAGGGGCCACTCGGCTGCGAGCCCGCCCTGCCGTCCTCAACCTCGACCCTGGCCTCAGGGCTCTTGCAAGCTGTACCCTGGGCCCGGGTGATGCAGGGACCTGGCCACAGCCCGTTCACTGGGTGTCTCTCAGCCCCACCCTCACTGGCCACTGTGCAGGTGACCTGGGCCTGGCTGGCCCCGTGAGCACAGCACTGCCCGTGCTAGGATGGCATCCGTTATTCACCCACAGTGCTCGTCCAGGCTGGGCTGGGCTCATGTCTGCTCACGGGCATCTGCCACTCCTGGAGAGCACACAGCTTGCTGGGCCGGGTGGGCGACAGAGCCTGCGGTCCGCTCCGTGGGCCTCTGGCCCAGCCGCCCCATCCCACAAACACACACACCAGACTTTCCCCAAACACGAATCCATTTCCATTTGTGCTATTGATTGTCTGCGCGGACAAAGGCCCCTTTCAGACATGTCAGAGGTTCAGCAAATAAATAAATGAATGAAGTCCTGGCAGAGGAAGGGGTATGGGATGGGCTGGGGGGCGGCTGGCACCTCCTGTAGGTGGCCCGGCCCTCAGAGGGTGCCTGAGCTGGGCAAATGGCCCAGGGCACCAAGGAATGGGTCCCAACCTAGGGGGCTGGAGTTGTGTTTGGTGGAGTTTGGGGTGTAAGAACGGGAATTGGGGGTTTTACATGCTCCTGCAAAGGTGACGCAGGCTCTGCGTGGAGTTGGGGTACCCAGTGACACACCCTGGCCGCTGTGGGAGGACAGGCTCAGAGGCCCCAGGCCCGGACTGGGCAACAGTATGGTGGCAGGTCCCCGTGTGTCCTCAAAAGCTGGGTACGTCCCCACGTGCCCCTTCCTAGGGTTTCTGCTTGGACTCAGACCCAGGGACCACCCTTAGTCCAGGGAAGTAACCCACCTGGTGCATCTGAGCTCCACAGTGTGTGAGCTGGAATGGGGACCCTCATGAGCTGCCTTCCAGGGTGGGAGGCTAGAGCTTCACCTCTCTTCCTGGGACCCTCCAACTCCACAAGGCTGGAGCTCAGGGGGACACGTGCCCCAGGAGGCTCCTCCCAGCCCTGCCTGGGTCAGACCCCCTGAGAGCTCTGTGCTACCCCCAGCCTGGGCCTGAGGATGCCTTAGGGGTGGGCCCAGCATCCCACCCCAGCCTCTTCCACCAAGGGGGTCGGGGTACCCAGAAACCTTGAGTGCAGCCCTGAGCTCCTTCTGCTCCAGCCCCCATCCTGGGCTCCTGATGGCTGGAGTGGGGCCCTTGGGAGGGTGAGGGCTGCTCTTCACAGATGGGCCTGGCCCAGCTCTTCTGGGAGACAGCAGGCCATGGGTGGGGCTCCCCAGGCAGGTCCTAGCCCAGGCAGGGACCATGTAGGAGCTATCCATCATCCTTCCCCCCAGGGCAGAAAGGGCCAGAAAGAATCTGAGCTGGCAGCCGGAAAAGGGGGCTGGCCAGATCCAGGAGGACTGCCTGGAAGAGGGGGCTAAGGAAAAGGAATGCAGAGGTGGCTGGGCCTGATGGGAGCTGGGCTGGCCAGCTGCTGGATTGGCCACTCCAGTCCTGCCTGGCCAAGCCCCCAGGGCAGCGCTGACTCCTGGCCATTCTGGGGACAACAATAGCCGGCATTTAAATTCCAATTGAGTCGGCCAGAGTGGCCGCAGGCATGAGAACGGGAGCCCCCACCCCCAGCCAGAGCCCCGCCCGCCACATTCCTGCCTCCCCAGAGATGGCCGTGGCCAGGGCCGTCGCCAGGGGGCCGGGAATGCAGCGCTCAATGGCTTGGGACAAGGGCCCATTGAGCAGTGACGGCCAGGATTGAGCCGTCAGCGCCCCCCACTCGGGACCCCTCCTCTGTCCCTGCCCCTCCCCCCAGCGTTACTGGTGTCAGCTGCTCCAGGGACCCTGCTGATACCCTCCTGGGCTGGGCCCTGAGCAAGCGTGGGCCTGGGGTCCATCTGACTGGCCGCTGGCCTCCACCTCACGTGCCCTCGCCACCTGGCAGCAAAGGGGCCTCCAGCCTCACGCCTCTCTTCTGCCTGAAGCCCCTGGGGATTCCCAGTGTCCACCGGCATCAGAGGCCATGCTTCTCCAGCCACAGGGCCAGCTGCCCGCCACCTCCCTTGCACTGCTTGGTCCTCCCCTGGCCCGGCCCTGTTCTGTGGCACCCAAGAGGCCTTGCCTGGCCATCGCCCACCCTTGCCAGCCCCAGACGAAGGGATCCTTTTCCCTGCTCTGTCCAGCATCTGTCTCAAGCCTGGCACTCAGGGACACCAACAGTATTTGAGGGGTCCACGTTTTCATGCAGCGTGGCCCCCAGGACCTCAGGGCATGGTGACCTCAAGCCAGCCTGTTGGAAGCAAGGGTGAAGGAGGCGTGGCAGTGGCCCCTTGCCCTGACCCTGCTCGAGCCCCGTGGTCGGAGGCCCATGCCAAGAGGCCAGCCCAGGCCCCCGAGCCTGCATCCCACCTCGTGCCTGGGTTTCCCTCTCTCCTCAGCTCTGTGATGCCTGCCTCAAACCAGGGCCCATCAGTGTCCTTCCCCCACCCAGACAGGGTCCCGCCAGCCCCGAGCATGGCCAGCACAGCATGCTTTGCTCAGGGCCAGCCCAGCATGCTTTGCTCAGTCCTCGCACTGTGTCTGGGCACAGTCAGGGCAGGAGCATGTCAGGAGGACCAGGGAGCCTGGCCTGGGATGGGGCAGTCCCCGGGCTGGTGGGTGACAGGAGGCACAAAGGCCTCAGCTGCTGGGGCCTCACTTGGGAGAGAGCTTGGAGCTGGGGGAGGCTGGCACCATGCCGAGGGGACAGGTGTTGAGGGGCCCACCTGAACATCTCCTTCCACTCTGCCTGGGAAAGGAGCTCTTGCCCCCATCCCCTGACCACCTGGATGGAGGGTTCCCTGGCGTGGGGAGAAGGGGGCATCCATGGCTGTAATGGGCAGTCTGCCAGGCCTGCCACCTCCCCTGGCGAGTGGCAGGATCCCCAGACAGGCCCAGCAATGGGCCGAGGGGCAGGTCCTGGGCTTCCGAGTGCTCCCAGGGAATGGGGGCCGGGGCTCCAGGCAGCATCAGCCCCTAGGCTTAGCCTGACCACCCTCATGCTCAGGACCTGGCCCAAGTGCTGCTCGGAGACCCCTGGGAGAGGGCCCCATGCAGGGCTGATGCACCAGCCTCCCTGCACAAAGTGCCCAAGGGCCCCACCTCCAGCCTGGGCCACCATGTGACCTTCGAGGGCAGGGCCGTGGCCTATGGCCCAGATGAGCCTCCAGGGCTGGGAGCAGCCCCAGACACCCAGGAGGTGCTCGCTGGGTGGCTGGGATTGAATGAATTAGTGAAGAGCGAAGGGCCAACGCCTGATTCACAAGAGTCCTGTGAGGGCTGGTGGCCTGCAGCACAGGCCTCTGAGGTCCCCAAGCCTGACCCTCGCTGCCCTGGGGTTCGGGAAACACAGGCCTGGGGCAGGGCCCTCTGCTGGCCTCAGTCTCCGCACCTCATCGGCTGGGTTGGGGGTGGGGCAGGGCCCATGGCCAGGCCCCAGGGTCAAGGACAGCTACAGGAGGTTCCTCTGGGAACTGCCTGCCCCTCGGGGGCCCAGCTGGCCTCGGTCCTGCTCTGGTCCAGGCCCAGGTCCTGCCCTGGGAGCTAATGTGCCCTGAGGGGCTGCCCACCTTTCAGCCTCCTCCCCAAACCCATGGGGTCATCTGATGCCTCCAGGCCTTTGTGGAGGCTCTGCCTGTGGTCAGGAGGCCCACACCTGGTGGGTAGGATTTGAGAGTAGATGGGGGTGAGGGAGGCCTGTGAGGAGAGGATGCGGAAAGGAAGTGTGCACCAGCAGGTCTGGGGAGCGAGGTGGTCAGAGAGGTTGTTGGGAAGCCCTAGCTGTGCTGAGCTGGCCAGAAGCCCCGGAGCTGTAAGAGTCCGGAGCAGGTGGAAGGCTGAGGTGGAAGAATTGCTTGAACCTGGGAGGCGGAGGTTGCAGTGAGCCAAGATTGTAGCACTGCACTCCAGCCTGGGCAACAGAGCGAGACTCCGTCTCAAAAAAAAGAGTTCCGCGCAGGAAGGCGACTGAGCCAACCCAGGTTTCCATGGGCCCTGGACGGTCTGGGAGAAGGGACTGAGGAACAGGCATCATGGTGAGGCTGTGAGAGGGTGCTCAGATGTCCCGTGTGGGCGGCAGGGCCCGGACCTCAAGTGGGCTTTGAAAAAAACACAGCTCCAGCAGCGCTGTGAGCAGGGCTGGACCTACCACAGCCTCCCCTCATTCCCTGGGGCCTGGGATGTGCCAGCTCCTCCAGGCCCAAGTGGCCCTGCTCAGTGTCTCTCAGCTCTGGGGTCCCTTGGCAGGCGTGGTGTCCAGCCCAGAGCCGATTATGAGCCCATCGTGGCTCTGCCTTCTCCACTGCTCCAAGACACATCTGCAGGGTGGGGGCCAGAGTCTCAGCCCTGGGAGGGGGAACACGGGCACAGATGCCAAGGGTGGGGGCTGAGCCCTCTGTCAGCCCACAGAATCCCACTGCATTGCTCTCTGCTGAGCATGGGGCACCTTCTTTCTCTCTTTGCCCTGCCTGCCGGGCAGCTCAGACCAAGCCAAGGGCCCAAGGACGGTAATTCTCTCTCCCCAGGTTCTGCAGTGTTTTTATTTTCTGGGCCTAAATAAATCTGACATATAGGGCCAGGGGCGGTGGCTCACACCTGTAACCCCAGCACTTTGGGAGGCCGAGGAGGGCGGATCACGAGGTCAAGAGATCGAGACCATCCTGGCTAACACGGTGAAACCCCATCTCTGCTAAAAATACAAAAAATTAGCCGGGCGTGGTGGCGGGCGCCTGTAGTCCCAGCTACTCAGGAGGATGAGGCAGGAGAATGGCGTGAACTTGGGAGGCAGAGCTTGCAGTGAGCCGAGATCACGCCACTGCATTCCATCCTGGGCAACAGTGACAGACTCCATCTTAAAAAAAAAAATTACAATAAATAAATCTGATGTATAAAAGCTGTGTCTTCTCAGAAGCTTAAAGCTCCAGCTGGGCATGGTGGCTCATGCCTATAATCCCAGCATTTTGGGAGGCCAAGATGGGCAGACTGCTTGAGCTCAGGAGTTCGAGACCAGCCCGGGCAACATAGCAAAACCTCGTCTCTAAAAAAAATACAAAAATTGGCCAGGCGCGGTGGCTCACGCCTGTAATCCCAGCACTTTGGGAGGCTGAGGTGGGTGGATCACAAGGTCAGGAGACCGAGACCATCCTGGCTAACATGGTGAAACCCCATCTGTACTAAAAATACAAAAAATTAGCCGGGCCTGGTGGCGGGTGCCTGTAGTCCCAGCTACTCGGGAGGCTGAGGCAGGAGAATGGCATGAACCCGGGAGGCGGAGCTGGCAGTGAGCCGAGATGCACTCCAGCCTGGGTGACAGAGCAAGACTCCATCTCAAAAAAAAAAAAAACCCAAAAAAACAAAAAAAAACAAAAATTAGCTGGGTGTGGTGGTGCTCGCTTGTAGTTCCAGCTACTTGGGAGGCTGAGGAGGAAGGATGGCTTGAGCCTCAGAGGCGGAGGCTGCAGTGAGCCGAGATCGCACCACTGCACTCCAGCCTGGGCGACACAGCCAGACCCTGTCTCGAGAAAAAAGTAAAAAAAGAAAAAAACAGGAAGCATAAAGCTCCACTGTGCCGAAGTTGTGCAGGGTACACGTCTCTCTGTTCCCAGCCCTGAGGCCTGGATAGCATGAGAGGACCCAGCCACCCTGCCCCAGTGCAGCCCTAGCCCCAGCAGAGCCACCACCCAGACCTGCAGCCCCGGGCTGGACTGGGGGTGGAGCAGCCCTGAGCTGGGCCCATGCTGTTCACAGGAACCAGCTGTCTGCTGTTCGACTGGAGTCCTGTCTCTCACAGAGTCCCCGGTCAAGCCTGGGTGCCCTCTACTGCCCGTGAGCCACACAGCAGGTCTGGGGGCTTCCTGCCACCTCTCCTGCGCATGCAGCCCCACGGGCGTGCCCGCCTGGGCAGCTGCTCCAGGGTCTGGGGGCAGCCCGAGGCGACGCCCAAGCAATAGCGGCCCAGCGCCTTCCAGAAGTCTCCAGACACTGAGGCCTCTCCTTGCAGGCCTGGTCGCAGCTTTATTGCCCCCACCGTATGGATGGCTGCATGGGTGAGCCCACGGCCATGCAGGGAGCCCGGTCCTCCGGGCTGGGACCAGCCTTGAGATGGGATGCATGGCCAGGAGGCGGGCGATGGCCGAGGTGAGGGGCTCGGGGAGGGGGCTGGTCATGGCATTCAGAGCCAGGTTATGATGGGGCCTGGCCATTGACGACAGACAGGGTGACGACAGCGGGGCCCCAGCATGGAGCCTGCAGCCCACGACATTCAGAGCAGAGCATGGGGGATGCAGGAAAGGGGGCCAGAGGACCTGCTGGGTCTTTCCGGGTATATGGTGCCAGGAGGTGTCCAGCGCCTCCAGCCCCTTGTCTGAGAGCAATGGAGACAGGTGGGGGGGTGGTGCAGGGTGTCTGGGTAGAACCTGAACAGAGAGGCCCTGGGGAACAGGCTGGCTGTCGAGTCTCCACCTGCCCAAGCCAATTTCTGGCACTACCAGTTCCGTGAGCTCCACAGGAGCAAGCAGTGGGGTCCTCTAAGCTCTCTGGGTGGAGTGCCATGTCTGCACCCCTCACGGGCCTGCACGCACAAGCCGTGCAACTTGAGTCCAGGGCATCCTTAGGAGAGGGTGTGTGGGGCCGCTCTGGGGGTCCTGCCATGCTGTGATGGGGCCACAATGTCAACCTTGCAGCGGGGGGAGGCCCGGGCACAGGACCATTTTGTCTCGGGGGAGCTAAGGGGTGGGTGGGCAGGGGCAGGGATGGGGGTGGGATGGGGGTCTCTTTGAGACTCACCAGCCCCTGGTTTTGGAGATTTGCCCGTCCCCCTGCTCTTCAGTGGGGTGGATCCAGGAGGACCGCAGAGCCAGCAGCAGCTGGTGGACCGACCCTGCCCAGCAGGTGCACAGATTGCCCCAAGGCAGGGCTGGAAGCCCAGGCAAGCCCAGGCCTCTGTGGGGCCAGGGAGGAAGTGGGGAAGGAAGAAACTCCGTGGAGGGAGGTGCCTGCCCTTGGACCCTTGGCTTGGTCTGAGCTTCCTGGCAGCCAGGGCAAAGAGAGAAAGAAGGTGCCCCATGCTCAGGAGAGAGTGGTGCAGCAGGGCTCTGTGGGCAGATGGAGGGCTCGGCCTCCACCCTTGGCACCTAGGATGGGGGTCACCTGCAGCCCGTCCCTCTCTTCAGTCCCTACCCTCCAGGAACCAGGTTAGAGGCTGGGCAGGGGTATGGGGCCCAGGGCTTCAGTCCTGAGGTGCCCGTGACAGTGTCCTGCAGTTCCTGCACCACCAGGAGGATGAGCCTCGAGGGCTAATGAGCCCCACACGGCCGGGCCAGCCTCAAGGCCAAGGCACAGCTCTTGCAGAACCCTGGCAGCTTCTCTGAGGCAGCCATGCGGAAGATGGGGGTGTGTCCTGGTGCAGCAAGCTGGGGGTTGCTTGGGAGGGAGGACGAGCTTGACCCAAGGGAGGGTGCTTGATGGGCAGTCCTGAGGTGCTCAGCCAGGAAGCGACTATGCTTGATTTGCTGTGCACCCAGGGCAGGGTCTGTCCTCCCGAAGCTGAGCTTCTTCACCTGTCTTCTGACTCACTTATCTCCCCGAGCCCCGGAGATACAAGGATCACAGGCAGGGGCCTTCTCCTGAGCTGGCCAGAGCTGGGCAGGACACTTGGGACACGCAGCTTTTGTGGGCTAGCCTGGAAACTCGGCTATCCTGGACACCACACTGGCAACAGGTTGTCTGGAGCCAGGTCGGGGCATGTGGGGCCTGAGCCAAGGCTGTCAGCTGAAGCCTCTGACATTACTTGTGTCCCTGGGACAATCACACGTGACAGCACATGCACACGTGACCATGTGAGCACACAGGCACGGGTTCGAGCCCCAGGCTGTGCTGCCACCTGAAGCCCCTGCCCTGGCTGTGGATGCCCATTTGGCTGGGCACAGCAAGGCGGCGGCCTTGGCACAGGGAGCCTGCCCAGCCTTGCTCTGACCCAGTTTTCCATGCCCAGGCAGGCGGGCGGCACTGGTGTAGGGGCTCCCAGAGCTTCTCTTTGGCAACACCAATCCCCTGGGCCCAAAGCAGCTCCACAGGGGCACCTGGATGGCTCCATGTGCCCTGGGCACGTCCTCTGAGAGGGTGGGTGCCCCCCTGGGATGTGGCCACCCAGCCCCAGCGGTTTCACACCCTAGAACCAGTGCCACGCCCCTGCCTTCTGCCTGTGGTCCCTAGGCACACAGCTGCCGCTGCCTGAATGCGCTCTGCCTGCCCTGCCTTCTGCCTCCAGATGAACGGACCTGTCATCCAGGGACTGATCCCTGTGGCCCTCCACTATAGACCTGCAGGCTGCTTCCTTGCCCACTCCTGGGGGTCAGTCACGGCCTGGCTGTAGACCAGATCCTTGAGGGGTGAATCTGGGGATAAGCCTCAGAGCCACAGGGCCTGGGCAGGCCTCAGAAGGCATCCCAGAGAAGGGAGGGTGGAAGGTCCCCATGGGCAGGGAGGCGCAGGGAGCAAAGGCTGCTGGGAGCGGGGAGGGGAGCTGGGCGGGCGGAAGGGCGGCCGTGGGAAGCCAGCCCTGGCCTGGCTGGCCTGATAAGCTGCCCCTTTGATCCACACTGAGGCAACACAGACCCCCATCCTGAGATAACCCCGGGCCTGGGACCCACGGCTCTGGTCAACCCGCCCTCCCGAGTGTGCGCTGCCCTGCCCCTCCAGCCCTGGGTGGACCCCGGCCCTGACAGTGACTGGTCCTTGCTCAGCTGCAAGCTGGGTGGGTGCAGTCTGAGCCCAGGCCTGGCGGGCACTCCATGTGCCCCCACCCCAGGACCTGCTGGTCCTCACTGTGCCTTCAAAGCCTCCCCAGCCCCAGCCTCTGTGTCCAGCTCTCTGTCCCCTTTAGTTGGGAAGGGGCACCTCCCCCGCCCCCCAGTTCCCATCCCCTTCACTGTGCCCCTGGGAGACCCCTGAGGCCCTCACTCCACAGCTGGGGCTCAGCAGGTTTGAGGCCCTTTGGGCAGCCCTGTCTGACCAGGGCTATAGTGTGGCACAGGTGTGGCATAGGCGTGGGCACCAGCTATGTGTGGCTTGGGTGCACACTGCGTAGGCACCTTCTCCCAGGCGCCTGCCTCTGCCTGGTGCCGGTCAGCACCCCCATGCCCTCAGTCCCTCCCCTGCCCAGGTCAGTGGACAATGAAGCTGTCAGCAGACTGGGGCCGGGGGAGGCAGGCAGGCGTGGCAGGGAAGGGAGGCCTCAGGAGGCGAAGATGTCTCTATTAGGGGCTGCAGACCTTGCTTCCACTGTCCTGCCCAGCCTTGGGGCCTCCGAGAGCTGGAGGCAGAGGTGGCCCCAAGCTTGGGGCAGAAAGGGTCGTCTTGTCCATCAGGGCCCCAGTCAGCCTTGGGACTGGGTCCCTGGAAAGGCAGGCCCATAGATGGAGGAGCCCAGAGGGTGGGGCTGGCCACAGGTGATCAGGGAGGGTGGAAGCGTGGCTGGGAGCTGCACAGGGATGAGGTGTCGATGGCGCTGACATCCCAGCCCTGCCAGCCTCCTAAGGCACCCACGGCCCACATCTCCTGCTGAGCGGAAGCATTGGGGGACACTCTACCCAGTGCCTGAGCAGACCCTCAGCCAACGGCTGTTAGAATATACCCCTCGTGAGGTGCTTCACGACACCCAACTGTAAAATGGGGCAACCCTGTGGCTTCAACAGACACCCCTTCCCAGTGACTGCGGCTGAGCTGGAGTGGCAGGAGGGCTTCTGTGGGAGTAGGTGGCAGGAAGCATAAGGGCTGGGGGACCTGCAGAAGCTCCGTACCCCCGGGAGGCTGGGGCCAGAGCAGACTTCTTGCAGGGGCGCTGGTTTTGGCCCTCACCCTGACTGCCCTGCCGGATCCGGGCAGACGAGGCCCCACGCACACCGCAGCAAGGGGCCCAAGACGCCAGCCAGGCCCTCACCTTGGCAAGAGGTGGCTTCTGTTTCTGACAGGTCAATAGCTGGGCTAGGAGAGGTCTCCAGGGACCAGCCACGCCCCACTTCCTGAGGGCTGGAGAGGGCTTGGGAGGGTGGCCCAGGTCTGCGATCATCAGGGCCTGGCCAGGGCCTTCTCTCCCAGATTCCCCCAGAGCTGGAGTCCCCAGAGCCACGCCCCTTCCCTGGCATGCCCTGGCGCCCGGGCCATCTCCTCCTGGGCACTTGCGGAGGTTGCCCCTGCTCTCCCCACTGCCCTCTCAGCAGGCGTGAATAGAGTCCCTCATAGCTTGGGAGACTGAGGCCTCCAGCAGGTGCCTCTTACCCAAGACCTTGGAACTGGGCGAGGTCCTCCGGGCCCACCAGGACCCGCCTCAGACATCAGGCTTTGCACTTGCAGCCCGGAGCCTCCCGACCCCACTCCCAGGCCAAGGGCCTCTGGCCGCAGCCTCCGCCATCATCTGCCGGCTTCTGGGGCTGAGCATCAGGGCCCTGTGCCCCTGCTGAACGTGCCGGGTGGGGGCCTGGCTGAAGGCTGCACCTGGAGGCAGGGCTCCTGAGGAGGCCGCCCAGGGGGTCAGAGCCAAACAGCTGCCTCCTCTAGTCAGCCCCATGCAGCCTTACGGGGGCAGCGCCCTGCAGTGGCTGGGGGTGGGGCCGGGTGGGGCAGGGCTGCCCTCCCTCATGCTGCTGGGCACCTGGCCTGGGGCAGGGGGCTCTGGCCCACTCTCGGGTCTCCCTAAATACTGTGGCGAACACCCCACCCTTCCCAAGCTCAGCTGAAACCTCCCTGGGGCAGGGCTGTCAGATCAGGCCACTGAGCGCCTCCTGCTGCCTGTGGCTCTGTGCCTCAGTTTCCCCACCTGTCAAGTGGGTGATGGTGATGTGGCTGGCATGAAGTTTCTGTCAGGAGCCACCAGCACTCCGCACCTTGCCATCCACAGGTTCTCAACCACACAGGGTGTGGGGTTGCCCCAAGCCAACCCATTTGTGGGGGTGGGGCCATCCCCACACCCCGGCTGGGCTGGACGGGATCTCCAGCCTCTCGTGGGCAGCTGCCTGCTGGGCCCAGTTGGCCACTCTGGACTCTTGGGCCCTGGCCGGAAGCACGACTGAGGTTGTCCATGGTTTGGGGACGGGCAGGCAGAGGGTGGCCAGGCGAGGCCCTGAGAAGGGGCTCTGGCCGAGGCTGGCCAGGTGACACCCGGAGTGGCGGGCAGGGCTGAGAGGAAGGGGCATCCTGAAGAGGGCGGAGGCCGCGGAGGGAGGAGGGTGTGACGTGGGGTTGGACCGGCGGCCCCGAGGCCTGGATTCCTAATTCAGACGGAGCCTGTGGAGTCGGGGCTTGTTTATTCTTGGCAGGAAGGCTGGTGCTAGGGGGGCAGAAGTGGGGAGTGAAGCCTTTTCAAAAAATAATAATAATAAAAACGCTCATTTAGAAGGCTCCCAAGGCGTGCTGAACTCCAAAAGGGTCTTGGAAAAAATGCTGAGAGGGTTTAAGTGTAAATGGACCCAAAACACCATAATTAAATTTCCTTTAAATTTATCAGAGTTTGGGGTCAAAGAAAAAATAAAACTTAGGGAAAATACACTTGAGGTTTCAGGCAAATGCCAAGTGCTTAGGAAAATAGATTCTGAGCTGCTCAGCGGCTACCGGCCTGGCCCCCGCCATCCTGGGAGCTGCCCAGCCTTAACCCCTCCCTGGCCAGCCCTCCACTGCCCGCCCCACCCACCCCTGTGGGGGACCCCACCACCACCTCCTGCTGCTTCCACACGGTTCGAGCCGCCCTCCTGTGCCAGACTCCAGGCAGGGAGCTGGGCCTCCCCCACTCCCAGGCTGGGGCAGGAGCCCAGGGGGAGCCTGAACGTTCACCCCCGCCCCCGTCTCTACACCTCTCTCTTGTGTCTGCAGACAGCTCTGGTTTCCTTTCTTTGCTCATCTGGGAGCAGCCACATTTTCCAAACCAAAGTCAGAACTTGAGGTCTAGTGGTCTGAGTGAACCAAACGGCAAAAAGGCCAGAATGTTTGAACTGGGACTGTCCCGGCATATCCAAGACAACAGGCTCCCAGCAGCTCATGACTCGTTACCCTTTTTCCTCAGCCTGCCAGGAAGCTCAGAGCTAAAATTAAGGGTCTTGCTAGCTGCGTTGGCTTAGGGATTTTGGAATATTTGGAATATTTTTTCTTCTTCATGTTCTTCATGTTCTTTAAAATTTCATTTCTGTTATAATGAGCAAATCAAGGTTTGTTTTTTTATTTTAATATTTTCAAATTTTGTGAGAATAAATTTAAAAGGCAAAGTCAGGCATGGTGGCACATGCCTGTATTTGGGAGGCTGAGACGGGAAGATTGTTTGAGCCCAGGAGTTCAAGACCAGCCTGGACAGCATAGTAAGACCCTGTCTCAAAAATAAAATAGAAGGCAGAAACTACCCATAAACTATAACAGCTATAGCCCCACTAACAGCCCAGCCCAGTTCAGCAGTGCTACCCAGGGGCCCTTCTTCCTCCATCCCATGGTGGCCTGCCCTGATCCCTGGCACCCAACCCTGTGCCCTGCCAGTGTGGAAGGGCACTAGTGGTTCCTGGGGAAGGTGGTAGGAGATGGGGAGCTCCGAGGGGAGATCGCATGGCTCCCAGGGGGTCCCGTGGGCATAAGGGACTTGATACCCACTGCGGACCTCCGTGTCCCCTGTCCTTCCACTCAGCCTCATGGCAGGGCCGAGGGAAGCTCCCCGCAGCAGCCCCAGCCCTAGGCCAGGTTCTGATCCCAGAGGGGAGCTGGACAGGAGGCTCTCTCTGGCAGCTCGCCTGCCCTGGGTTCCAAGCCTCGGCCTCCCTGCCCACCTCCCTGTCGGGAAAGGCGGCAGCTGCCTGCCCAGAGTGCTGTGGGGAACAGGCGGTGTGGATCTGAGACTGTGCTGGGAACGTCCTCTCTGCTGAAGGCGTCTCTGCCATTTTCTGAGTACCTGCAAGGGAGACGCAGGAGACGCGGGTTTGAGCGGGGCCATGGGCAACCTGCGGAGGCCCTGCACCCAGGATGGGCCTCCCTCCCAGGCACCCTCTGCCACTCACCCACACAGGCCCCAGCAAGCCAGGCCGCCCAGCTCTGAGTCACCGCCAGGGCTGGGCTGGGCCGGGCCGTCAGCTGCACGCGCCGCTTGTCTCAGCCCCTGCCTCCCATACTCACCTTAACGGGGGACCCCTGGGTGTGGGCCTCAGGAGGTGGGTGGGGGTGCAGGGGGAGTGGGTAGGGAGGTGTAAACCGGAGTCCAGCAGATGGGAAGTTCCTGTCCGGCCGGCACCTGCTTGGAGCCTCCTGCACATGCGGACCCTCAACAGGCTCCCCCAGTCCTCGCCTGCCCTCCCTGCCCCAAAGGCCCCAGAAGGGCCTACCTCATCAGGTGCCACGAGGATGAAGCCAGGTAATATTGCAAAGGGTCTGTGGAAACGCTTGAGCAAGGGCACTGTGATGAAATCGTGGCTACTGACAGCTAATGTGCAGAGTCACCGAAATTCAGGAGTCAAGCAGCCGGCCTGGCCTCACCTCAGTGTCGGGGGAATGCCACCTGCACCTGTGGGCTTGGAAGTGATCCATTTGAACAATACAGTTATTCAGACAATACTAATCCGAGCTTTCAGGCAAGACCTCCCGTGGCCCTGACAGTCCTGGGGCAGAGTGGGCAGCAACTCCTTGCTGGTGGCCGTGGCGGCACTAGGACCCTTTTGAAACCAATTTGGCAAAATTAGCGGCACCATGGAAATGCTCCTGCCCTTTGACCTAACTGCTCCCAGACAGTGCCACTGGAGAAGCCATTCAGAATGTGGAGGGCACCAGAGGAGGCAGCTGCCACGCAGTGCGTAGTGGGCAGAACGGCAGCCCCCAAAATACATGGTCATGTCCTCACCCCTTGCAGCCTGTGAACGTGACCGTATTTGGAAAAGGATCTTTGCAAATGTAATTAAGGTGAGAATCTTGAGATGGGGGATCCTCTTGGATTATCCAAGTGGGCCCTATATCCAATGACAAGTGTTCCTATAAGAGATGGAAGAGAAGATAGCAGAGTGGGAAGCAGAGGCTGGAGCAATGCGGCTGCGAACCAAGGGACTTGGAGCCCCGGGACGCTTGGAGCCCCCAGGAGCTGGAAAAGGCAGGAAAGATCTTCCCTGGAGCCTTCAGAGGCAGTGCAGCCCTGCCTACACCTTGATTCCAGACATCTGCTCTTCCAGACTATGAGAAAGTAAATTTAAGTCAACTAGTGTGCAGTAATTTGTGAGGGCAACCTAGAAATACAGGATGCTACTGAACAAAGGAGTCCCCGGCTGCTACCGGAGGGAGAGGTGGTGGGCCTGGGCCAGGGCTGCAGGGACAAAGGGAGGGAGTGGGTTGTGAAAGTGCCTGGTCCCCAGTCCCTCCTCCTGCCAGCACTGCCCACTGGTCAAACCCACCCAGAAGCTGGAGAGCAAGGGACCCTGAGAGATACGGTCTGTAGGATCAGGCTTTCAAGGACAAATGGGAGAGGGGCTGGGGAAGGGACACATGGGGAACAGACCCCTACTGGGCATTTCTGCCAAGGAGAGGATCCTGGTGAGGAAGAAAGCAGAAAGCTATGTGTTCACAGATGCACGGATGCTCCCCTCCCAGAGACCCGCGGCCGTGGGTGCAGAGGGAGTCAGTCCTTCTTGGAGGTACTGGGAAAGGAGCCTACAGCTCCACTGAGCCCTTCTGCCTACAGGAGGGGCCCTACTCAGTAGCTGTTCCCTGAGGGAGACCTGTCCACGCATGAGCTCCTTCCCACAGTCCCATCCAGTCCACCAGGGGAAGGGGCAAGACGGTCAGGTCAGGACCCACACGCATGCTGGTGCTTTCAGAACCTGATGACTTAGTTGGTTAAGAGAGCTCACACCTGCAATCCCAGCACTTTGGGAGGCTGAGGCAGGTGGATCAGTTGAGATCAGGAGTTCAAGACCAGCCTGGCCAACATGGTGAAGCCCCGTCTCTACTAACAATACAAAAATTAGCTGAGTGTGGTGGTGCACACCTGTAATCCTAGCTACTTGGGAGGCTGAGACAGGAGAATCACTTCAATCAGGGAGGCAGAGATTGCTTGAGCTGAGACTGTGCCCCTGCGCTCCAGCCTGGGTGACAGAGCAAGACTCCCTCTCAAGGAAAAAAAAAAAAAAAAAAAAAGAGCAGGGCCAATGTGCTGCTGTGCCTTGGGGAACGGTGTCCTGGGAGGGGACCTGGCTGGCAGTGACCTGGGGCTGTGCACTGGAGGGGGCTGGACAGTGCACTTGGAGGTTGGTGAGCCTGGGCCCCGAGACGGTCTGGGGACATGGGCTTGGCCAGAGCAGGAAAAGAGGGTGGCCAAGGACAGGTGCTGAGGTACCAGGTGGGCACAGAGGGGTGGGCATGAGGGCTTCCTGGGAGCAGGGCCCTTCCAAGTCCCTGAGGTCAGCCCAGGGACACCCTGGCCTCTGGGAGATTCATGGTGAGGCTGTGCATGGGCTGGGTGGGGTCAGCAGGCAGCCAGTCACTGAGAGGCTTTCAGCACCCATTTGCCTGATGAGCACCTCCAGTCCTGGAAGCCACAAGCCAGGCAGGCAGCAGACCCGGCCGGCCCTCCCGGCCAGCTCACTGGCTCCCATGGGCCCCGGACCTCCTTGGGCTTTGCCTGAAGGTGGGAGCAGATGGCCTTTTCCTTGTGAGGGTGGACACAGAAGCCAACAGTCATGTGGGGTGAGGGGACCCAGGCACCCCCAGCGTCCCCCGCAGGGCAGCACCTTCCCCTCCTGGGAACCCACCTTACCAGTCCCAACCCTCTTCAGCTGGACTCTGAGCCCACCCCGTGGAGCCCAGAACCTCGGGCCAGCTCAGGCTCTGCCACGAGCTCTCTGTCACCCTCCCTCAGAGCCGGGCTGTGCTCCCCAAGCCAGGGGTATCCAGCCCCTGCTCTTCATCCTAGGTCGGGCAGGCAGCCAGCCCCAGGCCTGTGTCCTTGGGGAGCGGGGGGTAGAGACCCCTCGGGCGGGGCTCTCAGGCGGCTTAGCTGCATGCGGCCCCAGGTCAGTCAAAGCAGCCTCTGCACCTCGCCAGTCAGGTACGCAGGCCGCGCCGGGCTGCCCCAGACCTGCCGCGCACACGGGAGGCTCAGCCTGGAATGCCGTCCTGCCCTCCTCCACCTGAGGAATTGCCGCTCACACCACACAGGGTTCAGCTCCGCGGCATCTCGGCGAAGCCTCCTGACATCCCGACCCCCGCCGAGACCTCCCCTCTGAGCTCCTGAGCACAGCCCCAGGGGACCCGAGCTGCGCGCTGTGCAAACACAGGCCTGCCCTCGCCCTCGGTGCGCCCCGTGCCCGCCGCCCCCTGGGCCGCCCCGCGGTGCGATTGGGGGCCTAGCCCGCCTGCCCCGGATCCCACGCCCTCGAGACCGCCGGGCGCCCCCCGCCCGGCCACGCCCCCTCGGATGCCCCGCTCCGCCCCGAGGGGGCGTGCCCTGCGCCCCCGCGAGCCGGGCGGGGACCGGGCGGGAGCGGGGCGGGGCCGGGGCGGGGCTGGGGCGGGGCGCGGACCGTCCCCCACTGGCTGCGGCGCGCGGGGCAGCGCAGGCTCAGTGCGCGGTGGCGGCGGCGTCGCGGGCAGCTGGTGCCGCGCGGTCCTGCTCTGCCGGTCGCACGGACGCACCGGCGGGCCGCCGGCCGGAGGGACGGGGCGGGAGCTGGGCCCACGGACAGCGAGCCGGAGCGGGAGCCGCGCGTAGCGAGCCGGGCTCCGGCGCTCGCCCGGTCGGTGCTTGGGGCCGGGCAGGCGCGCGGAGGGATCCAGCGGTGCTCGCGGAGGGGTCGGGGCGCGGCTGTCGCGGAACCACAGAGGTCCCTGCAGGGGGCCGGGGCGCGGGCTTCCCGCGCGGGAAAGTTTGCCGCCGCCGCCGCCGCCGCCCTGGGAGGGCTCTGCAGCAGCCAGGGAGGGAAGGGGGAGGAGGGAGGGACCGCGGCGGGGAGGAGGCGGCCACCGCCGCTTTCGTCCCTGTCCGCCCCTCTAACGAGCTGCCTTCCTCCTCCTGCAGTCTCCCGAGCGGCGCCCGCCTCCCGCCGGTGCCCGCGCCGGGCCGTGGGGGGCAGCATGCCCGCGCGCGCTGCCTGAGGACGCCGCGGCCCCCGCCCCCGCCATGGGCGCCCCTGCCTGCGCCCTCGCGCTCTGCGTGGCCGTGGCCATCGTGGCCGGCGCCTCCTCGGAGTCCTTGGGGACGGAGCAGCGCGTCGTGGGGCGAGCGGCAGGTAAGAAGGGACCCACTAGGCACGGGAGAGGCCGGCCCGTGCGGGCAGAGGCGTTGGGGACGGGAACCGGCCCCGGGTCGGAGGGGCCGCCGGGTGTGAGTGACGCCCCGGGGTTAGAGCCCGGATTCCGCTGCCTCCTTGCCGGAGAGCGCGGCCAGAGCTAGTGCGGCGACTTATGGGGCGCCCGGAGCCGCAGATACCCTCCAAGTGCGAGGCCACCACGGGGAGCCAGGCTGGGGGTTGGCGTCCGCAGCCCCGATCCCTTGCGGCTCCCTAGCCCTGGCCTGTCGGGAGGGCGCGGGGGGCCCCATTTCCACGATTCCCGCTGTTGTTATTCGGGTTCTGCGCAGACGGAAAGTTCCCATTGTTGGCGTCCCCCTCCCCCGGGCCCTAGTTTGTGGCCAGCTTCGGCCAAGGCGAGAGGCCGGACTTCTGAGGGTGGGAGTGCGCGTCAGCGAAGCCCGGCCCCTGCCCGCCCGAAGAGGCAGCAGCCTCCAGCGTCCCCGCTGCCGACCCTGCCCCTGCCTGGGGGCCGAGGGCGCTTCCCCGTGGGTGCGCGCCGAGCTCCAGGCAAGCGAGGGGCGCGTGTCCCAGCGTCGCGGGCCCTAGACTGGGCTGGCGGTCCAGGTCCCGCGGGACGTCGAGGGTCTGAAGGGAGGTCCCGCGGGGCGAGGGGAGGGGAAGGGGCGCCCGGCCGGACCTGCACACGCGCCGCGGTTCCTCGTGGGCCGGGCCGAGAGCTCCGGTGCCGCCGCCGCGTACACCCGCTGCCGGCTCCGGACGGGCGAGGGGGGCGCGCACAGCCCAGCCCGGCGGCCGCGCGGAGGGAGGCCTTGGCCCGGTGAGCTCGCGCCCCACCCGGGCCCAGGCCCGAACAGCCGCTTCTTTGTACCTCGACGCGGCCACAGACCGCGCATTGATGGCGGCTCGCGGGGAGGTGTGAGCGACTGCGGGCGCGGCGGGCCGGGGAGGGCACCTGGAGGGCCGAGGAAGATGGCCGCCCCGCCCGCGCCCCCGCGCCCCTTTCTTCGTCGGTGGCTGCAGCCTCCCGGAACAATGTCATTTTTTTATGAATGAAAGTGGCCCGGCGCTTGAATGTGCGTGTCATTCAGCGGCATGACAGGGGCCGTCGGGAGGTCAGCGCGCGCTTTTAGCGCCTGCTCGGGCGGCCCCGCTTCCAGGGGTGCCGGAGGGGCGGCCGCGGGGGGAGCTTGGCTTTCGCATTCTCATTCAGATAAAGATATTACTCCTTACGGCCCGGGAATGTCAGCCAGCCCCGGGGAAGGGCGGCGGCCAGGCTGCGAGGCCTCTCCTAGTCCCCCTGTGGGCGCGAGGGGCCTCCCCCAGTCGCTCCTGGAACGCCCCGCCCACCCCTCCCCCGGGGCGGTGTCCCCGCCCGCAGTGGAGCTGGTGAAACAGGTAGTGAGTTGATCGGTCAATAAACTTAATCCGGTTTCTTAACAAGATGGGCCGGGCAGTAAAAATACAAAGACCTCGTGAAATGTACTGAGGTCTAGGCTGGTGCTTGCCTGGGAACATAAATTATGGAGCCTTGGCTCTCAGGGGTCAAGGGCGGCGGGAAAGGTTTTGGCCACTGGACTGCCCTGGCCACCCCAGGCCCTGCCAGGACAGCCCCCATCTCCCCAGGGGGCCGTATTCCTGGTTGGGACTTGGAGGGACCCCCCAGGGTGCAGGGAGGTAGACAAGGTCGGCTCTCCCACAGTCCCACCCCACCCAGCAGGGGTCTGGGGGTGCAGGGCCTTTCCCGAAGGTGCTGGCTGCAGCCTCCCCCACTCCTCCTCTGCAGGGCTGGACTTTGAGCCGCGTGGCCTCTGGGTGGTTCATTAACCTGGGCTGAGCCTGGCCTCCGGGTCCTTGTGTGACCCTAGGAACCCTTGTTACCCACGCCCCAGCTCCCCACCCCTCAGGTCTCCCTTGGGGCTAGATCTGGGGCTGGGGCACCCCTTGTTACAGCTGAGCTTGAGTGGGAGCCCAGGGGCTTAGGGTCTCCTGGAGGAGGGGGGTCTGAAGTCACCTCATCTAGGGAGGCATGCAGCCCTCACCTGAGTGATTCAGGAGTGAGTGAGCCGGGAGTGGAGCCACCTTTGGTGGGGTAGGGGTCGGCCTGGACCTCCAGGCTGCCAGCTCAGGCTCAGGTGCCCTCTTCGAACCTCAGTTTCCTTACCTGTCCAAGATAACTGATAATGGCAGGCTGTTTGAAGGATTAGGCCAGATAACCCTGGCAAGCCCTCTTTAGCCTGCCCAGCCTCCGGATCCCTTTTTTCCTGACTTTATTGTGAAACTCCAGGTGGGGAGATAGGGAGGCTGGACTTTTGGGGGCCCCCTCCTCTTAGGCTATTTTATAGCTCCTACCTGGCAATACCTCCTGTACCCCAGAGAGCTGCAGAGAACTTCATGTGCCTCCGAAACCAGAATGTGTTGTTTCCTGACCCCAGGCCCTCATCTCACCCCAAAACCCAAATAAACCCCTGGGGCATCCAGCTCCGGAAGTGAGTCTGGATTTGATCCTTGTTCTCTGGGGTCAACCCGAGGGGCTTATGATGGAGCAAGGCCCCCCCATCCTCTCACCCATGCTCGCTCACATGCACTGGGCCTCCACTGCAGAGACCCAGAGCCTGGAGAAAGGTTCCCCAGGCCAGAGTTTGGCCGTCCCCAGCACCCTGGCCTAATGGACATCAGTCTTGGGGCCAGAGACCCAGGGCAGGGAGCGCCTCTCACCCCTACCCTCACTCCTGCAGCCATTTCAGGGCCTGGTGCCCTCCCTGAGCTCCTGGGCCTGTGGGGTGGGATTTTTACTTTGTGCCACAGTGGGGGAAACTGAGGTACAGGACCAGTGAGTGGCAGAGTTGTGGAGACTCTGGGACTAGGAAACGCCCCCCAGGTCCAGCACAGCCCCTCTGGGACACAGCAGAGGGCTGTCGTTGGCATGTGGAGCCCAAGTTGAGGTCGGCACTGTGTGGGGTTGGGGCGCCGGCGGGAGCATGTGTTGTGAGATCCATAGAAGGATGGGAGGTGGGACCCGTTGCCTCCTACCCCGCCTCGGGTACAGCAGGAGTTTTGTCTCCAACGTGTTTGGGCACCAGTGTCTGTGTGGTGTCAGTGGGGCCTCCCTTTTGTTGATCAAGAAAGAAAGAACCCTTCCTAGGGCTGCTGGGGGGCTATAGCTCTCCCCATGCCTGGCAGCTGGGTCGGGTATGGGGGCTCCACCCAACTGCTGACTTCCCAGTGGGAGTCAGACCCTGAACTTATAGTGCCCACTCATGCCCCGTGTCACACTGTCCTTCACCTGGTGCTCGCCACCCAGCCCCTGCTGGGGTGCCCTGGCCTCTGCTGGCACCTAGCAGGCAGGCAGTGGGGGGGCAGTCAGGGCTGCACCCTCCCCACCACACACGGGCAGATGGACACCGGTGTGGCTGGCCTGGGGCTGCTGTGTCCCCCGTCCCCCCGTGCTGGACCAGGCTGAAGCAAATACTTGTGTGGATGGCTTGACCTGTTGTCGCCACTCAGACCAAACCGGAACCAACCGGCTGTTGCCCTTGGGCCAGGGCCTGCAGCTGAGGCTGCCATGACCAGCCTGTTCTCAGCCTTCTGGGGGGCCTCGAGCAGCTCCCAGCTCTGGGTGGTCCCCACAAGACACTGGCCAGGACCGGAGGGCTGGAGGTCAGGCCAGGAGCCCCCCTGACTGCGGGGTCCCCACAGGGGCAGTCCTTGAGCTGTGGGTCCCTGTGGGGCGAGGGCTCCCTCGGATGCTTCAGGGGATGAGTGTGGGCCCTTCTGGCTGGCAGGGTCATCCTGGGCACTGGGCGCGTGCGGCTGGATCAGGTGGGTTGGGCAGAAGAGGGCCTGGCCAGGCAGCCAGGGACTGGTGTGGCCAGAGTGGGCAGCTGGGCCCCCGAACCTAGGCCACGCGTCTGCAGAATGACATGTGATGGCGCAACCCGCCCAGCTGGGTCTGAAGAAGGAGGCTGCCTGGGGGACCACCCACCCCCGTCCCGGCCCCAAGCCCAGGACGCCCGCCTGCATGCATTGTCTGGCCCTGGCAGGGAGGCCTAGGGGCGATTGTCCCCCCAGCCGTGCCCATGGTGTGTCCTTGGGTCACAGGCTTTGGTGGCTCTGGGGAGCTGGGCAGCTACTGGGGAGGGACCCAGGGGCCACCTGCACATCTGCCCCTCTGGGTGGGCCCCCACCCCAGCTTCTCAGCCCCCAGGGAGGGGCCAGGGCTGCTGACCTGCCCTGGCTCTCACAGCTTCCTGCCCCCAGCCTGGTCGTCCTCTGTGAGGGGGCCCCAGTCCCCCTGCAGGCAGCAGGACTCCACCCCCCGGCCCCCTTGAGGGCCCGCCTGGGCCTCCCCACTCCCCGGCCTGTGAGACCCACTTGGCCGGACCCAGCGCCGTGTTTGTACTTTGCTCTTCTCGGTGTGTTTTCCGTCATGACCGCTGTGTGGAGCTTCCACAGGAGCTGCAGGATACAGAACCTTGCCCACCCCAGGGAGCCCCCACCCCCGCCCCAGCCCCCTCGTGCTGCTCCGGCCTGTGCTCTGCCCGGTGAACCCGTGCATCGCCCCCCAGATCCGTCCACACGGCCACGTGACCCTGCACCTCCTTCCTTCTCGCCTGTTCTGTTCCCTGGCTGTCCATTTGAACTGCTTTTCAGGCCCATATGGGGTGCGGGGGCTACTGAGGACGGACCCCTCCTGGGGTGAATCTGCACCACGAGGGGGCTGGCTGGCCAACCCTGGCACCCCCTCTGAGCTCCATTTCAGTCAGAGGCCAGCAAAGGGCAGCCTGTCCCCTTTGCCCGCAGCACCTGCCCGTTGTGGTGCCGCCTGTGAGACAAGCATGGATTTTATGTTTCCAAGCAATTGAACAAATTAAAAGAACGAAGAGTCACACTTTGTGACACTTTGAGATTTGATTTCTCCATGTCCATAAGTGAAGCATCATGGGGCCACCGCTGTGGGGTTGGCTGCAGGTTGTGTGGGGAAGGCGGCTGTCACACCGAGGCAGACCGGAGTCCTTGGGACAGACTGGTTGGCAAAGCTGAAGATAGAGACCTTTGGCCCTTTTGGGACACAGTTTCCAGCCCCTGGTCTGGTGGGACCCTGGATCTGGGTCAGAGCCTTCCTCACTCAGGGCCGCTGAGGCCTCCACTGCTGTGTCTGTAAATGGTGCCGGGTTTGGGGGTGCCTGCCTCATGGTCGCCCATCTTGCCCACAGAAGTCCCGGGCCCAGAGCCCGGCCAGCAGGAGCAGTTGGTCTTCGGCAGCGGGGATGCTGTGGAGCTGAGCTGTCCCCCGCCCGGGGGTGCTCCCATGGGGCCCACTGTCTGGGTCAAGGATGGCGCAGGGCTGGTGCCCTCGGAGCGTGTCCTGGTGGGGCCCCAGCGGCTGCAGGTGCTGAATGCCTCCCACGAGGACTCCGGGGCCTACAGCTGCCGGCAGCGGCTCACGCAGCGTGTACTGTGCCACTTCAGTGTGCAGGTGACAGGTGAGCTCTGGGGCCACGCCAGCTACAGAAAGGAGCCGAGTGCCGGGCTCCCTGAGTCCCCGCATGGGTCAGGAGCGGCTGGGGGTCTCTGTGGTCATTGGTGGAGAGGAGGGCACCCCCAGGAAGTGCTGCCCAAATGGGGGACCCTGCCCCATCTGGGAGGAGCACCTGGGGGCTTCCTGGGGCAGGTTGGACATCGGATGCGGCCGTCTCTGCCTTGCAGACGCTCCATCCTCGGGAGATGACGAAGACGGGGAGGACGAGGCTGAGGACACAGGTGTGGACACAGGTGGCAGCAGGGTCCAGGGTTCAGGCCAGCCGGGGTGGGGCCTGCTGCCACCGCCAAGCCCTGCCCTCCACAGGCAGCTGAGGGACTGAGGCCCCGGAACAACCTCCCTGGGGTCACCCCGAAGGTCCGGTCCCCTCAGGATGCAGGAGGGGCTGGGCCACTGACATGGCTGTAGATGCCCGACCCTGGTGGCAGGGCTGGGTGCAAGGGGACACCGTGTTGCTGATGGGGAGACCGAGGCACAGGGCCCTGGGGGTTCCAGGAGCAGGAGGAGGCCAGGGCTGGCCTGTGGGGCTCTGGTGTTGGCTATAGGTGAGATGGACCCCGCAGACATGAGCGCAGCAGGGCGGGGCACTCAGGTGGCCGCCGTGGGGTGGATGGACCCGGGATGAGGGCGCCGGGACGCCTGCCACAACCAGTGGCAGGAGGGTGGCTGGTTGGTGGGCTGCGGCTGTGAGAGAGCAGTCGGGGACGATGCCTGGCATCCCGGCCTGGAACGGTGGCAGGTGGACTTTGCCAAGTTGTAGGGCGGGGAGGTGGGGCTTCTGGTTTTGGAGGGAGCTCTGAGGGGAGTGCGTGCAGGTGATGAGGGTCATCGTGGCACAGACACGGGGGGCAGTTACGACTTGCGGACTGATGGTGTGTGGGCTGGGTCCCTGGGCCAGTGGGGTGAGCAGGTGAGGAGGGGAGGCTGAGTCCATGAGAGAAACTGAGCTGGGGGAACTCACCCTGGGGGTCTTCAGGAGGCCTGGGAGGGAGCTCAGCACCGTGGGGTGCCTCTTTCCAGCCTCTGTCCACATTGCTGATTGCTGGGCCTCAGTGCCCCTGATGGGCATGTCCCTGGAGGGGGCTGGCAGTGAGCTCACTGAGGGGAGGGCTGCTTCCCTCCTGGGGAATGCCAGCCCATCCTTGCCTGGAGTCCCGGCAGGAAGGCAGCACCAGCCCTGAGGAAGGAGAAAAACCAGTTGGGCTGTGAGAGGGGTGGTGGGAGCCCTGGACATCGAGATGGGAGGAGGCAGGGCCTCCAGGGTGCCACCGTCTCTGGGTGCCCGCCAGACTTGGAGCTCTGCAGAGGGTGGTGTAGGGTCTTGATTCCCGTGGGCCCATGCTGCCCGGCTGCCTCCAAGGCTCCTGGCTCTGCAGGCGACTGGGCTCCTCTCCTGGTAAACTGCTCCCAGGTCCTGGCTTGTCCACTAGATGGGCCTGCCCCCTGGGTCTTCAGTCTCCCCGTTGGTGGGCCTGGCCCTGGCACGCCTCTCTGGGCAGGTGGGCTCCCCTGGACAATGCCCTGTGCCCTGTGACTTCACAGGTCCGGACAGAGCACCCTGGAGGGGAGGGGAGGGGACACACGGCCCAGCTCTGAGAAAGCCCTGGGGAGGGGACAAGATGTGGAGGCTCCTGGGAACCTCATCCCGCCCTCTTCCTACACAGGACGGGAAACTGAGGCTGGGGGTGGGCAGGGGCAGCTCTGGGGAGGGGGTTGTTCAGAAGGGCCTCTGCTCCCACTCGGGTCATGGCCTTCACACGCACCTCGGCCCGCAGGGGCCCCTTACTGGACACGGCCCGAGCGGATGGACAAGAAGCTGCTGGCCGTGCCGGCCGCCAACACGGTCCGCTTCCGCTGCCCAGCCGCCGGCAACCCCACTCCCTCCATCTCCTGGCTGAAGAACGGCAGGGAGTTCCGCGGCGAGCACCGCATCGGAGGCATCAAGGTGGGCGCGGCGGGGTGGCTCTGGGCCTGGCAGGCGGCGGTGGTCGCTGCCTCCGCTCACTCGCCCGCCCGCGTCCCGGTGCAGCTGCGGCATCAGCAGTGGAGCCTGGTCATGGAAAGCGTGGTGCCCTCGGACCGCGGCAACTACACCTGCGTCGTGGAGAACAAGTTTGGCAGCATCCGGCAGACGTACACGCTGGACGTGCTGGGTGAGGGCCCTGGGGCAGCGCGGGGGCGGGGGCGGCAGTGGCGGTGGTGGTGAGGGAGGGGGTGGCCCCTGAGCGTCATCTGCCCCCACAGAGCGCTCCCGGCACCGGCCCATCCTGCAGGCGGGGCTGCCGGCCAACCAGACGGCGGTGCTGGGCAGTGACGTGGAGTTCCACTGCAAGGTGTACAGTGACGCACAGCCCCACATCCAGTGGCTCAAGCACGTGGAGGTGAACGGCAGCAAGGTGGGCCCGGACGGCACACCCTACGTTACCGTGCTCAAGGTGGGCCACCGTGTGCACGTGGGTGCCGCCGCTGGGGCTCCTGGGCTGGCCCCAAGGGTGCCCCTTGGCTGGGGGTTGCGTGAGGATTTGGGTCTAGGGGCTGGAGCTTCGGGGGCAGAAGCTGTGGGGTTGCTTGTGGGGCCACGTCTCAGCCACCCCACACCTCAGGGCCATAGGCAGCTGCGTTAGGACCCGTTTCCGTGTCTGCAGAGGGCCAACCTCAGCCACTGAAGTCCCTGACATGGAGCTGCCCACGGGCTTCTTGGGGGTGGGTGCGGCTTGGGCAGCAGTGGTGCCCCAGGACAGGGCAGTGTGGCCAAGCCCTCCAGGCCCCCTCTGGACCTCAGAGGCGGTGGCTGAGCCCCGACCTGGCCGATTGGCTCTCGTCAGCTGTGTGCAGTGGGGCCCAAGCTCACTGTCTGCCCGCCTCCTGAAGCCCTTAGCTTTGTTCCCATGGCTGCCGGGTGGGGGCCACTGAATTGGGACGGTTGCGACACTCAAAGCCCAAAGAGAAACATCTGTTCAGAGAGAAGACGGTCTCGTGGGGGCGGGGAGCAGGCGCAGGGCGAGGGTGGAGTCCCGACCCCGCCCAGAGAGGCCGCCTCGGGCCCTGTCCAGGGTACAGGTTCTGCAAGAGCCCGGGGGAGGGCAGGCCAGTGACCAGAGGTTGTCTGAGGGTCTGGGCTGGGTTGTTGGGGTGGAGGCAGAGACGTGCATCCTGTGAAACCACAGCCACCTCGAAGTGCCTCCACGCCTCCTCCAGGCAGCCTTTGGGGCTGACGCAGCCCAGCCTCGATCTGTACCTTGGGGGTCTCCCACATCCTGCCTCGTGCCCGGCGGGGCTGCCTCAGGGGCGTGCCTGAGCCAGGTCTCTTGTCCCCGCAGTCCTGGATCAGTGAGAGTGTGGAGGCCGACGTGCGCCTCCGCCTGGCCAATGTGTCGGAGCGGGACGGGGGCGCGAGTACCTCTGTCGAGCCACCAATTTCATAGGCGTGGCCGAGAAGGCCTTTTGGCTGAGCGTTCACGGGCCCCGAGCAGGTAACGACTCTGTCCCATGCCGGCCGGCACAAGAGCTCCAGCTCCAAGGCCCTGTCCGCACGCCCTGCACGCCCCGCACGCCCAGCCCTGCTCGCTCCCGCCCCTGGCTCGCGCTCCACTCGGGGCCGCCTCGGCAAGGCTGGCAGCTCCAGCCTCCATGGTGACCACCCGCTTCGAGCCCCGTGGCCTGCGCCGACCCTTCCCGCACGCCTGCGACCCCCACAGGAGGTGCCCGGTGCCCACCGGGCCGGCTCCGTGCCATCTGTGAGCACCCCTTTGCGCCTCTCTCCACCCTCGCCCGCTGCCTGCTCGCTTCTGCAGCCTGTGTGTCCCTGTGTCCATCCTCCACCTGCACCTGCCCGGCTCTGCGCTAACCCGCATGCTGCCTGCCCGCCTGCCGCTCACCTGTGACAGAGGACTCGCCGGTGGAGGGGCCTGGCTTCGGGCTCAGTACCGGTGTACCAGGCGGAGGGCCCTCGGCCGCGTGGCGGTGACCAAGTTGGCGGTGGCTGAGGAGTTGGTGGTGGCGGCGTTTTCCTTGCAGCGGCTGGATCCTGCCGTGTGGACTCTGTGCGGTGGCCGCAGGGCGGTGCTGGCGCTCGCCTATCGCTCTGCTCTCTCTTTGTAGACGGCGGGCGCTAACACCACCGACAAGGAGCTAGAGGTTCTCTCCTTGCACAACGTCACCTTTGAGGACGCCGGGGAGTACACCTGCCTGGCGGGCAATTCTATTGGGTTTTCTCATCACTCTGCGTGGCTGGTGGTGCTGCCAGGTACCGGCTTCTGCTGCTCCTGTTGCTCCGCACTGTCTGGGGGACGCTGGCTCGGGACACGCCAAAGCTGCCAGGACGGACGGGAATCCTGTGACTTATGGCCATCCCGCTCCTTGAGCCCTCACTCCTGGCCCTGTGCCCAGTGTGGGGACAAAGTTGGCCTGGCCCGGTCCTGGTCCCAGAGGGGCCCCCTCAGCCCCCTCGAGCCCACTTCCCATCTGGGTCCCCAAAAGGCCCCTCCTGTGGCTCTGGTGTCTCCCGGGCGCCTGGTGGCGGTGTGGGACTGGCTGGCTCTGCTGGGCTCCTCCTCTCCAGGGTCTGGCCCTCTAGACTCACTGGCGTTACTGACTGCGAGACCCTCCAGACAAGGCAGGTGCTGAGGTTCTGAGCCCCCTCCCGCTCCCAGTGGTGCCTGTGGCTCTGGGCCAGGGGCATCCATGGGAGCCCCGTCGGGGGGTGGGGGCCAGGCCAGGCCTCAACGCCCATGTCTTTGCAGCCGAGGAGGAGCTGGTGGAGCCTGACGAGGCGGGCAGTGTGTATGCATGCATCCTCAGCTACGGGGTGGGCTTCTTCCTGTTCATCCTGGTGGTGGCGGCTGTGATCCTCTGCCGCCTGCGCAGCCCCCCCAAGAAAGGCCTGGGCTCCCCCACCGTGCACAAGATCTCCCGCTTCCCGCTCAAGCGACAGGTAACAGAAAGTAGATACCAGGTTCTGAGCTGCCTGCCCACCAGGCCTCCTGGAGCCCCCCCCTCGGCCCACGCTGGTCCTGGGCTGTGAGTCCTCTCTGCAGCCAGGCGGGCTCCCCTCTCCTTGTCTCTGCTCACCATGTAGAGCCTAGGGTACTTTGGGGCACGAAACATTCTAAAAATCTTCATTCAATGCTGGTGGAAGTCAACACCCCCCCTTCTGGCCCAGCACTGACCCCCGGCTGTACCTCCACGCCCTGTCACCCACGCGGCGCCAACCTGCCCCTGCTGACCCAAGCAGGTGTCCCTGGAGTCCAGCGCGTCCATGAGCTCCAACACATCACTGGTGCGCATCGCAAGGCTGTCCTCAGGGGAGGGCCCCACGCTGGCCAGTGTCTCCGAGCTCGAGCTGCCTGCTGACCCCAAATGGGAGCTGTCTCGGGCCCGGTCAGTGGTGCTGAGGGCCAGCGTTGGCTGTAGGGGGCTTGGTGGTGGGGGTGAAACAGCCACCAGTCAGAGGCCTGGCTGGGTTTAGGGGCCGTCAGTGATGTGGCGGATGTTGGGTGTGGCTGGGGTTCTATGGAGATGCTCCTGGGACTGGGTGCATGGCAGGGACTGCTCCTCTCAAGGTGCCCTGTCTGGAGGGGCAGCAAGGGCGGGAGGCTGTGGGTGACGCTCTTCGTCCTTATGAGCAGGCTGTAGGGGGAGCATGGAGGGCTTCCTGGAGGTGGTGGCTCTGGGCCAGGCTGGGGTGGGGACCGTGGTGGGCTGAGAGTGGGCGAGTTTGCACACTCATGGCCCCTCTGCCTCCACTGCCAGGCTGACCCTGGGCAAGCCCCTTGGGGAGGGCTGCTTCGGCCAGGTGGTCATGGCGGAGGCCATCGGCATTGACAAGGACCTGGCCGCCAAGCCTGTCACCGTAGCCGTGAAGATGCTGAAAGGTGAGGAGGGGGCGGCCAGGGGTGCAGAGCGGGGCTGGGGGGGCGGCCAGGGGTGCAGAGCGGGGCTGGGGGGGCGGCCGGGGGTGCAGAGCGGGGCTGGGGGGGCGGCCGGGGGTGCAGAGCGGGGCTGGGGGGACGGCCGGGGGTGCAGAGCGGGGCTGGGGGGGGCGGCCGGGGGTGCAGAGCGGGGCTGGGGGGGGGCGGCCGGGGGTGCAGAGCGGGGCTGGGGGGGGCGGCCGGGGGTGCAGAGCGGGGCTGGGGGGGGCGGCCGGGGGTGCAGAGCGGGGCTGGGGGGGCGGCCGGGGGTGCAGAGCGGGGCTGGGGGGGGGCGGCCGGGGGTGCAGAGCGGGGCTGGGGGGGGGCGGCCGGGGGTGCAGAGCGGGGCTGGGGGGGCGGCCGGGGGTGCAGAGCGGGGCTGGGGGGGGGCAGCCAGGGGTGCAGAGCAGGGCCGGGGGCGCCGCCGCCGCCTGACACAGGCCCTCGCTCCTTGCACAGACGATGCCACTGACGAGGACCTGTCGGACCTGGTGTCTGAGATGGAGATGATGAAGATGATCGGGAAACACAAAAACATCATCAACCTGCTGGGCGCCTGCACGCAGGGCGGTAGGTGTGGTAGCGGCGGTGGTGCCGGGTGGGCGGCCCTCCTGGGCCTGGCAGCCCCTCTGAGGAGCCCGTGTCCCCAGGGCCCCTGTACGTGCTGGTGGAGTATGCGGCCAAGGGTAACCTGCGGGAGTTCCTGCGGGCGCGGCGGCCCCCGGGCCTGGGCTACTCCTTCAACACCTGCAGGCCGCCCGAGGAGCGGCTCACCTTCAAGGACCTGGTGTCCTGTGCCTACCAGGTGGCCCAGGGCATGGAGTACCTGGCCTCCCAGAAGGTGAGCAGGGCGGCAGGTGTGGGTGGAGTAGGCTGGGCCCTGCCCTGAGATGCTGGGAGCAGCGGGGAGAGGTGGAGAGGCTTCAGCCCTGCCTCCCACCCCTTCCCCAGTGCATCCACAGGGACCTGGCTGCCCGCAATGTGCTGGTGACCGAGGACAACGTGATGAAGATCGCAGACTTCGGGCTGGCCCGGGACATGCACAACCTCGACTACTACAAGAAGACAACCAATGTGAGCCCGGCCCTGGGGTGAGGGGGTGGGGGTCATGCCAGGAGGATGCCTGGCGCCAACACCGCCTTCCCACACTCTCCCAGGGCCGGCTGCCCGTGAAGTGGATGGCGCCTGAGGCCTTGTTTGACCAAGTCTACACTCACCAGAGTGACGTGTACGTGTCCTCCAGACCTCAGGCTTCAGGGGTGGAAGCGGGAACTGGGCAGAGCCAGGACCCCAGCTGCAGCCCCCAGGCCTGTGCCCTGGAGCTCTTGGGTGTGGTTTCTACCCCTCCCTGGGGGCAGCAGTGCAGCCCTGGCCTATTCCCCTGGTGCCCGCCCAGGTGTCTGTCCTGGGAGTCTCAGGACAGCCTGACCTCACCTTCCCCTGCAGCTGGTCCTTTGGGGTCCTGCTCTGGGAGATCTTCACGCTGGGGGGCTCCCCGTACCCCGGCATCCCTGTGGAGGAGCTCTTCAAGCTGCTGAAGGAGGGCCACCGCATGGACAAGCCCGCCAACTGCACACACGACCTGTGAGTGGCATCCCTGGCCCTCCACTGGGTCCTCAGGGGTGGGGGTCCCTCCGGGGCTGGGCGGGGGAGGGACCGGCAGCCCTTCAGGCTGTTCCCGAATAAGGTGGGAAGCGGCGGGGCTCACTCCTGAGCGCCCTGCCCGCAGGTACATGATCATGCGGGAGTGCTGGCAAGCCGCGCCCTCGCAGAGGCCCACCTTCAAGCAGCTGGTGGAGGACCTGGACCGTGTCCTTACCGTGACGTCCGCCGACGTGAGTGCTGGCTTTGGCCTGGTGCCGCCCGCCTATGCCCCTCCCCCTGCCGTCCCCGGCCATCCCGCCCCCCAGAGTGCTGACGTGTGGGGCGGGCCTTCTGGGGCACAGCCTGGGCACAGAGGCGGCTGTGCGAACAGGGGCTCGGTGGCACAGCGCTCACCCCGCCTCCCGCCAGCAGGAGTACCTGGACCTGTCGGCGCCTTTCGAGCAGTACTCCCCGGGTGGCCAGGACACCCCCAGCTCCAGCTCCAGCTCCTCGGGACGACTCCGTGTTTGCCCACGGCCTGCTGCCCCCGGCCCCACCCAGCAGTGGGGGCTCGCGGACGTGAAGGGCCACTGGTCCCCAACAATGTGAGGGGGTCCCTAGCAGCCCACCCTGCTGCTGGTGCACAGCCACTCCCCGGCATGAGACTCAGTGCAGATGGAGAGACGGCTACACAGAGCTTTGGTCTGTGCGTGTGCATGTGTGTGTGTGCACATCTGCATGTGCCTGTGTGCGTGTGCATCTTGTCTCCAGGTGCAGAGGTACCCTGGGTGTCCCCGCTGCTGTGCAACGGCCTCCTGACTGGTGCTGCGGCACCGAGGGGCCTTTGTTCTGGGGGGACCCAGTGCAGAATGTAAGTGGGCCCACCCGGTGGGACCCCCGTGGGGCAGGGAGCTGGGCCCGACATGGCTCCGGCCTCTGCCTTTGCACCACGGGACATCACAGGGTGGGCCTCGGCCCCTCCCACACCCAAAGCTGAGCCTGCAGGGAAGCCCCACATGTCCAGCACCTTGTGCCTGGGGTGTTAGTGGCACCACCTCCCCACCTCCAGGCTTTCCCAGTTCCCACCCTGCCCCTCAGAGACTGAAATTACGGGTACCTGAAGATGGGAGCCTTTACCTTTTATGCAAAAGGTTTATTCCGGAAACTAGTGTATATTTCTATAAATAGATGCTGTGTATATGGTATATATACATACATATATATAAAATATATGGAAGAGGAAAAGGCTGGTACAACGGAGGCCTGCGACCCTGGGGGCACAGGAGGCAGGCATGGCCCTGGGCGGGGCGGGTGGGGAGGGAGGCCCCAGGGGGTCTCACCCATGCAAGCAGAGGACCAGGGCCTTTTCTGGCACCGCAGTTTTGTTTTAAAACTGGACCTGTATATTTGTAAAGCTATTTATGGGCCCCTGGCACTCTTGTTCCCACACCCCAACACTTCCAGCATTTAGCCAGCCACATGGCGGAGAGTTTTAATTTTTAACTTATTGACAACCGAGAAGGTTTATCCCACCAATAGAGGGACGGCCAAGAATGTACGTCCAGCCTGCCCCGGAGCTGGAGGATCCCCTCCAAGCCTAAAAGGTTGTTAATAGTTGGAGGTGATTCCAGTGAAGATATTTTATTTCCTTTGTCCTTTTTCAGGAGAATTAGATTTCTATAGGATTTTCCTTTAGGAGATTTATTTTTTGGACTTCAAAGCAAGCTGGTATTTTCATACAAATTCTTCTAATTGCTGTGTGTCCCAGGCAGGGAGACGGTTTCCAGGGAGGGGCCGGCCCTGCGTGCAGGTTCCGATGTTATTAGATGTTACAAGTTTATATATATCTATATATATAATTTATTGAGTTTTTACAAGATGTATTTGCTGTAGACTTAACACTTCTTATGCAATGCTTCTAGAGTTTTATAGCCTGGACTGCTACCTTTCAAAGCTTGGAGGGAAGCTGTGAATTCAGTTGGTTCGTTCTGTACTGTTACTGGGCCCTGAGTCCGGGCAGCTGTCCCTTGCTTGCCTGCAGGGCCATGGCTCAGGGTGGTCTCTTCTTGGGGCCCAGTGCATGGTGGCCAGAGGCGTCACCCAAACCGGCAGGTGCGATTTTGTTAACCCAGCGACGAACTTTCCAAAAAATAAAGACACTTGGTTGCTAACCTGGCCCTGTTCTTTCTGTCTCCAGTTCTTCTGGGATAGGGGAGGGAGGGGTCACTTTGCCAGGTGGTCCCAGTTGCGCGGGATGGATGCTGGCAGCATCACCGAAAATCACTGGTGGGCTGGGAGCCCCAAGAGCAAGGAGTGTTTATGGGAGGGGCCTGGCGGAAGGGAGCAGGGTGCCTGGGGGGGTGCACTGCCCTGGATGCTCCCAGCTTGTGGGTTCCTGAGGTGGTGGTGGTGGGGAGGGTCCTGTCTCACTAGCTCTGAGGCAGACCTTCCCTCATCACCCCACTCCTGGCATCCACCTTCCCAGTCAGCTGGGGAGCTTTCTGGGCATCCCCCTATGGAGCCAAAAGTAAGCAAAGCCCTCATGGGGCCCTGGGGGCTACACAGGCGGTCACTCTCCTCCAGATCAGCTCTCTGCCCTCCCAGGCCGGGCAACCAGTGCCCCCACTGCCTTGGGCTCCATCAGGGTCCCCCACAGTGATAAAGCACCTTTGGGCAGATGAGGTGCTGATGGGGGTGCTGAGAACCCAGAGATGGAACCAGGCCCTTGCCCAAGTTCATAGCCCTAGCAGGGTGGGAGGACAACATGGTGAGAACAAGTCTGGGAAGGCTTCCTGGAGGGGGTGTACCATCTCTCCTGACTCCCCACCACCCTCTTTGCTGTCCTCCCTTCTGCTATCCTCCCCTCTGCTTTTCCCATCTCTGCTGTCCCACCTCTGTCGTCCTCCCTCTGCTCTCCTCACCCCATCCCCTCTGCTCTGCCCACCTTTGCTGTCCTCTCTGCCATCCTCCCTCTGCTCTTCTCTGCTGTCCTCCCTCTGCACTTCTCCCCTCTGCCATCCTCCTTGTCTCTCCTCCCCTCTGCTGGCTCAAGAGCAGGGTTTCCCAACCATGAGCTGCATGAACTCTAGCTTCTAAAATACTCTGGCTACAAACTCACCTTTCAGGTCAGGGGGCGTTCCTGGCCCGTTTCCTGGGCAGGCAAGGGTTTAACTCAACCCCATTCAGGGAAGTACGTGTGGGCGCGGGCCTGGTGGAAGTAGCCTCACAAGGGACTGCATCCCTAATGCCCCCACTTGCCCAGAAACCCCATGCTGGGCCCCAGAGGCAGGCCTGGCCATGGGATGCCTGGTGACAGTGGCAGGATGGGGAGGCCCACATGGGCCTGAAGGCTGAGGCCCGCAGGGCAGTGGGGGGACCAGGCCAACAGGCAGGCAGTTCCAGCATCCACACCAAGGCAGGCAGAGCATGGGGCTCGAAGCGCAGGCCGGGAGCGCCCCCCAGCGCTGGCTGGGCAGTGTCCCTGCTACAACCTAAGGCCCCTCTCCCGTCAGGGCTCTGGTGGACCTCTGGTGGGCACAGTGGGATCCTGAATGGGTGCTGGGGACCAAAGGGCTGGGCCACCGGGAGAACAGTGGCCCATGAGGGCGCTGGTGGGCCAGCCCCCTCCTCCTCAGAGTGCTTCCTTAGCGACCCCAGATGGCAGGGCACAGTCCTTGAAGCTGCCCCATCAGGGGCTCCCTGGCTGCCTCCCCCTGTCCCATAAGAAGGTGAGCCCATGAGAGACCCCAGCTGTCAGCACAACTGAACCTCCACCACCAGGGTGCCCTCTAGTGGTTGGGTGTGGTCTAGGCTGGCAGGGTCCCTGCCCTTGCTGTCTGCTGATGGCTTTCTGAGGGGGACGTGTCTCATGGGAGGCCCGGCTTCCAGGACACAACTGGTGGCTCCTGGGGTCACCAAGGGCACCTGCTTTGTTCACAGCTCTTTGGGATGCTGTCCCCATGAGTGAGCACCTCCCACCCCAGCTGTGGGTCCATCATTTTGTCTGATTAATTAGGGCCTAGGGGTCAAGGGAGGCCCCGAGGGAGGACCCTCAGTGTGAACAAACCAGCAGCCAGGGCCGCAGAGAAGCCCGTGAGGTGCCCACAGGGCCTGGTCCCAGTGTGGGCAGAGCACCTAAGGGATGGCTTCTGTCCACTGAGAAGGGTCGGGAGCCAAGACACCACACTGCTATCCTGGCGCTGGAACCATCCACGCACTACTGCAGCCGGGCCACGCTGAGGCAGGTAGGCACCCAGAGGTCCGGGCTGGGGGCTGCCCTCCATGGCCCCAGGCCATCACACGTCCCTCAGGGCGTCTGGGCCCTGCCTGTGGGCTGGACTGCAGGCTGAAGGCCCTGCCTCATCCAGGACTCCCTAGGGCAGTACTCGGTGCTCTTTCCCCTCAGCTGCCTGAGGAGTCTTTCAGAAGAGCTGGCCCTCCTGGGTGACACCTCGGCCAGGGTCCCAGCCCCTAACCCCAGGACTCCCAAGCAGTCACTGAGGTCCCCAGAGCAGGGAGAGCATGACCAGGTGGCAGGGCCACTGGCCTGGAGAACGTCCCACACTGTTCCATGAGCAGCTCACGCTGTCACAGGACCTGGGGACGTGGGTCTCCTGACCCTGCAGGCTCATCCTGCAGAGCGGGAAGTGTGAAGCCAAGGGCTGAACCCATGGAGGGCGGCCCAGCACTCAAACCCCCAGGGATGGTGAGGCTCCTTCTGGAACTGGCCTCACAGCCACACGCGCCCCAAGGTCCAGCCCCTGCAGCCACGTGGACAGCTCTGCCGGCTTCCACTCGCTCCTGCGTGCCCAACGGTTCAGAAATATTATTACTCTGCACTGTTACAGGAACACAGATTTGATGTTTTAATAAAAATACAATTTCTACAAAAGGTGCTTAACACGGCCCAGGACGGGCTGTCCGGTGGAGTCAGCCCTAGGACCCCCGGAGGATTTACAAAGACAGAGCCGGCTCGCCAGCACGCTCCTGCCAGCACCGGGACCCACTGCGAGCCACTGCGGGGTGCCCTTCATTTTAAAAAAGTCTGGATTGTGACACTGCAGAAGGAGTCTGAAAGCCCAATTCCTGAATCCCTGCGTTAGAACTGAGAGTTCAGGCCGGGCGTGGTGGCTCACGCCTGTAATCCCAGCACTTTGGGAGGCTGAGGCGGGTGGATCACCTGAGGTCAGGAGTAGAAGACCAGCCTGGCCAACACGATGAAACCCCGTCTCTAATAAAAACTTGCCCATAATCCCAGCACTTTGGGAGGCCGAGGTGAGCGGATCACGAGGTCAGGAGATCGAGACCATCCTGGCTAACACGGTAAAACACTGTCTCTAATAAAAATACAAAAAAAATTAGCCAGGTGTGGTGGCAGGTGCTTGTAGTCCTGGCTACTCAGGAGGCTGAAGCAGGAGAATGGCGTGAACCCAGGAAGCGGAGCTGGCAGTGAGCCGAGATCACGCCATTGCACTCCAGCCTGGGAGACAGAGCAAGACTCTGTCTCAAAAAAAAAAAAAAAAAATTAGCTGGGTATGGTGGTGCATGCCTGTAATCCCAATTACTCAGGAGGCTGAGGCAGAAGAATCACTTGAACCCGGGAGGTGGAGGTTGCAGTGAGCCGAGATCGCACCACTGCACTCCAGCCTGGGTGACAGAGCGAGACTCCGTATCAAAAAAAAAAAAAAAAAAAAAAAAGTGAGTGCTTAGCCGGAGTGAGGAGGTAATACTGAATTCCTAAATCAGGAATTCGTTTCATTTTCACCAGGCGCAGGTGTCCTAGCTCCTGAAAAAGGCCAAGAGCGAGGGTCTGGCCCTGGGCAGGTGTAAGAAAGGACTGTTTTAAGAAGCTTATTACACAAAGCTCTTATTTCTGGATCCACCACTGCTTACATTTGCATCCAGACACCACTTTTAGGTGCAAGAAGAAAGGTCAGGACATAGAGAAAAATGCACACAGAACGATGAGGGAGGATGACGAGGGAGCAAGCCTGCATCAGAGCACGGCTGATGTCACGGAAGCCACCAAAGGCACCCACCAGAGCCTTCCCCACCTGCCAAGCCCCTGCAGCACCCGGAGGGCAAGCTGGCTTTCGGAGGCCACGCGGAGTCCAGGGCAGAGGGGACGGTGGGATGGGCTGCCTGTGGCAGTGGCTGTTCACGTCAACAGTGCTCAGCCAAGGCGGTGAGGACGAAGATGAGAGCCGGGGCAGCTGACTGGGCCCGCGATGCGGCTCACAGGAGAGGCGTCTGCACACACCTGGCAACTGCAAGGCTTGTTCTCGAGGGTAAGTACACTTGGACAAACGAACACCAGGCTACTTACACAGGGTGAGAGGATTCATAAATATTAGTTAAGGATCTAAAACCAACTTCGCAAATAACTGCAATCTGAAAGCCTCTGGAAGCCAACTGTCCCTGCACAAAGGTTTACAATTGAGAAATATCTCCTGTTCCTATTTTGTCAAGTTTCTTTAATGGCTGAACAGAAAGAAGCTTCAAGTAATGGAGAAGGCATCGTCTGAGCGCAGCTGCTTTCCTGGACGCCTGTGCCGTTCCTGTCTTCCAAATCCTATGCTTGGAGGCCCCTGGAGGGACATTTTTGCCAGGAACCAACCTGACCTTAAAAAGATGAGTGTGACACAGCCGGCTGGGCAGGAGGGTGGAGGTGCCACAGGACACCACAGGCCCACGCCCTGGCCAGCCTGGCCATGCTGCCGAGTGCCGAGTGCGGGGAGGCCGCCCCACCCAGAGGGCACAGGGCAAACCCTAAGCACGGGGGTATTGCCCTTGAAGCCCCAGGGGATGCCCTGTGCCAGATCCTCATGCCTCACTGACTAGCCTGCTTGCTGAAGGAGCCCAGGGGCCTGAGCCTGCAACACCGCAAGGGGTGAGAAGGGCATGCTGCTGTAGGCGCACTGGACCCAAACCTCACATTAGAAGCTACAAAAACCCCAAATGCGCTTCAGAGCCCCACCAACCCCCAAGCCAGGCTCATCCCTGACACAGTGAATCCACTGCAGCCCCCGTGGCACGCAGCCCAAGCACCACCCAAGGGAGCCCCATGGCCAGGGCTGCGTCGGAGTCGCGCGGCTCTTGGGGCAGGCAGACCAGCGTGGGAAACTCTGTGCCAATTGACTGCTTAAAGAACTGGGGGAAATAGAAAGCCGAGAAAGAGCTCCAATACACAAGGGAAACCGCACGTGAGAACCAGCACTCCCAGCAGGGAGACGTCACTCTCCAGAGGCCACAGAGATGGCAGACACCTCCGTCTCCACACTGACCCACATCCAACTGAAAGTGTGCAGGAAGACAGGTCTATTGACACTGAAATCTAGAAATCAAGGTCCACAGGCGAATGGAGGCATCTTCAGCCCTGAGGAGGCCAGGCTGTGTCTCCTGACGCCCCTGAGGGTGGGCACAGCAGCCAGCTCTGTGTGGGCGGAGTCCACGTGGTCCTCATTCTCTTCCCTGGGGACAGGGCAGCACAGTCAGATGCTGAGACGTGAGGCCACACACGTGGGGGCGCCTTCCTGCCTTGGCCCGGCCCAGCTGCCTCTGGAGCCAGGAGGCCGTGGCAGCCACACCACAGCGTGGATCCAGACACGATTCTGTGGAGGGGTTCCTGGATTCCAGACAGACTGAATCTCCGTGGAATGATGAAAATTAAAATTTACTTGGTTATGGAAGTCTCTGATTTATTCCAGCCAAAATATTAGATGAGCCACTGAGAATCACCACAAAGCAATCGCCCTCACGGCCCTTGCCAGGGTGGCGGCACAGCAGGAGGACAGGTGCCCAGGCCCGTGGTTCTAGCTTCACCTCTGCGACCTCCTTCTCTGCCTTCCTTCTCCTCCACCTTCTCCTCTTTTTCCAGTGTTGCTACAATCTCAGCCACCTGGCTGGTGGAGATGTGAACATCTTCTTTGTCCACCAGCTCCATCACCTACACACGTGGGAAAGGGAGATGCTCAGGTGGCTGCGCCCTACGGCACAGTGAGGCGGAGGCGGGGCCAGCGCCGTCAGCCGCCCCGGCTGGGGTGGCAGCAGCATGCACGCCATCACTGCCTGCGGGCCCCGGGGTCCTCAGAGCACCAATTCCCCCAAGGGGTGCCACAGACCCTGGGGAAGGGGCTCAGAGTGGGAGGACAAAGGAGCCAGGGGGCTGCCTTGACAGGTGGCAGACGGCACAACGGGGCTGCCAGGGTCGAGTTCCTGCTCTGGCCAGGAACCTGGGCCATGGCTTCCCAGGGCAGAGTGGGGTGACATGCAGGGACCTTGTCCCCACTCTGCCACCCAGACTAGCAGGGAAGGGAAGGGCAGTGTGCAGTAGATACATGATCCTTGCTTCCAAACTGAACTGCAAGAAACCAGCCAACACTTCTGTTAGACGTCTGGAAAATCACTAACCTGACGCATGCACCGGGAGCCACGAGGCAGCTTCCCCTCAGAGATGTCAGTGATCGGGAAAATTGGTGTGCGCATTCAGGCTAGAGCCCTGCCTTCCCTTCAGAGACTGGATCCTGGGCCAGGGTCTCCGGGGCTACCCTGGAACCTGAGTGGCTGCACTTGGGAGCTCAGCCCAGCAGTCACCTCTCAGCCTCGGGGCGGTGCCCAAGCTGCCCCCTGGCTCCCCTGTGTAGTTGCCTCTCAGCTTCGGGGGGCCCCGGCAGGTGTGAAGTGCCCCCAGGCTCCCTGTGCAGTCACCTCTCCGCCTCGGGGGCCCCTGAGAGGTGTCTGCCGCTCCCCCCACCGGCGCCCCAGTGCCACCAGCTGGGGGCGGGGTCCAGTGACATGCGTAGCCACTAGGTGCGTTTTCTGTCTCAACACTTGAGTTGTAACTTCAATAATTTCTCACTTCTGATGTTTCAAATGAGAGCAGCCGCTTAAAGGAGCAGTCTCAGTGACAGACCCAAACCCCTGACAGGAGAGGGTAGCTGCCCAGGAGGGTGCCGGACATGCAATGAACAGTCCCCCTGCCCCACCCCACTCCAGAGCAGGTGGCGGATGGCCTGCGTGGTCCCCAGCGAGGCCCACCTTGACGAGGTCGTCAATGTTGACCTTGCCATCCTTGTTTTCATCCAGTGCTGCGGCCAGGCTGGTGAGCTTGCTTTCGGGAATGTGCTTGACTTGCTTCATGGCGTTGATGAGCTCAGCGACACTGATGACGTTCTCCCTGTGGAAGCACAGCCTGCATGTGGCCACGGGCAGGCGTCCTGCTACACGGGGCCTCACTGCCCACACCTGTGGCTGCAAGTGGTCAGCACTACACGGGGCCTCACTGCCCACACCTGTGGCTGCAAGTGGTCAGCACTGACACAGGCGGCTCTGCGTGAGCCAGGCAACCTCCAGCACGGACCCCCAAGGTATGATCCCATCCTGCATACACTGCCAAGAGCTCCCAGGGCCAGCGTGGACACAAACACAGAAACACCACCAGGTCCAGGGTTTCCACGGGCATGTCTGCCCCTCAGTGGCCACCCCTCTGGGGCCATGGCTGCTGGGCTGTTTTCCTCAGGCCTGTGGCCACTTGGCAATACTTTCATGATCATGGGGGCTGTGGTGCCCTGGGCAGATGAGGGCCTCCAAGAGCAGGGACGAGAGCATGAGCAGGGTGCCACGTGCAGCCCACCTACAACACTGTGGGTGTGGGGGTGGAGATTTGGAACCTGCAGGGCACCAGCTGTCACCCAACAGCTGTTTCATTCGCCCAGAAGGGACTCACAAAACGGCAGCTCCCTCAGCCACTGCTGCGCAGGAATCTGGGACATGTCGGGCACAGAGAAGGCCGACTGCCCGAGCTGGTGTCATTACTGAGCGTGGGTGGGGTCAGGAAGAGGGAGAGGCAAGAGAGAGCCTGGTAATTAGAGGAAACAGAAGCCAAGAGAGGCGGAGGTTGGAGCGGGAGGAGAGGGGGCTGTGGGAAGAGGAAGAGGGGCCAGGAAGGGACGAACTGCTCTCGGAGAGGCAGAGACTGACATGCCAGAGGGTTCCTGGCTGGGACTGCTGGTCAAAGGTGGAGAGGCAGCCAGGCAGAGGCTACAATGTGCCCTTTGGAGCCAGAAGGGCCCAGCTCAGATCCAGCAAAGGGACCAGCCTCCCTATGTGAGTCTCCAATCCCTCTCTCGCGCCCGCCACCCCACTCACCCCGTGGGCATGCCGTTGGCCGGGGCCAGCTTGCCAGCCTGCTGGTCCATCTCCAGCTGCGAGATCAAGCCGTCGATCTGCCCGATCATCTGCTGCACCCTTTTTGTCAATCTCTTGCTGGCTTTAGATTCTTCCACGTATTTTTCTTCACCAGTCTTTGAAAGTTCCTTCTTGATCTCCTGCAAGTCCTAATAAAATTATTTTGGTTGTAAAAAGTTTGTCTTAAAAGAAAAAGGGGGTCAGGTGTAGTGGCTCACGCCTGTAATCCCAGTACTTTGCAAGGCCAAGGCAGGCAGATCACCTGAGGTTAGGAGTTCGAGACCAGCCTGGCCAATGTGGTGAAACCCCGCCTGTACTAAAAATACAAAAATTAGCTGGGCATGATGGCAGGCACCTGTAATCCAGTAACTTGGGAGGCTGAGGCAGGAGAATCGCTTGAACCCAGGAGGCAGAGGCTGCAGTGAGCCAAGACCATGCCAACGCACTCCAGCCTGGGCAACAGAGCGAGACTCTGTCTCAAAAAAAAAAAAAAAAGAATCTGGTTGGGCACAGTGACTCATGCCTGTAATCCCAGAACTTTGGGAGGCCAAGGCAGGAGGATCACTTGAGGACAGGAGTTCAAAACCAGCCCAGGCAACATAGCAAGACTTTATCTCTACCAAAATTCAAACAAAAAATTAGCCAGGCGTGGTGGTGCACACCTGTAGTGCCAGCTACCCAGGAGTCTGAGACAGGAGGATGGCTTGAGCCCAGGAGGTGGAGGCTGCAGTGAGCCAAGATCACATCGCTGCACTTCAGCCTGAGTGACAGAGCGAGACCCTATCTCAAACAACAACAAAAAAAGGTAATAAATTAACTTGTAAAGGTAATTAAACCCATTAATTCAAACCAGAGAGTTATAAAATTGTATTTCTATCATACAAATTTCTTATTTTCGTACACTGCTTTGCAAGCAAAAGACATAATCTACTCTGAATCTCAATTTCCTTCACACTTGTGAAAGAAAAATTCAGTGAACTAATTAATCAAGGAAATTAAGTGTCTTTGTTTTTTGAGATAGGGTCTTGCTCTGTCACCCAGACTGGAGTAAAGTGGCATGATCTCAGCTCACTGCAGCCTCCAACTCCCAGCAAGCAATCCTCCTGCCTCAGTCTCTGGAGTAGCTGGGAGTACAGGCACACAACATCGTGCCTGGCTAATTTTTGTATTTTCTGCAGAAATGGTGTTTCACCATGTTGCCCAGGCCGGTCTCAAACTCCTGAGCTCAAGTGATCCTCCTGCCTTGACCTCCCAAAGTGCTGGGATTACAGGCCTCAGCCACCAGTGCCCAACCTTAAGCGTCCTTTTAAATTCCAAGTTGTTTTTTTCCCACGAGTAAACACCATGAGGAAGAATGGGGAAGGCGAGGGGAGGGGAGGGAAGGAACAGGCTGAGCTGGTGATAAGCACCTCACATCCAGTGGAGAACCCACATGGCATGAGGGCTGTCATAAATCTAGAAATGGCCAATTATTTTTGCCAATTGAAAAATCAGTTATCATTCCCAACAGAGCTATGAAAACAGTTTTTAAAAAATCGTACTGGGGGCCGGGCACAGTGGCTCATGTTTGTAATCCCAGCACTTTGGGAGGCCGAGGCGGGTGGCTCATGAGGTCAGGAGTTCGAGATCAGCCTGGTCAACATGGTGAAACCCTGTCTCTACTAAAAATACAAAAAATCAGCCAGGCGTGGTGGCACATGCCTGTAGTCCCAGCTACTCAGGAGGCTGAGGCAGAAGAATCATTTGAACCCAGGAGGCGGAAGTTGCAGTGAGTCGAGATCACACCACTGCACTCCAGCCTGGGCGACAGAGCTAGACTTCGTCTCAAAAAAAGAAAAAAGAAAGAAAGAAAGAAAAAAAATCGTTATTAGGAAGTAATATTTACAAAAAAAGGGAAAAAAATCACCATGGAAGAAAAGAAAAAAGCCACTTTCACGTAATCATGAATAAGATCTCGTCAAGTGACCAAACTCTTCATGAGACACCTTCCCATGTTTAGAAACTAAAAGATGTGGCCAGGCACGGTGGCCACGCCTGTAATCCCAGCACTTTGAGAGGGCGAGGCAGGTGGGTCACCTGGGGCCAGGAGTTCGAGATGAGCCTGGTCAACATGGTGAAACCCCGTCTCTACTAAAAATACAAAAAATTGAGCTGGGCATGGTGGCACATGTTTACAGTCTCATCCACTCGGGAGGCTGAGGCACAAGAATTGCTTGAACCCAGGAGATGGAGGTTGCAGTGAGCTGAAATTGTGCCACTGCACTCTGGCCTGGGCAACAGAGCAAGACCTTCTCTCAAAAAAAAAAAAAAAAGGTGCACACACATCTGTGGCCAGAACGGCACACAGCCACATTACAGAGGATTGGTCCAGCCGGAATGGCTGTGGAAAGGTTACTGAATAAGGTTTATTTATAATGTGCTTTCCTCTCCAAATACTCTTAGGCCAGCTTATCAAGTATCTGACGGAAGTATTATGTAATACCTATGGGGCCAGTACAGCGATTTTACTCTTCGTGCAGTCTCAGAGTCCAGGGAGCAAATCCCACCCACCTCGCTGTAGTCCTGCACGTCCTCCTTCAGCGGCTCCAGCTCCTCCTTCTCCTTGGTGAGTGACTTCTTCTGCTCCTGCAGCTTAGAGCAGGCATTGCTGAGGATGTCAATTTCCTCCTTCGTGATCTCTTCCTCCTGGGATAAAAATGGGCAAACAACAGAGCCTGAGCCAAGGGAAAGAACTGGCCTGTTCCCAAGTGACCAGCTGCTCTGTTCATATTATACGGGCAGCCCAGGGCAAGAGTCTCACTGGACAGTCATTGGTAATGAGAGACCAGCAGGGTTCAGGTTCACTGCTACGCTGGCTGCTGCACGCAGTCACTGTCTGCCCTCATATGCCAAACCGCATTTGTTTAAAGCATGTCATCTATGAATTGACACATGTACTGTGAAACCTTCACTACAGTCAAAGAGTCACCTCCAAATGCATCTTTGTGTCCCCACTGGGTCCCGCCACCGACCCCCAGGCAACCTCAGGTCCACCTCCTGCCACTGCAGACTCGGGTGCACTTTCTAGCATCTTAGATAGACGGATCATCCAGCAAGCACTCTTTTTGTCTGACTTCTCTCACTCACTTATTTTGAGATTTGCCCCTGTGGTCGTGTGTTTCTTGTCTTGTTTTTTGAGACAGGGTCTCACTCTGTTGCCCAGGCTGGAGTGCAGTGGTGCAATCATGGCTTGCTGCAGGCTTGATCTTCCAAGCTCAAGCAATCTCCTGCCTCAGCCTCCCCAGGAGCTGGGACTACAGGCACACACTGACATATCTGGCCAACTTTTTATTTTTTGTAAAGACGGTGTCTCACTATGTTGCCCAGGCTGGTCTCAAACTCCTGGACTCAGACGATCCTCCCACCTCGGCTTCCCCCAGTGCTGATATCACAGGTGTGGGCCCCACGCCCAGCCTCTCTGTTTGGTTTTTCTTTCCCTCAGCAACATTTTACAGTACTCTGTGGACAGCACTTGCATATCTTTTTCCAAATTTATCCCTAAGTAGTTCATTTTGGGGGGTGCCATACTGTTCAAACCTTCTCTGACTACTCATTACCATAGTGAAGCACAGTTGATTTTTCACTCCATTTGTGAATAAAGAGTTTTCCTTTTTCCTTTCTGATCTATATGGTTTTGTTTTCTGTATTCAGCTGCCCTGACTGAAACCCCCAGGCTGATGCTGAGCTCAGAGTGAGGACAGACAACCTCATCAGCGTCTCACCACTGAGGGTGATGGCAGCTGGAGGTGTTTCTGCAGATGCTTTTGATTGGGCTGAGAAAGCTGCCTGCATGTGCAGGACATCTGCGTATCAGGAACGGATACTGGGTTCTGCCACAGGCTCTTTCTGCAGCTACCGAGATAAACGTTCCCAGCTTTTCTAATTTAGTCCGTTAATATGGAAATTACATTTTAAAAATTTTGGCCAGGCACAGTGGCTCAAGCCTGTAAACCCAGCACTTTGGGAGTTCAAGGTGGGAGGATCACTTGAGGTCAGGAGCTCCAGACCAGCCTGGCCAACATGGTGAAACCCCATCTCTACTAAAAATACAACAATTAGCTGGGTGTGATGGTGGGCACCTATAATCCCAGCTACTCGGGAGGCTCAGGCAGGAGAATCACTTGAGCCTGGGAGGTCAAGTCTTCAGTGAGCCAAGGTCATGTCTGCACTGCAGACTGGGCAACCGAGTGAGATCCCTTCACAAAAGAAAAAAAATTCAAGCCAATTTGCATTTTTTGGACAGATCCCATGTGATCATGATTCTTTTCACAGAATAGTTCTATTTGATTTGCTAAAAAGTGAAATTTTTTTTTTTTTTTGAGACAGAGTCTCACTCTGTCGCCCACTGCAAGCTCCGCCTCCCAGGTTCACACTATTCTCCTGTTTCAGCCTCCTGAGTAGCTGGGACTACAGGTGCATGCCACCATGTCTGGCTAATTTTTTGTATTTTTAGTAGAAACGGGGTTTCACCATGTTAGCCAGGATGGTCTCGATCTCCTGACCCCGTGATCCACCCGCCTCGGCCTCCCAAAATGCTGGGATTACAGGCGTGAGCCACTGCGCCTGTCCAAATTTTTTTTTTATGGCTGGGCGTGGTGGCTCACACCTGTAATCCTAGCACTTTGGGAGGCTGAGGCGGGAAGATCACTTGAGGTCAGGGGTTTGAGACCAGCCTGGCTAACATGGTGAAACCCCCTCTCTACTAAAAATACAAAAATTTGGTGGGTCTGGTGGTACACGCCTGTACTCCCAGCTACTTGGGAGGCTGAGGCAGAAGAGTTGCTTGAACCTGGGAGGCTGAGACTGCAGTGAGCCGAGATGGCGCCACTGCACTTCAGCCCGCGAGTTCAAGATGGAAGGTACCAGGAGGTGCCCCAGGTGGGCAGCACAGGCGCCTGGAGGCTGCACCTCACAGGCTCGCATGGGGAGTCTGAAGATGCCCCAAGCCCAGATCACCCCACAGGAGGTGACAGCAGGTTGGGCCTGTGGAGGAGGCTCCACCTTGAGGGGCCACATTGGCTTCCACACCCCTTCACTCTCTGGGCAAGCTGGCAAAGGGCCCTGAAACCTGCCGACTGGCATCTCTACCTGCCACACTGTGGGCCAGGGTGCTAAGTCCATGGCAGCGTCAGCTGCTGTGCACCCAGGCACAGTGCAGAGCTCAGCCAGACTCACTCTTTTCCTAACCACCAAGCCTCCTAGGGGCCCAGTGGCCTCATCCTCAACCCCTTGCACCATCTCCTCTCACTGAGGGCTATAGGTGCCCCAGCTAACCTGTCCCCATCCCTGCCCCACAACTGTCCACAAAGCCAGGCCATGCCCTCCTCAGCCTCCAGGGCCCCAGAACCTGCCTCATTACCTTCAAGCCCTCCAGCACGGGGGCAGTGTCCTTCAAGGTCTCTGACTGCAGGACTGTGTCAGGCATCTCTGGCTGTGGCTTGGTCCCCGGCCTTTGGGGAGCAGCTACCACACATTCGGGCTCAACATCCTTCTGAAAGGCAAGGCGACACTGGCCCAGGGCCCGCCATCACACAGAAGCAGTCTTCTCGCTCTCCGAAGCTCAGAACATATGGCAGAGGCCACACTGGGAGCAGGCCTGCAGGTGACATCGGGCAGCACACCTGCCACAGAAGGTCCCTAGGGAGGCTCCATGCAGCTGCCAGGTCACCTGGGGCCCACTCCAGAACAGGCTAGAGCACCTTATCCATCTCTGGTCTCCCCAAGACTCCCCCAAGCTGCCCTGTCACTTGCAGAGCAGGAGGCTGAGCCTGTGGGTGGGCACCATGCATGTGACCCAAGAGGACCACAGGGCCCGCGTTGAAGAGGAGCCCAGAGGCTGGGGGAGCCTGAGGCTCCTCTGCCAGCGCCCCTCACAGCAAGTCCCTGAGGAGAGGGTGGGCACTGCCATATGCTAAGCTTGCCCCTCTGAGACGGCTAAGGTATATCTCCCATGAGCACCACTGTGGCCATCGAGGAGTCCCCATGTTAGAGTTGCAGCCCTCACATCTGGGGACCCTGCCTCCCTGACCACTCCAGGAGGAAATAAACATGCAGGACAGAGCTGCAGGGCAAGCACGCGGGAGGCCAAGACTGTGGGCGTGCGGGGGTTTCTGGGGAGGCTAGCTCAGGACAGCCCCACGCGGCACGGAGCAGGACCACCGCTTACCGCCGCCTCCGAGCGCTTCTGCAGCTCCTTCTCACGGTGTTCCTGCTGGATGGCCGCCTCCTCCTGCAGCGTGGCCTCCAGCTTGGCCTTGTTGTCCACCTGCTCGCCCTCCACCTCGGCCACTTTCACCTGCGCTTCCTTTGCCTTCAGAAGAGGGTACATCTGTGGGTGAGCCCAGAAGCCACCAGAGGCCCCTGCTGCCCCTCACCTCTGTCCTGTGTCCTGTGTCCCCTGCCCCTGTCACCACCTGGGCTTCACACACACAGGACAGAAGGCACTGCCGAGGTGCTGCCTGCAATTGCTGGGAGGCCTCTGGGCCGCCCTCTGTGCTCGCCCGATGACTCCTGACGTGTGGGAAGGAGCACAGGTGCTGCTGGCACAGCTCCAAGGGCCGCGGCCCAGATCCACAGCAGCCAACACGTGGCCAGGTCGGGACCACTGGTAACTGTGCCACACGGGGGATGGCAGGCAAGGGGCTGGTGAGGAGGGATGGAAGGAAGGGGACAGGTGGCTGGGTGGGGGTACTAGCGAGGGGGTGGGAGGCAGGCTGGGTGGATGGGGGGATTCTCGCCCATGGTTGAGGAATGAGTGCACTTGCACACCTCCCCCCACCCCAGAAGAGCGGAGACACCTATGAAGAGATGAGGTAAAAGGGGTCTCCGACAGCACGTACCACAATCTCTCGGAGGGTCTGCAGTGTGGACTTGAGCTGGTTGGCTGGAGAGAGGGTGTCCGGGAGGTACATGGCCCGGGACAGGATGAGCAGCGATGTGGGGATCTCCTGATGCAGGTGCAGGTCCAGCCACTGCAACCAAGGCCAGATTCAGCAGATGGGCAGCCCCCCAACCCTGCTGGCACCACAGCAGGTCCGCCCATCTCATCACCAGAATAGCTCTCAGAGAAGATGGTGTCTCAAGTTCTGCAAGGTCTGTTTGTTGCTGTGCTGCGTGACCCGATGACGGCCTTAGTAAACAAAACACCAGAGAGGCTTGGGGGTCAGCAACCCCCACAGCGAGGACCCCAAGGGCCTCAGAACAGGGCACCAACTCTTCACTTAAAAACACCCCAGGGGCTGGGCGCGGTGGCTCACGCCTGTAATCCTAGCACTTTGGGAGGCCAAGGTGGGCGGATCACCTGAGGTCAGAAGTTCGAGACCAGCCTGGCCAACATGGCGAATCCCATCTCTACTAAAAATACAAAAATTAGCCAGGCATAGTGGTGAGCACCTGTAGTCCCAGCTACTTGGGTGGCTGAGGCACAAGAATTGCTTGAACCAGGGAGGCGGAGGTTGTTTCAAGCCGAAATCGCGCCACTGCACTCCAGCCTGTGACAGAGCAAGACTCTGTCTCAAACAAAGAAACAAGACCAGCCCAGGTCAACATATACGGGCCCACAGAGGCAGTGTCACTGAGGCCGGTCAGCACTCGGGCCCTTGCAGGCTCTGCACAGGCCAGGTTCCGGGGCTGGCTGCTTGAGTGACACCAAGACAATCTCCAAATGGGCAAGAAAGACCGTGACAATGTTTAGAGACAAACTGAACACAGGGCAAAACATGAGAACAAACCCTAAGAGAAGAAAGGCACCGCCGAGAGGTGGGTAGAGAAGGAAAAGTGTGAACACATGACACTCGGGCCCCGAGTGCACCACACTCCCCTGGGGGCCGAGGGGCCTGGGCAGGGACAGCACCTGCTCCCCTGCTCAGACACCCCTGTGTGTGTGGCCCATGTCCCCACGGAGCTCCAGAAGGCTAGGCAGAGTGCTAGGGAGGTCAGCACCCATGCCAGACACAGAGAAGGCTCTGCTGGGGAATCCAATGGAAGACGCAGCTGTGGAAGGCAGGGGGTGCCACAGGATCACGCCATAAATACTGTCTGTGTCGAGAGGAGAAGTGTGTACACACACCTTCATCTACACTTGCAGGTTGTGTGAAAAACCCGGGAGGAGGATGACTGCCAACAAGGGCATGCCAGTGCCAGGGCACCGGGAGGAAACCGGCTGGAGCCCTGCACCCCTTAACCTTTCCATGTAAGAGTGAGGGGCTGGGGCTGTCACTTTCCGACCTACAAGCCACTCAGTTTGATGGCATTGGGAACCAGGCACCAGCTCAGGGCGTGGCCAAGAGAAGGGGCGGCTCCAAAGTCAGACCGTGCCATGCCACCCAAACCTTCCATGGCCCCAGTTCAGAAAGAATCAAAATGTGAACACGTCCGACATCTCAGAGGTGAACTCCAGTCCTCATCTGACTACAGATAACCAAAATAGTAAGTTATTAAGGTCTTTAAAATCAACTAAAAGCAAACAAGAAAAATCAAAGCAATATTCAAAAGGCAATGAAAGGTGAGAATGCAGGGGTGTGAATGTGGTAAGAGCAGAAGGGTGAGCAACAGCCCAAACATCCTAGCCGTCCCCAGAGAAGTCACAGTGTCGCCTCGCCAGGCCGGCCCAGAGTTTGGGAAGAGCCTCCAAGTGGCCTTTCAAGGCTGATGTTTCCCTTGAGCCCATACCGGCCTGGCACAAGGCGAATTCACGCACCTGCTTCAGCTGACCCCTCAGGCGGTCTTCCGTGACGCCCAGGGCCCGCATGCCTCGTGCCCGACACGCTGCCTGCAGCTCCTTGACATTCAGGCTGTCCACCCCTTCCTCAGCAATCAGCTAGAAAACAAAGCAGTGAATTATCATCTGGGACAGTTGCTGGTGGGTGACAGTGTCTATGTGAACACCCTCCAGAGTAAGTGGCTAACAGATTTTGCCAAGCAAGAATCAAACCACTGCCACCAAAGCCCAGTTCTAGGTTAGAAGTGACTGGAAGCCTGTGACGGAGGGTCAGGATCTTGGGAAGTGCAGAGCGGCCACGATCAACCCCGAGACAAAGAAGTCCACCTCCAACCCTCTGTCCTGATGGCAGAACCAGCCCCACCCTGGCCACTCCTGCCACCTGCTGTTTCTCCTGATCCCCCAGTCCCCCATCTGCCAAAGTGTGCCAAGGATGGAAAAGAAGGAGGGACGGAAGGCGAGGGAACCAGACACTCTGAAGACACATCTTGACCTCATACCCAAAGGGCCCCTCTCTTCCGCTCAGCCCAAGGTCACTGTGACACCAACTGGAAAAGCAAACAGGAGTCCCAGAGATAGAGGACACCAAGGCATACAGGGAGCAACAGGTGAAGAGAGACACGGAGAAGTAATGACAGCTACTGCTAGGCAGATGCCGGCAACAGGGCTCCCACGCCAGGACTCTGCAGCAGGGCCCACCATCTCAGAGTTCACTCCACATCACAACCACCCTGTGGGGTAGACAGTACCACCACCTCCACTTCTAAAACCAAACTTGACGTAACTGTGGACACACATCCAGTTTTAACAAGTAACAAAGCTCCCATGCATCAGATGCCTCCCCTAGCATAATGTCTCACCAGCAGCACTGCAATTAGCACATGCCACCCACCCAGTCAAGACAGAGGCCACCTTCCCCAGCTTCCGGTGCTGCCCGTTCACAGATGCGCTTGTCTCCATGTCTGCTGCTGTCACCTGGAGTGCTCTCTGAACAGGATCATGCAGGAGTCACCTCTGGGGTTCCCTGAGGACCCACTGGGGGTGCTATGGGTGTGCCGGGTTAGGCCTCTCACTGCCATGCGGCATTCTGCGGCATGCGTGCCCTCCTTAGCCGAACCCTTCGCCTACTAAGCTGGGCTCCGCCAGTTGATCAGGAATGAAGATGCTTTCTGTCTGCTTTCTTCTCCCTGTCCTCCTGGGGACTGGCTGGCCTCCGTTTGATTTCGCTCTGGTGGTCTGGAGTCTCTGTGCAGCATTTTCAGTGTTGCTCTGGGGATCACGATACACAATCCACGGACGCAGCTCACTGTAGTGCAGTGGAGTCGGCGCTCCACCCACGAAGGCAAGTGCTGAAGCTTCCCCTCTGTCTGTTCTGAGTCTCAGCCGTCGCCTCCACTCGCATCGTCGCCTCCACCCACACTGTGGAGCCCGTCCCTCAGCCCCGCTCGCTGCAGAAGGCGCAGGGAGAGGGCAGCTCGCCATGCCAACCCTCGCTCTGGTTGCTGGGAACTCTTCCTGCTGCACCGAGGTACTTTCTCTTACTGTTTCCTTTCTGGTCGAGGAGCTTCCCTCAGCCCTTCCTTTAGGGGAGGTCTGCTGGTGACACAGTCTTAGCTTCCTTCCCTCTGATACTGCCTTGGCTCCGCATCATTGCTATATTTTTGCTGGTTATAGATCCTGGATTGACAGTTCTTTTAACACTTGAAAAATAATGCTCCACTTCCTCTGGTCTCCACAGTTCCTGATGAGAAATCCATTGTCATTCAAATTTTCCCCTAATGGTAAAGATGCCGTTCTTGGCCAGGAACAGTGGCTCACGCCTGTAGTCCCAACATTTTGGGAGGCCAAGGTGGGAGAATCACTTGAGCCCAGGAGTTCCAGTCCAGCTTGGGCAGCATAATAGTAAGACCTCATCTCTACAAGAAAAATAAACAAAACTAGCTGGTGTGGTGGCACAGGCCTGTGGTCCTAGCTCCTCGGGGCGCTGAGGTGGGAGGATGGCTTGGGTCCAGGAGATCAAGGCTACAGTGAGTTGAGATTGTGCCAGTGGACTGCACTCCAGCCTGGGCAACAGAACAAGACACCGTCTCCCCGAAAACCCAAAAAAAGACCTGGCATTCATAAATTCATAAATGAAACACACACACACACGATGCCTTTCTCTCACTGCCTTAAAAACCCTTTGTCTTCAGGGTTCATTAGTTTGACTCTGACGTGACTTGCTGTGAATTTATTTGGATTTATCCTACTCAGGGTTCACTCAGCTTCTGAAATTTGCAGATTTACATCTTTAACTGAGCCTGGGAAGTTTTCAGCCAGCCATTATTTCTTGAGGTACTTTTTCAGCCCTGCTCTATCCTTTCTCCCCCGGAACATCAGATAACACAGATGGTCGACACTTGCTACAGCACAGGCTGTGGGGCTCTGTACAATGTTTTCTACTATTTTCTCTCTGTTGTTCAAACAGGTAATTTCTATCATTTTATCTTAATGTTTACTGGTTCTGTCTTTTATCTTATCCATTCTGCTGTTGAGCCCACCCAGGTTTTGACTTTAGATATTGTATTTTTCAGTTGTAATTTTTCATTTGGTTCTTCTTTTTCAAATTTTTTTGAGAGATGGAGTCTCCCTCTGTTGCCCAGGCTGAGTGCAGTGACACAATCACAACTCACTGCAAGCTCAATCTCCCAAGCTCGAGCAATCCTCCTGCCTCAGCCTCCTGAGTAGCTGGAGCTATGGGCGCAAGTCATCAAGCCCAGCTAATTTTTAAATTTTTTTGTAGAGGTGGGGGGGTCTCACTATGTTGCCCAGGAAGGTCTCAAACTACCAGGCTCAAGCAGTCCTCCCACCTTGGCCTCCCAGAGTGCTGGGATTATAGATGTGAGCCACTGTGCCTGGCCTTAATATCTTCTCTCAATATCTTTTAATATTATTAATAACATATTTCTTCTCTTTCTTTGCCCAGATCTGTTTTTCACATGTTCTACTCTGTTGTGGCTTTTGGAGCTCTGCGCTGGTGGCTGTTTGAGGCCCAGGTGCAGGGTCTCTAACTGTCATCTCAGGGTTGGTACCAGGCGCTGTTTTTCTCATTCACTGATACCTTCCTGCTTCTTGAATCTAGATCTGACTTCCAGTGTGCCGCAGCTGACCTCCTCTGGTGCATGGTGGCATGGGCGGTAGGTGTTCTAATTTGCAGAGTTTGCAATTGATGATCTGGCGTCTACCAATCCCAGGACCAAGCTAACAAGGCCAAAGCTGTTTCCACTTCCCTACGGTCCAGCTTTCACGGGCCAACCACAAACCCTAACGTCTGTGTTTCCCTTCCTGCCCAGTCAGACATGTCTCCACCTACTGCCGACAAGGAAGGCAGGCGTCGTCCCCCCAGCTTCCTGCTCCCCATGGGTGTGGAGGTTTTGTGGCGCTGAGTGACAGGGGAGCTGTGGGTAACACATTTCTCTCAATGGCATTGACCTCTCCATGTTGTCACTCACTCACATCCATAAGCTAAATCCCAGGCATATTTTAGAAGTGGTGGGAGCGCTGCCTCGTAAGAAGTGCAGGCTCCCCATCCTGCCTCCACAGACATCTGCGGGACAGCGGTGCGGCTTGCTGCCGCTGGGAACAGGTGGGTGGGAGTTCTGGCTCTCACAGGTGTCTCCCCCAGCAGGAGGGCAGAAGCATCTCAGTACTGTTTCCCACCTGGCTCCCACTGGCACCATGGTAGATGTGACCCTGTTCCTGCTGGGCAGTGGTCAAAGTCCCAACTCTCCGCTGGGTCCCCAAGGCCACCCCAGCGGTGGGGGAGTGTGGCAGATACACTGTCAGATGAGAGGAAAGCTCAAGCCCCCTACCTGGTCTCCACTGACACCACAGGGGCTGGCCCCCTCAGCCTTCTCTGATACCATCACCACCAGGGCTGGGGTGCCTGTTGTGTCCCGGCGAGGGCGGGATACAGGCTCCCCACATGGCCTTGCCTTGATTCATGGAAATGACTGGCCCTCAACCTGCTCACCAGAGATGCAGGCAGGCTCTTCCTGGAAGAGTTCAACACTTCCCTGAACCTCTTTGTCTTCCACAGACAATGCCTGCATTCAGGAAAAACTAAACACTACAAACAAAATCAGAAGGGAGAGCAAAAGAAAAAGGCCTACGGACCGCCGAGTTATTAGAGTAATCAATGTGAACTAGGGTTAGTGCATTCAAAAAGACAGATGACAAGATGAACAGTTTTACCTGAGAACTGAAATCTTAAGAGCTCCTAGTATGAATAAAAGAGTAACCAGCCGGACACAGTGGCTCATGCCTGTAATCCCAGCACTTTGGGAGGCCGAGGTGGGCAGATCACTTGAGGTCCAGAGTTTGAGGCCAGCCTGGCCAATGTGGTGAAGCCCTGTCTCTACTAAAAAATACAAAGAATAGCCGGGTATGGTGGCGGGAGCCTGTAATCCCAGCTACTCTGGAGGCTGAGGCAGGAGAATCGCTTGAACCCAGGAGGCGGAGGTTGCAGTGAGTCGAGATCTCACCACTGCACTCCAACCTGGGCAACAAGATCGAAACTCCGTCTCAAAAAAAAAAAAAGCAGTAATCAGACCTAGAAGGAGGGCAGCGCCCTGAAAGCACAAAAGGGCGTGAAGCACACAGGCAAGCATGTGTGATGGACAGGACAGGGCAAAGGGGCAAACGGACCCTCGATGAAGACCCTGATGTGAGGAGAGAGGCACAGAGGCACTGTCATCAATAAGCAGGATGATCACAAAGACAGACACACCTAAGCAAGTTATTATAAATCTGATGAAATCCAAACAGAGAGATCATCCGAGAAGCTGCCAGAGAAAAGACATCCATCTTCAAAGGATCTGCAATCTGCAAGTGGCAAGACTCCTAGTGAGCTTATTTTCGATCGTTCAGCATCGTCCAGAGTTTCTACAATGAGGACATGCTGCTTTTATCATCAGGAAAAAAAAAGGTAAAACACCAGAGCTGTGGTGCGGAGTATGGCCAGGCTCACCTTGTCATCTGCCTTTATGGAGCGCAGCCGCATGGTAAGCTGGAAGCGCAGGAAGTTGTTGGTGCCGATGGACTGCAGCTCCAGCAGCTTGCACAGGGCCACCAGCTGCGGCCGTGTCAGGTTGTCCAGGGTCAGCTCATCCTCAAATAATTTGGAAAAACGCATGATTTCCTCATTGCTGGGCCTCTCCCCTGTCTCCCGGATCTGCGGAAGTGGTCACAAGGGTCATCCCCGGGACACGTGCCCACCCGGCTCCCTCCCATGACCAATCACATTCCCAAAGGGTGCTGCCTCTCATCCTCAGGGACTCAAACCACTGACTTCTTTTTTTTGTTTGTTTGTTTGAGACAGGGTCTCGCTCTGTCACCCAGGCTGGAATGCAGTGATCTCGGTTCACTGCAACCTCCACCTCCTGGGTTCAAGGGATTCTCCTGCCTTAGCCTCCCGAGTAGCTGGGATTACAGGCTGCGCCACCACACCCAGCTAATTTTTGTATTTTAGTAGAGATGGGGTTTCACCATGTTGGCCAGGCTGGTCTCAAATACCCGACCTCAAGTCACCTGCCCAGCTTGGCCTCAAACCACTGACTTCTGACTCCGGTGCTGGGCTAGCCTGGGGAAAGGTGGCATCTGGCCTGTGGACCTCTCCTGCCTGAACCAGCAAAGCTGAGGCTGCTGTCTGCTGGGGGAGACGCCCGGGCCCACAGGCTGCTGCATGCAGGTCCTGTGATCCTCTCTCTGCCACAGAAGTGGCCGGGACCCTGCTGCTCTGGGGCAGGAAGAGGTGCACCTGTGTGCACCTGCATCTCCCACGGATGACTGCCTGAGCCTTGGGGGAGGGGTGGCCATCTAGCTCTTTAGGGAGAGCTAGAGTCCCTTGGCGTGGATCACTCAGGGCCCTTTGGGTGATCCTCTGCAGTTCCTACCACCTGAGGGACAAGCCACCAGCTCAGTCTCTGCCAAGAGCTGGGCTAGGAGGGTACCTAGCAGAGGTGACAGATGAGGGAGGACGAGCCTGACTTGGTGCCCAACTCAAATTGTAACATGCAGGATGCCAGCTCTGAGACACTGTTTCAGGTGTGCTCCTGGGGGCAGCCCTACGCAGCACACCCCAATGCAGGTGACTGCAAGCACATCCTTCTTGGCAGCTGGGCGGCCCAGGAAAGGTTGGGACGGGCCCCTCCTCCTGCTCTGCAAGGCACGACATCCTGGGTGAGGCTCCCAAAGCATGGCTCCCCCTAAAACATCTTGGTGGAACCACCACCCACTCCCTGGGGGGCTCAGCAGCCCCATGGCTGTGTCGCCTCCTCCCGAGAGGCTTCTCCATGGTTAGGCCTCGGCCTGGCAGTCTTTTCTGTCAAGGGCCAGACAGCAAGTATTTCTGGCTTTGCAGCCATGGAAACCACTCGCCTCTGTGCTGCAGCGGGAAAACCCCAGAGACAACGCACACGCATGGCTGGAGTTTCTAGCCCCTGGTTTAAGCTCTTCCTGCACTTCAGACACATCCTTCTCACTCCAAAGTGGCACAAGTCCCTCAAGCCAACAACACTGGCCTCGTCAACCCCATCTAGTCCTCAGGGATCTCATCCGTGGCAGCTGCCCTCTCCCCATCCTCACCTCACTCACCACATGACCGCAGGAAACCTCAAGGGCCGCTCCTCCTCTCCAGCCCCCACTGCTCCCACAGTCCAGGCCTCTGACCAACCCCTGGGACCTGGGACCTTCTTGACTGACTCCAGCCAGAGGGCAATGCCCAGCAGAGGAGCCCGGCCAAGCCACCCACACCTCACACCATCAGGGTCTGAGGCTCCTCATGGGTCAGATTCTACTGCTCCTGGACAGCTGCAGGGTGATGAGACACAGACACCCATAATTCCGAAGGCTGAAGAGGCGCAGCCACCACAGCTCAACTCACTGGGAGCTCATGGGGGCCAGACTCCTGACACTCCACTGGCCCCCGACTGAGCCTCCTGGGTAAACTTTCAAGCACCAGCCAGCACCTGGGGGATCTCCACTCTGCTGAGCACAGAGAAAGGGAAACAGAAAATCAGGGAAGTCTCCCTGGTGAGGTCACAGGGACTCAGATGTATCACAGCACCTTCTGGAAAAACACAGAGAAGTCTTTGGTGGCGCTGCCCTTGGCTGCCTTGTTCTTCAAGGCCATCTCCTCGATGGTGTCCTGGAGGAACTTGGCCAGCTCCAGCTTGACCCGAAGCTCCTTCTTCAGCCTCTCCTCCTGCAAGGGCAGAGAGGGCACTGCATTCCAACTGCTCAGACTGTGGTTCGGGCAAGGAAAACATCTCACGCCTGTGCCGGACCCCCACTCCCAGAAACATTTCACAAAACACTGACTCTCATCTAAGTGCAATACATTCTCAAACTCTTTTATTTCATGGTTTTAAAAAGTACCCGTGTGGGCCGGGCACAGTGGCTCATGCCTGTAATCCCAGCACTTTGGGAGGCCAAGGTGGGTGGATCACCTGAGGTCAGGAGTTTGAGACCAGCCTGGCCAACACGGTGAAACCCCGTCTCTACTAAAAACACAAAAATTAGCCAGGCATGCACACCTGTAATCCCAGCTACTTGGGAGGCTGAGGCACAAGAATCGCTTGAACCCAGGAGGTGGAGGCTACAGTGAGCTGAGATTGCACCACTGCACTCTCCAGCCTGGGTGACAGAGCGAAACTCCGTCTCAAAAAAAACAAAAACAAAACAAAAACAAACAAACAAACCAAAAAAACCAAACAAACTCGTGTGATTCCCTAAAGCAAGGATCGGCACACTTTCCGTAATGGGCTAGACAGGAAAGCATCTGGCCTTCATGGCTGTGTGGTCTAAAACAAATGCTTAACTCTGCTGGTGCCTCACAGACAAGACACACGACTGGGCATCGCAGGTCCCCACAGGGCTCTACTGAGAACAGGCAGGGTCCTGATCTGGCCTGTGGGCTGCAGCTGGCTGACCCTGCCCTAGAAGGACCTCATGACTCCCCTATAGCACAGGTAGGGAGTGTTCCTAGTCTAGAAAACCTGTATTTTAAAATACATTGAGCTGGAAGCAGTGGCTCACACCCATAATAACACTTTGGGAGGTCATGGCAAGAGGATTACTTGAGCCCAGGAGTTTGAGACCAGCCTGGGCAACATAGCAGATCTTGTCTATAAAAAACAAACAAAAAAAATTAGTCAGGCGTGGTGGCTTAGCCTGTAGTCCCAGCTATTCGGGAGCTAAGACAAGAGGATCACTTAAGTCCAGGAACTTGAGGCTGCAGTGAGCCGTGATTGCACCACTGCACTCCAGCCTGGGTGACAGGGCGAGACCTGTGTATGGTGGCACACACGCCTGTAATCCCACCTACTTGGGAGGCTGAGGCAGGAGATTCGCTTGAACCCGGGAGGCAGAGGTTGTATGCAGTGAGACAAGATCGCACTGCTGCACTCCAGCCTGGGTGACAGAGCAAGACCCTGTTTCAAAAATAAATAAATAAATAACGAAATAAAGAGAAACAAATCCAAAACCCAGCATCCACTAAATAATTATTGCACAGCACAAGGACAATATGAAGATACATAAAGTCTCAAAAATATCTAGCACCTGAAAAGTCACAAACAAGGAAGCTATCACAATGAATTTCAGACTCATTCTAAAACAAGCGGTTGGGATGCTGCCCTTACCTTGAGTGACTGAGTCTCAAATGTGGATGGCAACACGTTGGGGAAGAGCTTCACAGCAACAGGCAGCAGAAACTCCATGAACGGCACCACCACGAACACAAGGAATGGCACCAGGCAGAAAAGGTCGGCGCAGATCCGGAGAAACTGGAAGGGGCGGAATCCATCAGAGGGGAGCAGAGCACATGTGGGAACAGGGGCAAGGGGTGTGAGCATTTCTCCTATAATGGTTTATAGGCACAACCTCAGGCAGCGACTCACAGGACCCACTGAGGACTCTAAGTTCCAGAACCACTTAGCAGACCATTCCCAAAACCCACTTCTTCCTCAGGGTCCAAAGCAGGTGCCAGCAGCCTCCAGAAAAGCAGGGTATGGTGCTGACACCAAGGGCCACTGGGTGCTCCCAGCGATCGAGTCCTCCAAGGACACCGGCCAGCACTCTGGGCTCGGGGGCCAGCAAGTGAGGGCTGCAGGCTGAGGACTGGGCATTACTAGTGTGGTGGAGAGTCACCAGGATAGGCTGAGCCACACGTTCTCTTGGAGGGTGCTCTATAAGGAGGGCTTCTCTTGTGTTTCCTAAGACTATACTACAAAGCTATCATTAGGAAAAAACCCGAGTATTTCATTGACATAAACAAACTAGTACTTGATGCCATTAAAGAAACATCCAATTTGAAATAATCAGAAATCCCTGTGAAGCCTGAACAACTGCTGGAAAACAGCGCGGGTGATGCTGCCCCTCCTTGGTGCTGCTCACAGGGGTCCCTTGGCCAAGGTGTTCCATGTAGTTCCTCCGTCTCCTGCGTTTCCACTGGCAACAAGTGAGCGTTCCCAGGGAGACACCCTGAGAGCAGCAATGTCCTCCTCCTCATCAGCCTCTCTCCCGACCCCGCACTCATTGAGCCAGCCTCCACTCTCATGGGCACAAAACAGGGGCTGCCTAACTCTCCTATCTCGTCATCTGCAGGAGGGGAGAACCCTGCCTTCCTATACATTCATTTTTCTGTTTGTTATCGCACTGGACCCATGGACTCCTGTATTTTTTGACTGATTTACAATTTACGGCTGTCTTTATTCCCAAACGGTGCCATATTTGGGCAGGACATATCCTTAAAGCTGGCACATGTGTTTTTTGATATGCCTCATTAATTTTTTTAGCAGTTCTACTGAGGTGTAATTTACATACCATAACGTTCAACTATTTTAAATAAATTTGATGATTTTTGGTAAATTTATACATTGCAAAACCATCACTAAAATCCAAATTTACAAGTTTTTTTTTTTTTTTTTTTTTTTTTTTTTTGAGATGGCGTCTAGCTCTGTCACCCAGGCTGGAGTGCAATCGCCCGATCTTGGGTCATTGTATCTCCATCTCCCTGGTTCAAGCGATTCTCCTGCCTCGGCCTCCAGAGTAGCTGGGATTACAGACATGCGCCACCACGCCTAGCTAATTTTTTCTTATATTTTTGGTAGAGACAGGGTTTCACTATGTTGGCCAGGCTGGTCTCAAACTCCTGACCTCAGGTGATCTGCAGCACTGGCCTCCCAAAGTGCTGGATTACAGGCGTGAACCACCACACCCAACCAAGAAAATAACTTCTTAAATGTTTGTAAACACAAAAGCAGAACTACAAATCCCAACCTTTTAGAGCACATTTCAGTGCACAGGATTATCTTTTTTTTTACTTTTTATTTTTTTGAGATGGAGTCTCACTCTGTCTCCAGGATACAGTGCAGTGGGCGCGATCTCGGCTCACTGCAACCCCTGCCTCCTGAGTTCAAGTGATTCTCCTGCCTCAGCCTCCTGAGTAGTTGGGATTACATGCGCCCGCCACCACGACCGGCTAATTTTTGTATTTTTAGTAGAGACAGGGTTTCACCGTGTTGGCCAGGATGGTCTCGATCTCTTGACCTAGTGATCGGCCCGCCTCGGCCTCCCAAAGTTCTGGGATTACAGGCGTGAGCCACCGCGCCCGGCCAGGATTATCTTTAAAAAGGAAGGCTGGTGCCGGCTGCAGTGGCTTTGGGAAGCCTCCCAGCACTTTGGGAGGCCGAGGCAGCAGGACTGCTTGAGGTCAGGAGTTTGAGACCAGCCTTGGCAATATAGTGAGACCCAGTCTCTACGAAAAATTTAAAAATTAGCCTGGCATGGCAGCGTGCGTCTGTGGTCCCAGCTACATGGGAGGCTGAGGTAGGAGGATCCCTTATGCCCGGGAGGGCTGAGGCTTTGATTAGCCATGAGGTTGCAACTGCACTCCAGCCTGGGTGGGGGAGCGAGACCCTGTCTCAAAAATAAAAATAAGTAAATAAATAGTAGAGCCACAAAAACGTAATATAAACCCCAAGAGCTAGAAACCATGAGGTGTTCTTGGGAGGAAAGGATGGAGCGGACAGGAGATGAGGCTGCACCTGGGAGAGAGTGGACTCGATTCCCACACAGGGCTGCACTCTCTGAGGCCCATGGTGTCCCATGGCTCTCACAGAAGCAAACAGTATCTGTGCTGAAGAAACTAGCTCACCACCTACATCACACAAGGTTTACCCCTCTGAAGTGAGATTCCATCTCTTTTAAATTAAAAAATTAATTTAAAATAAACTAATTGAGCTTCTAGAGTTAAAAACATAGGCACTGAAAATAAAACCTTGGTGACTGCATTAAACAAGAGTACTTCAGCTGAAAAGAGAATGAATAAAATAGAAAGAAAACATCTAGATTGCAGCCCCGAGACAAAGACAGAAAATGGAGAATCTTTTTAGAACCGTGAAGGACAGCAGGAGCTGGTGCACCGGAGGACAAACCAGGAGCCCCGAGAGCCTGGGCACTGGTGAGCAAGCAGGTTCTATCACAGATGGCAGATGTGGAACCTTGGGGTCAGAAGCACGGATCCCAAAAATAAAAACAACTCACCCAGAGGGACGCACGCAGCCCCTCCAGACAGGCCTTGAAGCAATTAAGACAGAAAGGGCCTGCACCAGAGGTGCAACTGCGCAGAGGCAGGCCCCTCCCAGGAAACAGCAGTGGAGAGCCAGGGCAGGGCATCAAGAGGGTGAAGGCATCGAGCGTGGCTGGAGGTGTGTGCTGGAAACTGCTGGTGGGAAAGAGTTGAAGCAGGAGCAGACGGTGTTGCAATTCAATTCGGTGGCGAGGTGCACCTTTCCATAGGTGTGGCGTTATGACAGGTATCGGTTCCTGGCTCAACTGCCCTTGTTACAGTCTTGTGATAATGTTAGGTGTGTCAGGCCTTGGGGGCAGGCCTCTGACCTCTCTACCCTCCTTTCACCTGCCCTAAGGCAGGTCACTAATCTTCCCAACTTCCTGACTATGGGTTTTAAGACCCTCCCTAAAGAGGGTTCCGTCCTATTCCCTGAGGGAAGCAATGCCCAAGAGGACTGGGTCCAAGGAGCTTCCAGAAAGCTGAACACGGTAGAGGTTCACCGGGGGTTGCACCCTGGGAAGCATGGAAGATCCATGCCTCTTCCCCGTACATACCTTGCCTTACGGTCTCTTCACCTGCATCCTTTGCACTATGCTTTATAGTAAACTGATAAATTTAAGTGTTTCTCTAAGTTCTGTGAGCCGCTCCAGCAAACTACTCGAACCCAAAGGGGCGGGGGTGGGTGTCACACCTCATGTAGCCCATAAATACATATACCTACTATGTACCCACAAAAATAAACAAAACAATTTAAAAACAAAGAGGGGGCCAGGCACAGTGGCCCATGCCTATAATCCCAGCACTTTGCGAGGCCAAGGCAGGTGGATCACTTGAGGCCAGGAGTTCAAGAGCAGCCTGGCCAACACGGTGAAACCCCTCTCTACTAAAAATGCAAACATTAGCCGGGTGTGATGGTATATGCCTGTAGTCCCAGCTACTCAGGTGGCTGAGGCAGGAGAATCACTTGAACCCAGGAGGCGGAGGTTGCAGCGAGCTGAGATTGTGCCACTGCACTCAGGCCTGGGTGACAGAGTGAGACTCTGCCTCAAAAAATAAAAATAAGGTTGGGCGCGGTGGTTCACGCCTGTAATCCCAGCACTTTGGGAGGCTGAGGTGGGCAGATCATGAGGTCAGGAGATCGAGACCATCCTGGCTAACACGGTGAAACCCCGTCTCTACTAAAAATACAAAAAATTAGCCGGGTGTGGTGGCGGGCACCTGTAGTGCCAGCTACTCAGGAGGCTGAGGCAGGAGAATGGTGTGGACCCCGGGGGGCGGAGCCTGCAGTGAGCCGAGATCGCGCCACTGCACTCCAGCCTGGGCGGCAGTGACACTTCGTCTCAAAAAATAAATAAATAAATAAATAAATAAATAAATAAATAAATAAATAAATAAAAATAATCATGATAATAATAAAAAAAAAACGAAGCGGGGGTGGTGGGAACCTAACTTGAAGCCAGTCTGTCAGAAGTTCCGAGAGGCCTGGACTTGAGACTGGTAGGGGGCATCTTGGGGACAGAGCCCTCACCCTGTGGGATCTGATGTTATCTCTGGGTAGACGGTATCAGGACTGAATCAGAGGACACCCAGCTGGTGTCTGCTGCGTGGTCTTCCATGTTGATGACTGTTGTGGTGGAGGGTAGAGGAAATACACAGGTAAACCGAGTTTTTCGTAGGCAATAGGTTTTACCGATTTTTATTCTCTACCAAACAGAAAGCAAGCACTAAAAATAGTTTTCAAGCAGTCTACAGAGTGAAAAGAATTTGGGCACGGCCCAGCACGGTGGCTCACACCTGCAATCCCAACACTTTAGGAGGCTGAGGTGGGAGGATCATTTAAGCCCAGGAGCTTGAGACCAGCCTGGGCAGCAAAGTGGGACCCTGGATCTATAAAAAACAATTAGCCAGGTGTGGTGGCACATGCCTGTGGTCCCAGATACTCGGGAGGCTGAGGCAGGAGGATCGCCCATGCCCAGGAAATTGCGCCACTGCACTCCAGCCTGGGTGATAGAGCAAGAAAGAAAAGAAAGGACTAGAAATGTCCCCATTACCTGCCTGCACTCCCGGCGGGTCAGGCTGTGGCCGTTGAGGATGCGCCAGAGCATGCGTGCCGCGATCTTGGTGTCGATCCATAGCAGGCGGAAGCCATGGTAGTAGTGCTTCAGCTCGTCCAGCACCCTCTGCCCCAGGGACTTCTTCACCACCACCTCTGCGGGGGGGCTGTACACCGGGCCGCCTTCCTCCAGCTTCTTGTTCTTGTCCTTCAAGGACTTGAGGGACTTCTCTACTACTGAGTCATCGCGAACAGGGCGCGAAGAGTGCCAGCCACGCACAGGGAGGCACTGAGGTCCCACAGCCACAAAACCCACAGAGGTAGAGGTCCATGGCGCTCTCGACACTATGCGAAGGCACTGGGGCCTCAGAGTCCAGCAGCCAAGGTGATCGCCTCTGGAGGATGAGGACACAGGCTGGATGGGAGTGCAGCAGCCAAACGGAACATTCCTTGAAAAGGGAAGAGTGGAAAACAGTAGTAAGAGCCAGCACTAGCCTTTGACAGCTCAGCACCGAACACCAACAGCAGCAAAACCCACATGCCCCGTGCCTTGCCATGTCACAACCACACACAATCCCACCTACTTCCTGATGTTTGCACTGCCCGCTGGGGAGCCCTTCGGAAGGGAGGCCAGGACAGTGTGCAGCCCCCTCAGCCCCACACCACGTCGGACAGGAGCGTGGGCTGGCGATCCCCACAGAAAGGCAGGCAGGTCAGACACAAACACAATCAGCAAAGGCTGGATCCCTGGGTGGGTCTCCCAGGCCCACTCCCAGAGACTTGGGGAGGTAGGGTGCATTGCTTTGGCACTTCATGGGGGAATGGAGTGCAGAGCAGAGACTTTGTTGACTTTGGAGGTCCTCTCCTCCAACGAGTGACTTTCTGGAAAGACCCGTGGCTCTTGAACAAGTCCTGCAAATCAGTAAGGGTGCTCGCTGACCTCAGACCTCTACACTAGCTGCCCGCAGGCACCAGAGCAAAACAACAAAATCCAAAGAATAAGGGCCAAGGCCCATCTCCTCCTCCTCTACTCGCCTGCCCACTCTGTCCGGCACCAGCAGGCTCCAAGCCCAGAGCCTCACACCTGCCCGCCCGCCTGGACATCCCTAGCTCATGCCCTTGCTTCACTCAGACCTCCCTGACCACTCCACCGCTCTCACCTCTCATCCACAGCGCTGCCTCCGAGCGGGTGCCCTGCTGACATCTGGCCGTCTCAGAGACCAGGCGCACACTGTGTGCACATTTGCTTTCTCCCAACTGGAATGTAGGCCAGCGAGGGCCAGAGAGCAGGCTCCAGGCCTCACAGGCAGCAGTGGGAGGCTGGCACTAACCCAGACCCATCTCGGTCCATGCTGCATCGGCCCCAGTGGCCGCCTGTGCCATATCCACCCACAGAAAGGCCTTGAGGAGGCCACTGCAGCCTAAGCTTCTGCAGCATAGACCGTGCCTGGCCCAGAACCTACGGTTTGTGTGCCAACACAGAGACCATCATCTGACCGCAGCGTGGTGCCACGCCACCATTTACAGTCCAAAATTCAAACAGCTGACCTGCGCAAGGCCCATTCAGCCTCACGATCTCCTGCGTGTCTTGCTTGGCACACTAGAAACTCCCCTGCTGATTGGACACAAATCCCCCTGGGTGGCCCTAGCTCACCTAAAAGGCCATGTGTGTCGCATAACTTCACATCAGCTCCTCCTGCTTCCATCAGCTCTCTGTGCCTGGCCTGACACCCGCAGCAAGGCCCGAGCTCCGGAGCAGACTGTTAGAGCTCAAATTCCAGCTCCACTACTTACTGCTGCGTGACCTTGACTGAGTAATTTAACCTCTCTGTGCTTTGGGAGCATTCCTCGTGAATTTGTGTGTTAACAGATACTAAGTACCAGGACGGTACCTGCAACGTGGGAACACCCACCAACGACGTGGCTCTCGTGATTACCACCGCCTTGCAGCCTCGGAGAAGCCACCAATCAGGGCTGGAAGCCAGGCGGGGAACTCTGTGGACCCACTGCTAATTTCTCAGATGGGGATCCTCGGCTTGCAGCCCAGAGAGGGCAGTGCGGCTGGTGCAGGGCACTGTCAGCCCAGGGCAGCTTAGAGCGAGCACACACCAGGATCGGAAGCCCGAGAAGCAGGGGCTCCACTCTGCACCAGTAATGGTCTGGGGACCTCCCCCAAGGACTCTCCCAGGCTCAAAATCTTCCCTCAATTACAGACATGCAAACCCAACACTGACCTCACAGAGAGGTTCTCAAGAATACGGGAAATAGACACATCGAAGGTGCCTGGTGGACACCAATGAGGCCTGGGAGGGGTGGGAAGGGGGACAGGCACCCCACCTCGGTCACCTCCCCAATCCCTGTGAGGGCAGCTTCAGACTCTCTCCAGGTGCTGGTCCAGCCCCAGCCACCATGTCTCTAGGTTCTCCTCAGCTCTGGGGTCACCTCTGAGCCAGGAAGGGGCCCCTGAATCCACGCAGTCTTGAGTCAAGGCGTGCCGAGAGCCGAGCCACACACAATGCAGCAGAGCCCACGCAGGCTCAGACTGCCCCCTGGCCAGGCTGTGTTCCTTCTGTGAGGTGGGCTCACCTCCCTGTGTGGGTGATGACAGTGCCCACACATGGGAATACACCTCCCCCCTGCATCAAGCTGAATTACACAACTCCACAACCCTCAGTTAGCAAGGAAGATGGTGGCTTCCACAAGAAGGCATGATGCCAGCAGTCATGGGGTGTCGACAGGCAAAGACGAAGACTCGGAAAAACAGACCAGGCAGAGAAGCACACGGCGGACTCAGTGAAGGCAGGGAGCCATCCAGAGTTGGGCACACCTACAGGGGCCTGGTCCTCACCACAGTAACATCCCCCGGCAAATCCCATCAGCATTCACGCTAAGTACAGATTTAGAAATAAAAATAGCCTCACATCAGCTGAGGTTTCCCCACTGAGTGAGATTCAAGTTTGCTGGGTCTCACAACTGCTGTCTTACAGTTTGCTTACCCAAAGTCTGGGTGCTGCTTCTCTGCCTTTGTTTCTATGAGAAAGAAGGCTGGAAGCTGCTACATAACGTCCATGATGTTCTCTTGGATCGAAAATACTCCAGCAGGGCGCAGTGGCTCACATCTGTAATCCCAGCGCTTTGGGAGGCCAACGTGGGTGGATCACTTGAGGCTGGGAGTTCAAGACCAGCCTGGCCAACATAGTGAAACCCTGTCTCTACTAAAACTACAAAAATTAGCAGGGCGTGGTGGAACACACCTGTAATCTCAGTTACTTGGAGGGCTGAGGCGTGAGAACTGCTTGAAGCCGGGAGGTGGAGGCTGCAGGGAGGCAGAGGCTACAGTGAGCCGAGATTGTGCCACTGCACTCCAGCCTAGGTGACAGAGTGAGACTGTCTTAAAAAAAAAAATGCTCTATCAGCTGGGCACCATGGCTCACAGCTGTAATCCCAGCACTACACGAGGCCAAGGCAGGAGCGCTGCTCAAGTCCAGGAGTTCGAACCCAGCCTGGGCAACATAGTGAGACCTTGTCTCTACAGAAAAAAAAAAAAAAGGCCAGGCACAGTGGCTCACGCCTGTAATCCTAGCACTTTGGGAGGCCGAGGTGGGCAGATCACGAGGTCAGGAGTTTGAGACCAGCCTGGCCAATATGGTGAAACCCCGTCTTTACTAAAAGTACAAAAATTAGCTGGGCATGGTGGCACACGCCTATCATTTCAGCTACTCGGGAGGCTGAGGCAGGAGAATTGCTTGAACTTGGGAGGCGGAGGTTGCAGTGAGCCGAGATTGTGCCACTACACCCCAGCCTGGGCGATGAAGTGAGACTCTGTCCCCCGCACCCCCCCAAAAAAATGATCCACCTACTCACCCTCAGAGATCTGGGCCATTTCATCTGAGGATTACCTGCATCTGTAAAATAACTGTTTACAAAAACTAATGTAAATGGTTACCATTTATAGCTACTTATCTGGTGACTACAAGGCTCACACCTGTAATCCCAGCACTTTGGGAGGCCGAGGTAGGTGGATCACCTGAGGTCAGGAGTTCGAGATGAGCCTGGCCAATGTGGTGAAAACTTTGTATTTTTGTACTAAAAATGCAAAGGTGTTTATATTGTGTGACCAAATAAAAAGTAAAATTTTTTGGCTGCTGAAACATTACCACCATCCATAATTCTTTTTTCTTTTTTTTTTTTTTTCGAGACACAGTGTTGCTCTGTCATCCAGGCTGGAGTGCAGTGGTACAATCTGGGCTCACTGCAACCTCCACCTCCTGGGTTCAAGCGATTCTCCTGCCTCAGCCTCCCAAGTACCTGGGACTACAGGTGCGCACCATCACACCCAGTTATTTTTGTATTTTTAGTAGAGACGGGGTTTCACCGTGTTGGTCAGGCTGGTCTTGAACTTCTGGCCTCAAGTGATCTGCCCACCTCAACTTCCCAAAGTGCTGGGATTAGAGACGTGAGCCACTGTGCCCGGCCTCATCCATAATTCTTGATAAGTAGACAAGTCCATTAAAACAGCCGTACAGTCCTCATTGTTTAAATTTTTAAGTAGATGTTCAAAATTGGGAACTTTAAAAAAAGTTACGTGAATAAAGTACAGCTCTTATGTTTTGTTGTTAGCCCAGGCTGGAGTACAGTGGTGCCATCTCGGCTCACTGCAACTGCCACCTCCCGGGTCCTGGTTCAAGTGATTCTCCTGCCTCAGCCTCCTGAGTAGCTGGGATTACAAGAACATACCACCATGCCCAGCTGATTTTTGTATTTTTATTAGAGATGGGGTTTCACCATGTTGGCTACGCTGGTCTTGAACTCCTGACCTCATGATCTGCCCGACTCAGCCTCCAAAAGTGTTGGGATTACAGGTGTTAGCCACCGTGCCTGGCCAGCATTTATGTTTTAGTATGAAATTTAAATGCTAAAAAGTTGCTTGACAAATTCAACATCCATTCCTAATAAAAAGAGTAACAGACAGAACAAAGATTACTTAAACCCAAAAGCTAACATCATATGTCACAAACACTAGATCCTGTATTGTCTGCTATTGTGATACCGCATGACTGACTACAGCTGTTCTGACACAGATCTGGCTACTGAGCTAAGAAATGAAACCACCTCAGAAGCAGAAGCCCTGGGAAAGAAGAGGCAGATGATTACTATGTACTAAGATCACAGCCATAAACTAAACCTGGGCTGCTACAAGAGCTGAACAAATAACAGGAAAGGGGCCAGATACAAGAAAATTGTACAACTTAGCAACTTACGGGACAGCAATGATCACTTAGAAAAGATAATGAAAAGAAATAATGAAAATAATAAACATCTGGGAATTATCTAAAATGCAATGCATGTGGCCTATACAAAGAAAACAGGCCGGATGCAGTGGCTCACACCTGTAATCCCAGCACTTTGGGAGGCCAAAGGCAGGAGGACTGCTTGAGTCCAGGAGTTGAAGAGCAGCCTGGACAACATAGTGAGAACCCGTCTCTACAAAAAATACCAAAAAGAAAAAAATTTAGCAAGGCATGTTGGTAATGCCTGTAGTCCCAGCTACTCAGGAGGCTAAGGTGGGAGAATGGCTTGAGCCTGGGAGATCAAAGCTGCAGTGAGCCATGATTGCACCACTGCACTCTAGCCTGGGCAATGAACAGAATGAGATCCTGTCTCAAAAAAAAAAAAAAAAAGTAATATTCCTTCCCAACTGGTTTAATGACACTTCAGATACAATCCCAAAAAGACTGTTTTAGAAGTGAAATGGTTCAGCTCATCTAGAAGGAAGGTCCAGACGGACGAGGTTTGGGGGAACTGGTCCCCAGGGAGGAACAACTGCTGGAGAACTCACTAAAGAAAATAACGGGAGCAGCTAGGCATGGTGGCTCACACCTGTAATCCCAGCACTTTGGGAGGCCGAGGTAGGTGGATCACCTGAGGTCAGGAGTTTGAGATGAGCCTGGCTAATGTGGTGAAAATTTTGTACTTTTGTACTAAAAATGCAAAAATTAGCTGGGTGTGGTGGCGGAGTCTCTAATCTCAGCTACTAGGGAGGCTGAGGCAGGAGAACCGCTTGAACCTGGGAGGCAGAGGTTGCAGTGAGCCGAGATCGCACCACTGCACTCTAGCCTAGGTGACAAGAACAAAACTCGGTCTCAAAAAAAAAAAAAAAAATTAGCTGGGTGTGGTGTGTGCGCCTGTAATCCCAGCTACTCGGGAGGCTGAGGCAGATAACTGCTTGAACCCGGGAGGTGGAGATTGCAGTGGGCGGAGATCACGCCACTGCATTCCAGCTTGGCGACAGCGCGAGACTCTGTCTCAAAAAAAATAAAAAAGAAAAAAAAAAGAAAATGCAAGCTTAAGCAAAAAGACATAAGAAAACCAATTTCTTTTCTCATCCAAAGTTATAATAAAACGTTATTCGTAGACCTTAAAGTTGCAGTTTCTGCCAGGCATGGTGGCTCACACCTATAATCCCAGCACTTTGGGAGGCTAAGGCAGGCGGATCACGGGAGATCAGGAGTTCAAGACCAGCCTGGCCAACATGGTGAAACCCCATCTCTAATAAAAATACAAAAATTAGCCAGGTGCGGCCGGACGCGGTGGCTCATGCCTGTAATCCCAGCACTTTGGGAGGCCATGGCGGGCGGATCACGAGGTCAGGAGATTGAGACCATCCTGGCTAACACGGTGAAACCCCATCTCTACTAAAAATACAAAAAATTAGCCGGGCGTGGTGGCGGGCGCCTGTAGTTCCAGCTACTTGGGAGGCTGAGGCAGGAGGATGGCATGAACCCGGGAGGCGGATCTTGCAGTGAGCTGATATTGCGCCACTGCACTCCAGCCTGGGTGACAGAGCGAGACTCCGTCTCAAAAAAAAAAAAAAAAAAATTAGCCAGGTGCAGTGAGGCATGCCTGTAATCCCAGCTACTCGGGAGGTTGAAGCAGGAGAATCACTTGAACCTGGGAGGCAGAGGTTGCAGTGAGCCAAGCATGTACCACTGCACTCCAGTCTGGGTGACAGAGCAAGGCTCTGTCTCAACAAAAAAAAAAAAAAAAAAAAGTTGCAGTTTCCAAGGACCTACAGACATTAAATGAGACTTGCTGTACATCAAAATACTGACACTGGGCACTTTGAGGGCACAGTGGCCAGTGCCCACTCCAACTGGGAGTCCAACAATTAAATTCCATTTAATTCCTGTTAGGGGACAGGAAGCCTTCTGTCCCCAGCTCTCCAAGTGCAACTGGGCACTGAGGTTAGGAATGTTTCTATACTGCCTATAGATTCACTGAGGCATGCGACAATCATTTTCAAAATGGAAAGATAAAAGTTTAAAAGAAACAAAGAACAGGAAAGTAGGATACACTGTTTCCCTCAAAAATCAAGAGTCACTCGTGACTCTCCACCATTTTCAAACCCTGTTTTCAAACAGACAGGTGCAGAGTGATACTGATTTACTCACAGGCAGTTCCTCAACCCCAGGGTGCTGGCACAGCTGAGATGAGCAAGATCCCCTGGACTACCTGTAACAGGAACAGGGGAAAATAAATGAGTAGTAAATCAGGGATTTATACTGATACCTTTTTTTGTTGTTGGTTTTTGGAGTTTCGCTCTTGCGCCCAGGCTAGAGTGCAATGGCGTGAACTCGGCTCACTGCAACCTCCACCTCCTGGGTTTAATCGATTCTCCTGCCTCAGCCTCCTGAGTAGCTGGAATTACAGGTGCCCACCACCATGCCCAGCTAATTTTTTTTTTTTTTTCAGTAGAGACAGGGTTTCACCATGTTGGCCAGGCTGGTCTCAAACTGCTGACCTCAGGTGATCCGCCCGCCTTGGCCTCCCAAAGTGCTGGGATTACAGGCATGAGCCACCGTGCCCAGCCTTTTGTTCATTTTGATTTATTTGACTTTGCCCAGGCTGGAATGCAGTGGTACAGTCACGGCTCCCTGCAGCCTTGAACTCCTGGGCTCAAGGGATCCTTTTGCCTCAGCCTCCCAAGTAGCTGGGACTACAGGTGTGCACCATCATGCCAGGCTAATTTTTGTAAAGACGGGGTTTCGTTTTGTTGCCTAGGCTGGTCTCCAACTTTTGGCCTCAAGCGACCCTCCTGCATTGGTCTCCCAAAGTGTTGGGATTACAGGCGTGAGCCACCACGCCCAGCCTGAAACCTTCTTTTAAGTCTGAAAGAAGGCGGGGCGCCGTGGCTCACACCTGTAATCCCAGCACTTTGGGAGGCAAAGGCGAGTGGATCACCTGAGGCCAGGAGTTCAAGACCAGCTTGACCAGCGGTGAAACCTCGTCCCTACTAAAAATACAAAATTAGCCGGGTATGGCGGCACATGCTTGTAATCCCAGCTACTTGGGAGGCTGTGTCAGGAGAATCGCTTGAACCTGGGAGGCAAAGGTTGCAGTGAGCTGAGATCGCACCATTGCACTCCAGCCTGGGCAACAAGAGTGAAACTCCGTCTCAAAAAGAAAAAAAAATCTGAAAGAGTACAGATCTCTTTTGTAGAAACCTCTGTAAGTTTCTGGAAGCCAGTTCTGAGTGTTGGAAGGTTTCAGAGCACTGCTAAGTGAAGGGTCTGCCCCAGTTATGAAAACAGTATCTCAAAGTAGTCCTAAAAAAAGATGGGAAGCCTCAAGTAGATCCTGACTCCAGACACCCCAAGAGGGAAGCCAAGCAGGCCAGCCCTAGGGAGGGAGCACTCCTACCGGTGGCACCATCCCCACTCACTTCAGCTGGCTGTGGTGGAAACACGACCTCTATGCAGACAGCCCTATAGAGCAAGCAATGATCCCAAGGGGCAAGAGCTGTAAGAATTACTAGAACCGGACCGGGTGCAGTGGCTCACGCCTGTAATCCCAGCACAGTCGTGAACCCGGGAGGCGGAGCTTCCAGTGAGCTGAGATCGCACTACTGCACTGCAGCCTGGGCGACAGAGCAAGACTCTGTCTCAAAAAAAAAAAAAAAAAAAAAAAGAATTACTAGAACCACAGGCCAGGCATAGTGGCTCACGCCTGTAATCCCAGCACTTTGGGAGGCTGAGGCGGGTGGATCACCTGAGGTCAGGAGTTCAAGACCAGCCTGGCCCACATGGTGAAACCCCATCTCCACAAAAATAAAAAAAAATTAGCCGGACATGATGGCAGGTGCCTGTAATCCCAGCTACTCGGGAGGCTGAGGCAGGATAATCACCTGAACCCGGGAGGCAGAGGTTGCAGTGAGCTGAGATCACGCCATTGCACTCAAAAAAAAAAAAAAGAGAAGAACCACAAAAACACCAAGAGTAAGCCATTTCTTGTATAAACAACAGTGATAAGTGTACAGCACATTTTTAGGATTTCAACATGTTTTTGATGCTTTCCCTAACTTGCTCTAGTTCCTATAAGCATAAAGTCAGAGTTCATTCATACTACTGACATTCAGAGCCCATTGTGATCAAACTTCATGCTGGGAACAAGACAGGAATAGGAGCAGCAGGGCCAGAGGCACCAGCCCACGGAGGTGCCAGGCCAGGCTGTGCAGAGGCTAGGCGGTGCCGGGAGCCAGCAGGTAGCACCCTGAGATGCCCAGTGACCTTGAACCTCCAGGCAGTGGGGTTGCAATGAGTCAACAGCCAGGGAGCAGCAAGTGCAGCTTTAAGATGGGGGGAGCCCACTGCAGCCGGCAACGAGAGCCACCGTGAGAGGAGGGACAAGATGGGGAGGGGAGGCACTGACCCTGCTCCTAGTGGACCGATACGTCACTTCACCTCATTTAACAGGAGGCAACTCTCCTGGTTCTGTGGGGAAGGAAATTCCTACTACGTGCCACATTTAGGGCTTGTAACAGTCCGGTCTGTGAACTGGGAGCCGGGTTAAGGGGAAAATGTTGGCTATGTTCTCATACACAGCAAGTTACATTTTAAGTTAAAATTAAAAGCACAGCACACGTGAGCATGCCAAGGCCCTTCTCACTCCAGCTGAGACTAGCTTTGGCCCCCACCTGTCTCCACATGAAGAGGGCCCAGCACATTCTCCGCTATCCTCCCCACACCATGGCACCTTCAGCCCCTCCACCCCTGCCCCGGCCAGCTCCTGTGCCTCAAGGGCTCAGCCCGGCAAGCAGGCAGGCTGGCAGGTCTCCCAGAGTTCCCTGGTCTGTCCCCCAGTGACCCTACCTTCTCTCTAACACTGCCTGTCCCACTGGCTCCCTTACTAGGCTCTCCCCAAAACCTGTTCTGACGGCTTCTGTCCCCAGCTCTCCAAGGAACCCCCAGTCAAGGCCATTCGGGGTGATGGGGATCATTGCTCTGTGTCCCTCACGAGCACAGTTGTCATCTGTGGCCAGGCCCTGCTGGGAGCCCTTCTGTTCTTTTTTCCAACACCAACGAATTCTCCAACTGGGAGTCCAACAATTTAATTCCATACTGACACTACCCAGAGTTAGTGCAGACCTCACAGGGTACGGGCTCAGTCCCACAAGACTGCCCCCACTCCATGTGCCCAGGCTTACCCAACTTCAGCTGACCACACATTTGAGGGTTCCCATGACCGCCTTGGTTTTGATCATTCACAAGAAAGACTCAGATGTCAGCAATGGGCTCTACTTGCTATCCCAGTTTATTATAAAGGGTACCTAGGAACAACCAGACAGCAAGGCCAGGGAGGTCCCGAGCACAGGATCCTTCGTCCTGCGGAGCTGGGTGGACACCAGTGGGAAGCCTCGCCAGCCTCCTCACCCAGAAGTTCTCATCAAGCCTTCATGACTGATTACAGTATTGGCCCACTGGCCACGGGGACTGAACTAAATCTCCAAACCCTCTCCCCTCCCCGGAAGGGGCAGGAAGTTCCCACCCTCTAATCACAGCATGGCCAGCACCTCAATCTCAGGGCCTGCCTGGAGTCACCTCATCAGCATAAACTCAGGTGCAGTGATAACGAATAACAGAAGACACTCCCAAACTCACGCCTGTAATCCTAGCACTTTGGGAGGCCAAGGCGGGTGGATCGCTGCTGAGCTCAGGAGTTAAGCCTGGGCAACAGAGACCCTGTCTACAAAAAATTTAAAACATCAGCTGGCAGGAGGATCGCTTAGAGGCTGCAGTGAGCCATGATCAAGCTACTGCACTCCAGCCTGGGTGACAGAGCAAGACCCTGTCTCAAAATACAAACAAATGAAAACAGACACTCCCATCATTCAGGAAACTTCCAGGGTTTTCAGCCCTCAGTGCTGGTGCCAGGATCAGGTCAAAGAACAAACAAACCTTTCTTCATCTGGCTTCACCCTTGCCGCTCCTGGGAGATCCTCCCTACCTGACCTCCACCTCCTCCCCAGGCAATCTCTTCCCTGACTTGAATACACACGCCCCACAGGTCTGATGGGCACGGCACAGTCCACACCTCCAAGAACTCTCAACTAGCGCCCCTCCTCATTCTGCTCCTCCCCAAGTCCTCCCCAGTTTCAACAAATGGCACTGTTGTCCCCAGGCGGCTCAGGCCAGAGGTCACCTCTCCCACACAGCCCTTAGAGTCAACCCTGCTTCTGCTCATAAAGCGACTTCCTCCCAAAAAGGACAATATGGAGAGGTGGGAGAAGAGTAACTGGGCAGTGAAAAACCTGACAAACACCACTTCAGCCTACTAATCAAGGTCAACATCAACAGTGACCAATCATTTGGACAGCATGGAGCCTCGACGTGATGTGATAAGGATGCTTCACCTCTGTGGTCTTCCTCCTGAAAAACCATCTTTCCCAGCTTAATTATGAGGAAACATCAAGAAATACCAGTAGAGCAGCACCCTACACTCCACCTGGGCAGTACTCCTCAAAGCTGTCAAGGTCACTGCAGACAAGGAAAGCCTGAGAGGCAATCAAGAAGGGTAGTACAGATGGGTCCTGGGACAGAAAAAGGACCTCAGAATGAAGAACGGGAGAGTAAAGAAAATCTGAATATGTTATGGACTTTAGTGAACAGTAACAGATCAATGTCAGTTCATTAACTGTGACAACGAACCCTACTCATCTAAGACGTTAATAGCAGGGGCCTGCAGCACTCCACTCGGTGTGTCACTCATAAGTTCAGGGACCTCCTCCACAGTCCAGCCCTGGGTCTCGCTGGCTCCGAAATCCCTACTGTTTCTACAGCAGACCTGCCAGTGTCCCTGTCACAAAGCACAGTAGTAACTACAGAAGACATTTGTGTTCCTGAAATGACAGAATCGCACATAAAAAGCTAATTATTATTATTATTTATCAAAAATCTGCTACATAAGCACGAAGTGTTAAAAGTACTTTTATCACCATCAAGAGGTCCAGAGAGAGCTCTAACATCTAACACAGCAACTGGAAAGACCAAATGCTGAGCTCCCCCTTCAGACTGTGCAGTTCCACCCCTCAACATCCTCTCACCACTCCAAAAGTTTCAGTGGCTAACCAGCCATTATTGTTAAAAATTACAAGAATTGGCCAGGCGAGGTGGCTCACGCCTGTAATCCCAGCACTTTGGGAGGCTGAAGTGGGTGGATCACGAGGTCAGGAGTTCAAGACCGGCCTGACCAACATGGTGAAACCCCATCTCTACTAAAAATACAAAAATTAGCCAGGCATGAGGGTGGGCGCCTGTAATCCCAGCTACTCAGGAGGCTGAGGCAGGAGAATCACTTGAACCTGGAAGGCAGAGATTGCAGCGAGCCAAGATCATGCCACTGCACTCCAGCCTGGATGACAGAGCAAGACTCCATTTCAAAAAAAAAAAAAAAAAAAGAAAAAAAATTACAAGAATTGGGGGCCGGGTGCGGTGGCTCACGCCTGTAATCCCAGCACTTTGGGAGGCCGAGGTGGGTGGATCACCTGAGGTCAGGAGTTCGAGACCCGCCTGGCCAAGACGGAGAAAACAGTCTCTACTAAAAATACAAAAATTAGCCAGTCGTGGTGGCGGGTGCCTATAATTCCAGCAACTCGGCAGGCTGAGGTAAGAGAATCACTTGAATCCAGGAGGTGGAGGTTGCAGTGAGCCAAGATCACACCACTGCACTCTAGCCTGAGCAACAGATTGAGACTCTGTCTCCAAAAAAAAAAAAAAAAATACAAGAATTGGGAGGATACATTCAGGGCAACTTCAATCTATCTCTCTGGGGGTGGGGAATAGAGACAAGAATATTGAAGCTGGGTGCCTGGGCATGGTGGCTCCTGTAATCCCAGCACTTTGGGAGGCCAAAGCAGGAGGATCAGTTGAGCCTTGGAGTTCAAGACCAGGCTGGGCAACATATCAAGACCCTGTCTCTACAAAAAAACTACAAAAAAAAAAAAAATTAGCTGGGTGTTGTGTGGCACAACTAACAACTTGGGAGGCTGAGACAGAAGGATAGCTTGAGCCCAGGAGTTTGAGGTGCAGTGAGTATGATCACACCACTGCACTAATTATTTTACTTGAGTCCCTCTTAGCAAGTTTTATGTTTATTCCAATTTTACAAATAAGGACATAAACTCAAATAAGTTGGTTAATTAGAGAGAGAGAGGAGGTGGGCACACCCTGGGACAGCATTCACTCCAGACAGCACCTGAGGCTAGGGGGGCTAAAGCCACGCACCCTGAGGACCCTCAGCGGCTCCGGAGTCATACGGCAGTGGTATAGATGAGTACATGATGCCAAAGGAGCTCAACATTATTTTCAGGGCACACATTCCTTGTACAGCTCTGTTCTTTCATTCCTGACGGCGGTTTTTATTTGCATGCTTGCAACATAGCAGTTGGTGTTCAAGATATCATATCTGCATCTCAGGCATAAAAAAGAGGAATATAAAGGGAAAAAAGGCAAAGGGGCAAGCCAATGTATCCGTTCTCCTTTACTAGATTTTAAACTTCAATGGCCTAATCTTTATCATGTGGCCACAGTTATCTGCATAAGAGAAAAAGAAATGTTATATTTTAACTGGGCACATGTTCTATTCAAATAAAATTGATTTTTGTCAGTATGAAGAAGGGGAAGGTGAGTGCTGGAGAGGTCATTTAACATTCTGTGTCAAATGGCACTTTCTAATATGCATCAAAATATGCAAAAAAGTCCCTTAGGAAGAAATAGTGTGTATTAATCATTTGTGCATCATCAGCAACTGACAAATGGAATACAACAAAAATAAAATGCATGATAATTTTATTTATTAAATTAATAGACTCAGAGGCATCTGCATTTGAAGACGCTATAACCATTTACATTTGAAGATGCTATAACCAACTATCAGCTCATGATATTTCTTTACTTTGCATTACAAATTTGCTCTCATACAGTCAGAGATGGTGTCAGAAAGACCCCCTTTTAAATCTGGGTTTAACACTTTTTATATTTATTCTTAGCTGAACAATGCAGACAAGTTTAAAAATCTCTCTGAGGTTTGTTTTTCTCACTAAATAAAAATCTGGGTGATAAGATCTCCCTAAAAGGGTCGCTGAAATTATTTAAAGTGACAACACCTGTAAAGTTCTGAAGACTATGCCTGACGCATTACTATGCTAAGTAAATAGGCACTTTTATTTTAAGTATCGCGACCATAGCACAGAGTGAAAGACATTTATCTTTCTCTACTTTAGATTTTTTGACTAAATATTTTTTACTGAAAATAAAATATTTGGCTTTTACTATTATTAAAAATCGTGAATGAAAAATGCATTTTTTATTCTTGATATTCCTGTGTTCCATAAAGTCAAATTTTGACAATAGAATAAAGACTAACATTCAGGATCATATTGTTCATATTCCTTTCTCCAGACAGAAGCTAATTAAATACCTGTGACTGAGAGTAAAATATATAAATTATATAACTAATCAGATAATGAAATAACCACAACAAAGGCCTACTTTTAAAAGTGTATGCCATGAGAACAATTTATATTTATTTCTTATTTAAATTCCACATGTGTGGAACTTATTTGCCCTTCGTGTATTCTCCTTGGAACAAGTAAACAAGTGCCCTCACTGTCAGAGAGTAAAAACAAAAGCATCATTTGGATAACACAAGAAATATTTATATTCTAAAGATCTTAATTTTGTACAAAGAGTTACATAATGTATTAGTAGGGAGATAATATATATCTGCTCCTTATATTTAAATTTTAAAAAGTTTTTAATTACTGGTTTCATAAAAATCTGAAGTCACTGAACAAACACCAGTAAAAATAGGTTTATGTAGTAGAAAGAGTAGACACAATCTTTCCTAATAGGGTAAGAGAGTCAGCAATCTTTGAAAATTTATTTATCCTCCTGGACTCGGGATGCTGAGGTAATTGAAAAAGAACACAATAATACTGAGTTTCTAATGGCCTCAGCAATGCTGCATACATGAAAATATTGAAACTGTAGTTAAATAATTATGGTACATGGCTTAGTGAGGATAAACATAATGGCAGTGCTTCACAGCTTGTAAAGATTTTTTTACTATGCTTTTACACAAAATGATGGAGACTTTTATGTAAAGTTTGGGATTATAATTCACCACTTAATTTATATATTTGCCTACTGCCATAAAATCAAGCTAATCAATTTAGCTTCTAACAAGGTAATCTATTTTCCATATTCTTGCATATTCCCTTTTCTTCTGAAATGCATTTTAATATATGAGTTACATTAATTGAAATCCAGGTGATTCATCACAAGAGATCCCTGGATACTTGCTAGCTTTTTTGACATTCTCCAGCCAAATGAGAAGGTTATTCTTGGGTAGTTATTTCTAACCATCATGAGTATTTTCATTTCAAATGCTTTTTAATGGAATTATTGAAAAAAATAATTCACTAGTATCTAAATATAAGAAAAAATGGAGATCTTTGAGAATGACATCTATACAAAAAGTTAAGAACCAGGAGGAGAAAGACATAAAATTATGAAAAGATAAGAGGTAAAAATGTGGAAGCAGAAAAGAAAAATACCTAGAAAACATCTATGTCTATGGGTGATAAGGATGGAAAGTAAGCATAGAGGGAAGTGAGTGAAGACAGACACATACAGATAAACTAAAAGTAATATCACTCTATGGGAAAAGGCTTCAGAGAATGAAGTTGGTCACTATGTATGGAGTTTGGAGAGATTTAGAATGGAGCAGAGTATGCAGAATTGTTTATTAGTATGTTGTTGGTGAACTTTGTGAGGGTGCTTTTGGTAAATGACAATATACTATAGGCCAGTGAACTTAAAACTATATATATTTTAGCTTCCTGTTGGAAGAGTCCTAGAGATGATAATAGAAAATGAAGACTTGGAAGAAAAGTTGAAGATGGTGGGTGGTGACAACAGTAGAGAGATATTAAAACACACTATTTACCCAGATGAAAAAGAACTTGAAATGTGTATCTGCTCATCATAGAGCTTTTCTCCTTTGACATTGTGTGATGGCTACATTTATTCATGAATTAAAAAAACATTCTATAATTTTAAGTTTTATTTTAGATTCAGTTTCAGATTTGTGGGGTATACGTGCAGGTTTGCTGCATGACGCTGAAGTTTGGAGTACAAATGATCCCATCACCCAGTACTGAGCATAGTGTCCAATAGTTCACTTTCAACCCTTGCTTTATTTCTTCCTTCCCCCAACTAGTAGTCCCCAGTTTCTATTGTTGCCATCTTTATATCCATGAGGACGCGTTGTTTAGCTCCCACTTATAAGCAAGAACATCAATTATTTTACTTTCTGTTTGTTGCTGGTTAATTCACTTGGGATAATGGCCTCCAGCTACTTCCATGTTGCTGCAAAGGAGATAATTTCATCCTTCTTGTGGCTGCATAGTATTCCATGGTGACTATGTACCATTTTTCTTTATCCAGTCCACTGCTGATGAGCACCTAAATTGATTCCATGACTTTGCCATTGTGAATAGTGCTGCAATGAACATAAATATGCATTTGTCTTTAAGATAGAACAATTCATATTCCTTTGGGTGTATACCCAGTAATGGGATTGCTAGGTTGAATTGTAGTTCAATGTCAAGTTCTTTGAAAAATCTCCAAATTGCTTTACACGGCAGCTGAACTAACTTACATTCTCACCAGCAGTGTATAATCATTCCTTTTTCTCTACAGTCTCACCAGCATCTACTGTTTTTTGACTTTTTAGTATTATATTAGCCGTTATGACTGTTGTGAGATGGTATCTCATTGTGATTTGATTTGCATTTATCTGATGCTTAGTAATGCGGGGCATTTTTTCATGTGTTGTTGGAAGCTTCTATATCTTCTCATGAGAAGTGCCTGTTCATTTCCTTTGCCCATTTTTTAATTGGGTTATTTGTTTTTTGCCTGTTGATTTGTGTAAGTTCCTTATAGATTCTGGATATTTGACCTTTGTTGGGTGCACTGTTGGTAGATTTTCTTTTTTCCATTTTGAAGGTTGTCTGTTTACTCTGTTGATAGTTTCTTCTACTTTGCAGAAGGACTTTAGTTTAATTTGGTCACACTTGTTTATTTCTGCATTTTTTTTGCAATTGCTTTTGAAGACATAGTCATAAATTATTTCCCAAGGCCAATGCCCAGAATGGTGTTCTCTAAGTTTTCTTCTAGGACTCTTATAGTTTGAGGTAATCCATTTAAATCTTCAATCCATTTAAATCTTCAATCCATCTTGAGCTATTTTTTGTATATGGTGAAATATAGAAGTTCAGTTTCCTTCTTCTGCATATGGCCAGCCAGCTTACACAAGCACTATTTATTAAGTAGGAAGTCCTTTCTTTCCCCATTGCTTATTTTTGGTGCCTTAGTCAAAGATCAGATGGCTGTAGTTGTGTGGCTTTATTTTTGTGTTCTCTCTTCTGTTCCACTGATCTATTCATCTGTTTTTGTACCAGTACAATGCTGTTTTGATTACTATAGCTTTATAGTATAGTTTCAAGCTTGGTTATGTGATGCTTCCAGCTTTGTTCTTTTTGCTTAGGATTGCTTTGGCTATTTGGGCTCTTTCTTGGTTCCATATAAATTTTAAATAATTTTTTTCTAGTTCTGTGGATAATAATATTGATATCTTCATAGGAATAGCATTGAATCTGTAGATTGCTTTAGATGGTGTGGCTATTTTAGTGATGTTGATTCTTCCAATTCGCGAGCAGGGAATGTATTTTCATTTATCTGTGTCATCTATGATTTATTTCATTAGCGTTTTGAAATTTTGTACAGATATTATACCTACTTGTTTAGATGTATTTGTATAGGGTTTTTTTGAGGTTATTGTAAACAGGACTGCATTCGAGATTTGTCTGGTAGCTTAAGCATTATGGTGTATGGAAATGCTACACATTTTTTGTTCATTGATTTTGTATTCTGAAACTTTACTGAAGTCATTTATCAGTTCTAGGAGTCTTTTAACAGAATCCTTTGGGTGTTCTCACAATAGAATCATATCATCAGTGAAGAGAGATAGTTTGACTTCTTCTTTTCCTATTTGGATACCTTTTATTTCTTTCTCTTACCTGATTGCTCTGGCAAGGGATTTGAATACCGTGTTAAATAGGTGGTGAGACTGGATATCCTTGCCTTGCAGTTCTCAAAGGGAATGGTTCCAGTTTTTTTTTCTATTCAGTATGATGTTGGCTTTGGTCTTTTCCTAGATGGCTCTTATTATTTTGAGGTATGTTGCTTTGTCACCTAGTTTCTTGAGGGTTTTTTTTTAATCATGAAAGAATGTTAGATTTTATCAAAAGCTTTCTCTTTATCTATTGAGATGATCATATGGTTTTTGCCTTTAATTCTGTTTATGTGGTGAATCGTATTAAGTGATTTTGGTATGTTATACCAACGTTGCATCTCAGGAATGAGGCCTACTTGATTATGATGAATTAACTTTGTGATGTATTGCCAAATTCAGTTTGCTAGTATTACGTTGAGGATTTTTATGTCTATGTTTATCAGGGTTACTGGTCTATAGTGTTGTCTTTTCATTGTATCTTTGCCAGATTTTTATATCAGAGTGATGCTGACTTCCTAGAATGAGTTAGGGAGGAGTTCCTCTTCCACAATTTTTTGGAGTAGTTTCAGTAGAATTGATACCAGCTTTTCTTTGTATGTCTGATGGAAATTGTCTGTTAATCCATCTGATCCAGAGACTTCTTTTTACCATTGGTAAGCTTCTTTCATTACTGATTAAATTTTGTAACTCAATATCTGTCTGTTCAGGGTTTCAATTTCTTTCTGATACAATTGGGAGGTTGTTTCCTTGCAAGAATTTATCCATTTCCTTTAGATTTTCTATTTTCTGTGTGTAGAGGTGCTCATAATGGTACCTGAGGATCTTTTGTATTTCTGTGGGATTGGTTTTAATGTCACCTTTGTCATTTCTGATAGTGCTTATTTGGGTATTTTCTCTTTTCTCTCTGTCAGTCCAGCTGACAGTCCATTGATCTTGTTTATCTTTTTTAAAAAAATAACTTTTGGTTTTGTTGACTCTTTGTATGAATAGTTGGATGTCAATTTTGTTCAGTTCTGCTGTCATTTTAGTTATTTATTTTCTTAGCTTTGGGGTCAGTTTATTATTTTTTAATTTGTTCTAGGTGGAATGTTAGGTCATTAATTTGAGATCATTCCAACTTTTTGAGGTAGGTGTTCAGTGCTATAAACTTTCCTCTTAACACTGCTTTTGTGGCATCCTAGAGATCTTAGTTACTGTGTCTCTGTTTTTATTTATTTCAATGAATTTTCTGATTTCTGCCTTAATTTTGTTTACCCAAGAGTCATTCAGGAGCAAGTTGTTTAATTTCCATTTAATTGTGCAATTTTGAGAGATCTTCTTGGTATTGATTTCTATTTTTATTCCATTGTGGTCCAAGAGTATGGGTGGTATAATTTTGATTTTTAAAAATGTACTGAGACTTGCTTTCTAGTCTGGGGTCAATCTTAGAGTATGTTCCTTGTGCAGATGAAAAGAATATATATTCTGTGTTAATGGGGGTTCTATAGCTTTCTATTAGCTCCAATTGGTGAACTGTCAAAGTTAAGTCCAAAATATATTAGGTCTTCTGCCTCAATGATGTAAGTGTCAGTGGGAAGGTGAAATCCTACACTATGATTAAATAAGTCTTTTTGTAGGTCTGGAAGTACTTGTTTTATGATGCTGAGTACTCTAATGCTAGGTGCATATGTATTTAGGATTCTAAAGTCTTCTTGCTGAATTGAAACTTCTAACATTATGTAATGTCCTTCTTTGTCCTGTTTCACTGTTATTGGCATAAAGTATGCTTTGTTTGATATAACAAGAGTGACCCTTGCTTTTTTTTTCTGCTTGTGTTGTAGATTTGTCTCCAACCTTTTCCACTGAGCCTATGGGTGTCTTTACATATAAGATGGGTCTCTTGAAGACAACAGACAGATGTGTCTTGGTTTTTATCCAATGTGCCACCCCATGCCTTTTAAATATGACATTTAAACCATTTACATGTACAGTTAATATTAATGTGTAAGGTTTTAATTCTATCATGAAAGTGTAAGCTGGTTGCTTTGTGGTTTCTATTGTGTGATTTGCTTTATAGGGTCTGTGAGCTATGTATCTAAGTGTGTTTTTGTCTTAGCAGGCATTATTCTTTCATTTCCATGTTTAGAATTCCCTCAAGGACCTCATGTGAGGCTGGTATAGTGGTAACAAATTTCCACAGTGCTTGCTTGTCTGGAAAAGATTTTATTTTTCCTTCACCTATGAAGCTTATTTTGGCAGGATATGGAATTCGTTCTGGAAATTCTTTTATTTAAGAAGGCTAAAAATAGAGACCCATTCTCTCCTTACATTTCAGATTTTCTGCTGATAAGTTCACTGTTAGACTAATGGAGTTGCTTTTGTCCATGATCTAACTTTTTCTCTAGGTGATTTTAGTATTTTTTAACGGAGGTTGACCTTGAGAAGTCTAGTCACTATATGCCTGGGTGATGTTTGTTTTGTACCGTATCTCACAGATGTTCTCTGCATGTTTTGTATCTGGATGACAAGTTCTCTAGCAAGATAAGTGAAACTGTCATGAATAATTCCCTCAAATATTTTTTACAGGTGTTTTATTTTTCTTCTTCTTTACCAGGAATACCAGTGGTTCACAGGTTTTGTCACTTTACATAATCCCATATTCATCAAAGATTTCCCTCATTTTATAAAGTTCTTTTATCTTATTTTTGTCTGACTGGGTTAGTTCAAAAACTCATCTTCAAGCTCTAAAATTGTTTATTCTGCTTGGTCTAGTCTATCATAAAGCTTTCAATTGTATTTTGAAATTCCTTAGTTGAGTTTTTCATTTCTAGACCTGGTTGATTTATTGACTCCTTTTTAAGATGTTTATCTCTTCCTTCATTTCCAAGATTGCATTAGCAGTTTCTTTGTGTTGATTTTCAACTTTTTCTTGGATCTTGTTGAGCTTCCTTGAAATCTATGCTTTGAATTCATCTGTCATTTCTGAGTTTCTATTTTGGTTAGAGACCATTGCTGAAGCGCTAGTGTGATCCTTTGGTGGTGTCACTACATTTAGATTTCTCATGTTTCCAGAATTCTTGCACTGATTCCTTCTCGAACTTCTAATTATTGTAATTATTTTCATGTAGGTAGAATAACTTCTATTTCTTCCTTTCCCTATAACACTATTATTTTTCTTCTTTCTCTTTCCCTTTCCTCTACTCTCTAAGGGGTGTGACTGTAGATAATGCTGGTAGGGTCTTTTGACTTTGCTTCTATGGAGCTATGCACTTCCCTTGGAAGGTATTGTATTGGACTGTGCAGTTAGAACTATAATCCAGTAGATAGCACTTAGGGGTAAGAGCCAGCTGTGGCCAAGGAAGCTGGGTATGCACTTGATTCCTGTTTACTAAGAGAAGCTGTCTGTTGCCTCAGGCAATGGCCTGATTCATGGAGTGCACTGTGATCTGAGCTCACTCCTCAGCCCCCAGGTAGTGGGGGCAGGGTGCAAAACGGGCAGATCCAGACTGGGAAGGTCCACATGCAGATCCCCTGATGTCAGCAAAAGCACCAGGGCTGAGGGAGAATCCAGTGGGGGGCCACCAAGCACCCAGGGTTGTGCCTAGAGATGGAGCTGGGAAACCTCCTTAGCCCCAAGTCCTCTGGATGAGGATAGGGGGTGACCTAGGCTCCTGTGCCCGGAGAGTGGGTGTTCCAGATGTCTAAAGATCTTCCTAAGCATAAAGAAGCTCCCCCCATATTAGGATCCCTGCACAGAAAGAGTAAGGTGGTTCAGGCTGTTGTTCCAAACAAGTGGGTGTTCTGAATGCCTAGAAATTTGCCTGTATATGGACCAAAAAGGGCCCACTGCATGGCCAGGCATGGTGGCTCATGCCTGTAGTCCCAGCACTTTTGAGGCTGAGGCAGGTGGATCACTTGAGGTAAGGAATTCGAGACCAGCCTAGTCAACGTGGTGAAACCGCATCTCCACTAAAAATACAAATGTTAGCCAGGCGTAGTGGTGCATGCCTGTAATTCCAGCTACTAGGGAGGCTGAGGCAGGAGAATCACTTGAACCCGGGAAGCAGAAGTTACAGTGAGCTGAGATTGCACCACTGCACTCCAGCCTGTGCAACAGAGCAAGACTCCATCTCAAAAACAAAAAAAAATGTTAGAGAGTGGGGGCCACTGCACCAAGATCTCTGCACAGGAGGGGTAGGGTGACTCAGATGGCCAATTTGGGCAAGGAGGTGTTTGAATGCCTGGAAATCTGCCTGAGTATGCAGCAAAAAGGGCCTCGCTGCAACACAATTTATGTCCAGGATGGGTGGTGGTGTCTCAGATTGCTGAACCAAAATAATGGGTGATTCAAATGCCTGGATATTTGCCTGGACGTGAAGTGGAGATGGCCTCTTTGCACCAAGATCTCTGCACAGGAAGAGTAGGGCAGGTCGGGTTGCTGATTCAGGTGAATGGGTGCTGCAAATTTCTGAAGATTTGCCTAGGTGTGGAGAAAGGGCCCTGCTACACCATGACGTATGCCCAGGAAGGGTGGAGCACCATAAGCTGCTGAACCAGGGGAGTAAGTGTTTCAAATGCCTGAAGATCTGCTTGGGCATTGAGCAGAGACTTCCCCGCTGCACCACAATCTATATTCATAAAGGGTGGGGCAACTCAGGTTTCTGGCCCAGGCAAGCAACTGCTCCAAATGCCTGAATTTCTGCCTGGGGGTGGTGTGCCGAAGGCCCCACTGCATCACAATTTCAGTAGAGCTGGTTAGAGCACTCAGCAATGACACATGCAGACCAATCCCAGATCACCAAGCTGTCCCTGATCACAAGTCTCATCATCTAATAGAAACTACAGCTGTAGCAGCTCTCCTCACCACCCAGGCTTGTGATAGGGAAAAGAAAAATTTCAGTGCCCACCAATGAGGCACTCTATACATTTCTAACTGTGGAGGCCCCTACCCTGCTTCAGATCATATGGACCAATCTCTGGCCAGAGACTAAGATGGATGCATGGCCACACTGCCATATCAGCTGGCTTTGTGTGCACCTTGATTAAAAATTACTACCTACTCTTGGTCTCAGTTCTTTGGAAAATTACTGCAGCTTTTCCTGGTGTCTTTTCTGCCCAACATCTCCATTCGTCTCCCCAAGTTAGCTCCAGGGCTTTGGAGAAACAAAGTGCTCTCCCTCAGCCTGGGTTGCTCAGATCCCCAGTGGACCCTTTCTTGTGTACTGGAGCTTTACTCACTTTTATCAGCCAGATGCCATCACAGGGGCTATTTGCCTGCATTTTCATCTTTCATTAATCTTGTGGATTCCCATTTTCCTTCTTGAATTAAAGCTCACAGAGTTAATCTTTATGCACTATCTTGCTACATTCAAGTGACTGGGGTATACTGAAAACCACTAATTTTCCATCTTGAAAAAGCAAAAAATAACATAAGTGAATTTGACTGAGCCATGAGGTGCTCAGACATTTGGTTAAACATTATTCTGGGCATGTCTATGAGAATGTTCCTAGATGATATTAATGTTTGTATCAGTAGATTGAGTAAGGCTGATTGTCATCCCCAATGTGGTGGGCCTCATGTAATCCACTGAAGATACGAATAGAACAAAATGGCAGAATAAGAGCGAACTTGCTCTTTCTGCTTGACGCAAGCTGTAAAATCTGTCTTCTCTTGACTTTGAAATCAGACTGGAAGTATACCAGCAGCTTTCTTAGGTCTCCAGCTTGCCGACTGCAGATCCTGGGACTTCTTAGCCTCTATAGTCACATGAGTCAGTTCTTTCAATTCCTTATAGTAAACCATTATATACTTATGTGTATGTGTATGTATTTCTCTGGGGAGCCGAAACTAATATAGATTTTGGTATTGACAACGACTCTAGAGGAAGAGAATTTTAAAGATAAGTTGTCTGAATTGGTTCTGGGCTTCCTGGAATTGGATCTCTAATCTGATTAGGTTTTAAAATGCTAATGACTCCATTTCTAATAGTAAAGAAAACAATGATAGTCCATGGTGTGATCTGGCAATAGAGATAAGCAAAATATCTATATTAGATACACTCAAACACATATTTAAAAAGCCAAAAGCTTGATGACTCTTTATATAATACTTCCAAACATTTTTGGGAAACTAATGAATATAATGAGGTTGGATGATTATTCTTAATGTTGCCGGATAAAGTGATGAAAGAAAAGGATGAGCTCAGGGATTTTAATTCCCAGCTCCAGCACTGCATAAATGAACTGAATATTTCCATGTGTGCTTAAAAGGAGACCCTTATCTTCTCTAGCTGTGGGGCTAAGACTGCTGAAAGTCAAATTCAGGATCCCATCCTACAACTGCCTGAATTACAATACAAGTTGAACTTCCAGCCTTACAGGATACCTACTGTCTAAGTGAGAACATTCATTAGAAAAAAAAAAAAGAGGTCCTATAAGTTGGAATGGGGACGTGTAGGAAAACCCTGATGAACTAGGGACACTGAGCCCCTAAATCCTGATGAGTCCTCTTTACCAGTGAAGAGACATCCACACCCCCAGTGGAAGCAGTCTTTTCACTCCTGGTGAAAGTGGCATTTTCACTCACACTGGAGAGTATTAACCCTACATTTTTTGAGGAAACTGTAATGAACTCCACCGAGGCAGTTGCCATGCAAGATAATTCTGACTCTCCCTAGGACCCACCTCTATTACCCCTTTGTGCTTTTAGACCTATATAACTTGACTGAAGTCAGGGCAGGCCCCTAAAGCTGAGGCACAAAGAGTTCACCAGCAGGAGGTATGCTACACTTCCAAAGAACTACAGGAGGTTTTTTTTCTTTAATTTATCAAGACAAAAATACAGGAAATATGTGTGGGAATGGATATTAATATCCTTAAGGATGTGGGACAATGATGGAAGGAACATAAAGTTGAAGCAGGCTGAGTTTGTTGATATGGGTTCACTATGCAGAGATTCTGCATTTAATGTTGCATTTGGGGAGGCAGAAAGGGCTCTAAAGGTGTGGTTGCTTGGTTGGTTAAGACATGGGCAAAAAGGTGGCCCACAGTGAGCAAATTATAAATGGTTGACCTGACTTGGTTTAATGTAAAGCTTCTAAGGCATAAAGAGATTGAGATGTTAGAGTAGACTTGTTATTTAAGAAATACCCACCAACACTGAGGGTCGGGGAGTGAGGGTGCAGAAGATACGCCTTTCACAACTATGTGGGGAGATCCTGGCATCCTTGAACAGCTCTATAATTGCTCCTCTCTCTAGACCAGATCTTACAGTGTGGAACGCAGTCACCAAGTTGGGAAACCTAAATGCAATGGTAATAATTGGATTCAAGAGGGGCATGGGGACAAGTAGCAGTACTCACCTACCATATGCAAGATGTGGATGATGTCTGTAATGAAGAGCAGGGTCAAAGCAACAATCAGAAGAGCCTGACTTATGCAGACATATGGTGTTGACTAGTTGATCATGGCGTTCGTATATGTGAAATAGATAGGAAACCTACTAAATTCTTATATAATCTGTAAGCAGAAAATTCTACGTCATGTGAACAAAAGTCTAACATAAGTCATAAAAACAGAGAGACACAGACCCTCAATTATTTCCCAGATTTGAGCCGGTTTACCAACCCAGAACCCTTTGATTGAAGGGGAGGCTGTCCTCTTTTGAGAAAGGACACTGGTACACTGCCAAAAAGTTACATTCCTAATGTTTCTCCCAGCCTTCCCCATGGGACCTATGGCCTTTTACCAGGGAAGCTGTGCAACGTGGAAAAAGAAATAATCAGAACTTTTTAGGGATTAGTAGAGCCTGGTTGTGACCTGACAGTAACCCCAGGATACCCAAAATATCACTGTGGTCCACCAGTCAGTGTAGAGACTAATGGAGGTTAGATAGCTCAGGTCCATCTCACCCAGTGGGTCCACAAAACTTTCCTGTGGTTATTTCCTTAGTTTCAAAATGGATAATTAGAATGGACCTACTTAGCATGTGGCAGAATCCCTATATTGGTTTTCTTTTCCATGGAATAAATGATATTATGGTAAGAAAAGTCAAGTGGAAGCCACTAAAGCTGCCTTTACCTAGTAAAATAGTAAAAAGCAAATCTGCATTCCTTGAGAGATTGCCAAGATTAGTGCCATCATCAAAGACCTGAAAGATGTAGGGATGTATATTCCCACTGTATTTGGCCTGTGCAGAAGTAAGACGAATCTTGGAGAATGATGATGGATTATTGCAAGTTTAACCAAGTGATGACTTCAATTGCTGCTACTATACCAGGTGTAGTTTTATTTCTTGAACAAATTAACACATCCCCTGGTATCTGGTTTGCAGCTATTAAGCTAGCAAATGCTTTTTCTTGATATCTGTTAGTAAATACCAGAAGCTATTTTCTTTCACCTGGCAAGGCCAGTAGCACACTTTCACTGCCCTAGGACCTCATGGATATATCAACCATCCAGAACTATGTAATAATTTAGTCTGGAGGAATCTTTCTCTTTCAAACAATATTACACTGGTAAGAACCTAATGAGAAAGACATAGCAACTACTCTAGAGTTATTGTTAAGGCACGTATGTGTCAGAGGGTGAAAAACAAATCCAAAATAATTCAGCGGCCATTTAACTTAGTGAAATATTGAGGGATCCAGTGATGAGACAGATCCAAGTATTCCTTCTAAGGTAAAGGATAAGTTATTGCATCTGGCCTCATCTACAAACAAAAGAGGCACAACATCTGGTGAGCCTCTTTGGATCTTGGAGGCAGCTTACTTCTTATCTGTGTTTTTTACTCCTGCCCATTTATGTAGCGACCCAAAAAGCTGTTAGTTTGGGGACACAGAACAAAAGAAATCTATGTAATAGGTCCAGTCTTCTGTGCAATCTGCCATGCTTCTTGATCATATGACACAGAAGATCTAATGGTGCTTGAAGTGTCAATGGCAGATAGGGATGTCATTTGGACCTTTTAGTAGACTCCCATAGGCTAATCACAGCACAGGCCCTAAAAAATGTTGGAGCAAAGCCCTACCATCTTCTGCAGATAACTGCTTACTCTCCTTTTGTAAAACAGCCCTTATCCTGCTACTAGGCCTCAGTAGAGTCTGAATGCTTAACCATAAACCACCAGATTACCCTAAGACCTGAGCTTCCTATCATGGACTCGGTGTTATTTGATCCTCCAAGCTGTAAAGCTGAGCATGCACATCAGTATTCTATTATCAAATGAAAGTTTTATGTATGTAATAGTAACAAATAAGACCCTGAGCCACACATGTAAGTTACATGAGGAAGTGGCCCAAATGTCCATTGGCTTCCACTTCTGCTATACTACCTTCTGTCTCACAGCCTTGGTTTTGCACAATATGCAGGCACCACTCAAAAGTGGACAGCTACGTCACTACAGCCCCTTTCTGATGCACCCCTGGAGGACAGTGGTGAAAGGAAATCTTCCCAATGGGAGGAATTTTAAACAGTGCTCCTGATTATTTACTTTGCTTGGCAGTAGAAGTGGCCAGACTTGCCATTATATACTGATTCATGAGCTGTGGCCTATGGCTTGGCTGGATGGTCAGGGATGTGGAAGGAACATAATTGGAAAGTTGGTGATGAGGAAATTTGGAGAAGAGATATGTGGATAAAATCCTATGAATGGGCAAAAAACATGAAGATATTTGTGCCCCATGTGAATTCTCACCAAAAAGGGACATCAGCAGAGGAAGATCTTAATGATCAAGCAGGTAAGATGACCCAATCTGTGGATAGCAGTCAGCCTCTTTCTCTAGCCACTGCTGTCATCAGCCAGTGGGTTCATGGACAAAGTGGATATTGTGGCCGTGGTGATTTTCCGTGGGCTCAGCAACACGGATTTTTCACTTGCCAAGATTTTGGTCATTGCTGAGTGACCAATCTGCCAGCAGCAGGAACCAACACTGAATCCCCATAAGGCACCATTCCCTGAGGTGAATAGTCAGCTACCTTGTGGCCAGTTAATTACGTTGGTAAATTATGTTAGACCACTTCCATCATGGAAGGAGCAGTATTTTTTATTACTGTAATATATATTTACTTTGGATATGGATTTGCCATCTCTGCATAAAATGCTGTGCCAAAAGTACCATCTATATACTTACAGAATTCCTTGTCCACCATCATGATATTCCACACAGCATTGCTTCTGACTGAGGAACTTACTTCACAGCCAAAATAGTGCAGCAATAAGCCAACGCCTACAGAATTTACTGGTCTTGCTGTGTTCCAAACAATCCTGAAGCAGCTAGTTTAATAGAAATAATAAAATGGGCTTTTGAAGATCCAATTGCAGCACTAGCTAGGTGGCAATGCCTCCCAGGGCTGTGGCAAGGTTCTCCTGTATATGCTCTAAATCAGTTTCCAATATGTGGTGCTATCTTTCCCATAGCCAAAATCTACAGGCCCAGAAATCAAGGGGTGGAATTAGAAATAAAACCAATTACTCTTATGCGTAGTGACTCATTGGCAAAATTTTTGCTTTTGGTTCCCATGACCTTAGGCTTTACTGACCTAGAGGCCTTAGTTCCAGAGGGAGTAATGTTTTCAATAGGAGATATAGTAAGGATTCCATTGAATTGGAAATTAAGACTGCCACCCGGCTACTTTGCACTCCTCATACCTCTGAGTCAACTGGCAAAAAAGGGAGTTATGGTGTTCGCTGAGTTGACTAAGCCTGGCTACCAAGGGAAAACTGGAATACTCTTCTACAATGTAGGTAAAGAAGATTATGTCTGGAAAACAGGAGATCCTTTAGGGTGTTTCCTAGTATTACCATTAAGATCAATAGAAAATGACAACAATCCAATCCAGGAAGGACTACTAGTGGCCAAAGTCATTCCAAAATGAAGGTTCGTGTCATCCCACCAAGTAAAAATCCATAACCCACTGAGTTGCTTACTGAAGGCAAAGGGAATACAGAATAAATTTAAAAAGAAAATAATTATGAATACCAGCTTAGAACATATATATATATACACACACACATACACATACATATGTATTGATATGGTTGGGCTCTGTGTCCCCACCCAAATCTCATCTCAAACTGTAATTCCTATGTGTGGAGGGAGGGAACTGGTGGGAGGTGACTGGATCATGGGAGCAGTTTCCCCAGTGCTGTTCTCGTGATAGTGAGTTCTCATGAGATCTGATGGTTTAAAAGTGGCAGTTCCCCCTTTGCTCTCTCTCTGTCTCCTGTGACCATGTAAAATGTGCCTTGCTTCCTCCTCATCTTCCTCCATGATTGTAAGTTTCCTGAGGCCTCTTCAGCCATGTGGAACTGTGAGTCATTAAACCTATTTCTTTTATAAATTACCCAGTTTCGGGTATTCTTATAGCAGTATGAAAACTGACTAAAACATGTATATGTGTAGGAAATATCTTTGTTTTCTCCAGTCTTTCATTCTTTCGTCATGTAACGTGTTAATTTTATATCCCAGTATTTGAGTATTGTTATTTTAACACAGGAGTACTCAAGTTATGAGATATCAAAGCTAAGAATAAACATAACTCCTCTTCTGGAGAAGAGATTAGAGCATGTCCAGCTGAATGTGGGACAGATGTGTCATGTTAGGCAAAGTTATGATCCTGTTTTGTCTTTATTTGCAGATTACGTATGGTTTAAAAAGTTGTGCATGGGTGATAAGTTGACAAGGGGTGGACATGTAATGTTTAATGTTATGTGTCAACAAGACAGGCCACAGAGTGCCCAGATATTTGGTGAAACATTATTCTAGCATGTCTCTGAGGGTGTTCTAGATGAGATTAACATTTGAATCTGTAGATTGAGTAAAGCGTATTGCCCTCCCCCAGGTGGGTGGGCCTTATTTAATCCACTGAATGGCCGAATGGAATTTAAAAGGCAGAATAAAAAAGAATGTGCTTTCTCTGCCTGATTGTCTTCAAGGTGACCCATCTGTCTTTTGCTGCCTTCAGACCTGGACTGGAGTATATCTTCAGCTTTCCTAGGTCTGACAGTAGATCCTAGAACTTCTCAGCCTCCATAACCACATAAGCCAATTTCTTACAATAAATTTCTCTCCTCCTCCCCACCCCCTCTATATATGTGTGTGTGCGTGCGTGTGTGTCTAAACACATACATATACATACCCAGAGATAGATATAGATATATATCTGTTTGTATATATATATCTAGATGTGCACGCACACACACACACACGTACACACACACATCTTCTACTGATTCTCTTTTTCTAGAGAACCCCGTCTAATACAGACACTCAATGGTAGAAATTACATTTATTGAATAAGCACATTACAATTGTAAAATCATATCTTAATTCATAAGCACTATTCTGAGAGCATAAAAATAAATCTTACAGTCCTCAAAGCAATAAATCATATTTTAACTGTTAATGAAAATAATAAAATATGTGTGGTTAAATTAATGACTTTTTCATATATATGCGTGTATATGTGTATGTACATATACGCATATATACCTTCACATAGATATGCATATATATTCTCATTTGAATCATGGTTAAAAGTAGTTGGTTATTTTACTGGTTGAAATGTTTGATCTTAAATTGCAGGGGTGATAATTTGAAGAACACATTTGCCTGACATATTACATCTAGTTCTTGTGCGACTTAACTTTATAACCTCATTAATTCACTTAACTAAAGAAACTCTAGATTTACCACTTTCTAAGGCAAATTAATAAGAGTCTTTAAAGTATAGTTTATATATTAATTTTATTGTATTATCAGAATTTTTGTTTTAAAAATTCTCAAAAAATTATGGCGTATGTGTAAAGTTGCCCTTGTATTTAGAAACAGAATCAATGTATACGAAATTTTTTACATCACAAAGTAATCTTTTTTAATCCTCCATTTGGAAGAAGCCTTCAAAAGCGATGACAGATCATAGTGTCTTTTATATTTATTGGATATAAAGTTGGAACCTACATTAAATGCACTTAATGTCATTAATGCATGCATAGCATTTTTTCAGTATGTCACATATAATTTTTGTGTAGTAGATGATATATGTAGTGACTACAAATATAAACCACCTGTTCAGATTTTCACTGCTGAGAGTACTACATTGTTTAGCTTTTTCTACAGTGTGCTGTGTGTGTCAATATTGATTTCAGAAAAAGTAATAAAGGATCCTGTCAAAATAAAATTAAAACCTAAGGCAATTTACTTTGCTGAAGGGGGTCAGCTTTAATAACCATCACCATCTTACCAGAACCGCTGTGAAATTTCATTAACACTGTACTCCAGTCACATATCAGCTAGGTTTACAGTTACTACTTGATTATATGACTGTATAGATCATTAGGCACAAGCCTCCTTTTTGTGCCCTGTATCATTTGCTGGATGAGGTTTCTTTTCAATTCAGTGAAAATTCTATTCAAAAAAGAAAATGGTAATAAAGAAAAGGTTGGTCCTGGAACCGTTTCTCAACTCTGTACAAAATTACTAAACACATAGCAATTTCAGGATATTTGGTGTTTTAATCTATCAAAATTCTTAAGTTAGATATCACTTGAGATCAAAACCAGAGTGATTTTATATGTAAAGATAAAAATATTTAAGAGTTCAGGAGATTCAGGGACTATTTACCAGGAAGCAAATGTAACTGTCTTTATTCCTACCTCTAGGAGGAGGAAAATTCTTTGCTCCATTTATTATTTATTGATACAATTGATATTTATGGATAAATATCAGTTGGCCCACCCAATGTATGAATAATGAACACAAATGTATATATAAACTGCATAGGCATTAAAATATAAGTATGTGAGCATTTTCATCCAGTAGATAGATGTTTTTATTAATTCTTTTCAGCTATGGAGTAGAGATTTTTATCTTGAATTTTTAGTGAAAGTTTTTATAACTTTTAATTGCTTTTTTGTTTCAGCAAATAATAATTGTTTTGCATGGTGTTCAAAGCAGATCAAAACATTGAATGTTTCTCTGTAACAAATACTATATTGAGGTGAGGTTCTGTCCTACTTACCTATATGTGTATTTGAAAGGCAAGTTACAAATAATCTTGTAGAAGATGTAGTCCATGGGCCACACCAACACTGAGATTTAAATTTAAAAATAAAGGTAGACATTTGTCAATCATCTAGGCCTATCACTCAAAGGGATTGTATATAGTCTGATGTCAACGCAGTCCTGACCACGTGGGTGGTATGTTAGTAGACTACCTTCACCAGTGGGTGATTTCTAGAAAATCATGTAACTTCATGCCCAATTTATAGCATCCATCAGACCCCAAAAATCTCTGAGGAACATTGTCTCTCACTAATTCTGTCTTGAATATTCTTAGTTGCTCATTTATACTCCAGTTTTTTTTCCATGACTAGGATCTTGCATTGAACCCTCATGCTCAGGACTAAGTCTATCACAGCCCTTGTTCTGATGAGCCTGGTCCTACCTAATCACTTCAGCCTGAGCTTGAGATCAACTACAAGTAGTTGAATCACTTTCCTTTGTCCCTAGATCCATGTGGCTGTACCTGCTTTATAATGACTATCACTGCTTCCTTGAGATTACTATTTTAGCATGTTGACTAAAACCTCTGGACTTGAAGAGAAATAGATCTTGTTTAAAATCTTTTAAACCTATCTTTTGTTAATTATAGGCAAATATTTTTCTCTGACTCTAAATTTTCTTATCTATTAAAAGAGATAACAATAGGTGCTACCTCATAGAAATTTTGCAATGATTTGATCAGACAATATTCCTAAATAGTGAGAATATTTCAAAAGCAAGTAACAAATGAGGGAAATGTTAACTATGATCTCCTACTTTTATCGGACACTTTGACCATCAGGACTGTTCTAGACTGATATAGAAGGTGGATTTCCCCTTGGATATTGTAAAGTAAATGACCAAACCTTCTTTCTAGTACTAGTCCTACAGCTGGACCCAACTGTCTTTCCTTGTCCATTAGAGCTGACAGTAAACAAGAATTATGATGATTCACTTTCCCTAAGAGTTTTGCCTGCCTTAAATATTTTATTGGCACTACTAAGAAAATAACTATTCTCTTAACATAATGAACAAGCTTTGCCTCTGTTACTGCTACCATTTTCAGTCTGAAGATGCATGTGCTGATGCAGTGGTAAATACTAACCTTTCATCTCATCCAGCCACTAATGCTGTATACAAAAGAGCACACGATGAACACAAATCTCCCAAGTATTAAAATGACTGGATTACATTCCTTAAAGGGTAAATTTATTCTCCCAATTTTTAGATCAGTCTCTTCTCATAAGACCGCAGTGGGCTGGATTATATTTGAATAATACCACTTTGGTGTCATATGTACAGAACTCTGACACTGGCTTGCTTTTTCCAATAAGAGGCAGTCAGTGCCCAGGTCAGAGTCTGGGTACTTCCACAGTCTCATCTCACATGGATTCCCCATCTGGTAATGAAGTTCTTCAGATCCTTCTGAAAAACAGGATTGTTGGTGTCCCTTTCCTATTATTATAGAAATTCTGGGTTGGGCATGAAGGATAGTAATGCTCTGGGCCTTCATAGAGTTTGTATTTTAGGAAGTAAATCTCTCTAGTTTTCTTCTCCCTATACTCAAACTACCTAATTGCACCATCTGCTTATCTCCTTCCATTCTTTCTCAGAATAAGAGGTATATTTCTTCTTTTTAAGAAACGAAGACTGTGAAAATAGATTGGCTGTGATAGATTCCTGAATTTACTACTTATTAGTTGGGTCAGTGTGGGTGAGCTACTTACCCTCTCTAAGCCTAACTCACTGTCATCAAAATAGAGATAATGTATTTTGGATATTATATGATACAATGTTATAAATTACTTGGTTCAAAGTCAGGAATATAGTAAGCAAATAATAAACATAAGCTAGCATTATCATAATTGTTATCACTATTATTATTACTATTGCCACCTATGCCTTCATTTAGGATAGGCCTTAGGCAACTTGATCCATTGCTAAGCAAAACCCTGCACCATAACTTAATGCGCTAGCCCACTTCTGGTTTATAAGATAAGAACACGGAAGAGAGTTTGTTGACTAATTGTCTTAAATCTCTTATTGCCTCTTCACTTTCCAACACAAATATTCTGTGCTCCACTACAGAAATTGCTCCAGATTACCAAAGAGAATAGTGGTATTGAAGCAATTTGGTCCTCATTTCATTTAAGATATTTCTGCACCCTGCACAGACTATGAATGTTGGTCATTACTTGGGTATCCTGCTAACCAAGACTCTAAATCTTGAACTTACTATTGAACGTTGCCTTTTTACTGTTTACAGCAAATGATTATTAAGAAATGTAACCATTATTTTGAATCTGTGAGACTTAGAGGATGAAATACATATTTTTTGTTATTTTCTTATGACTACAACTTCATAGGTACTTTTTGTCCGGCTGTTTCATCATCTCCTTGGAGGAATCTAGAGTAGACTCTGACTTTGGGTCATTTTCAGATATTAAAAGACCTTGAGTCACATTAAATCTCAAATAGGTAAATATCAAAATGTTCAGTTCCATAAAACAATAATTTAAAAAATATTTTATTTGAAGTTTAACTTCTTCCTTCCTTTGGCTTTGGGAGTCTACAGACAGGAAAGGATGTTATAGTAGTTGGCTTCTTTATACTTTAATCTCCTGGCACTTTCCTCACATCTCACTAGCTGTACCACTAACACCTCCAGAATTGCAAAAGGGAGAGAAGCAGAAGCGTTATGTGTATATGAAGTGTGCTTCCTAACAGGCACTTTTTATGAACTGGCTTCAGAGATCCCTGGGCTGGAGAGCTGTGAAAGCTGACTCTTGTTCTCATGCTAACTTTCATATGCTTTTTTTGAGACTGACTTTAATAACTATCACACACAGTTCTCTTGATTAAGAAGAATGTATCACTTCTGGGTACTCTGAGTTCCTCACTTAGCACCTTGGTATTTGGGACTACTACTGGATCCCTTTCCATTGAGTGATGTTAAGTCCTGACAGAGTCCTCGAGGACATGACTTTAAAATAACTTCCGTTTCCAATGCTTGTGTTTCATATTTGATGCAGAGAAAATGAAGTCTTTGACTTGCCACCTGTAGGAATATATAAATATTCAAGTGCAGCCTTTCTGTCTAGTTGACATACTTTTCAGGAATGACTTTTCATCTCCACAGGGGTAAGGTTGAGGAATCCAGGGGTGGCACACTTGGCGCACCAAAAACATTCTCTAAAATATATTTCTATAATACCCAACTGACCTTTTCAACCTTACCACTGTATGTTTTTAATATGAGTAAGTAACTAAGTCCCATCCTTAAAAGGGCGGCTTGGCACCTTACTTTGAAATGTGGTTGAGTCTTCCAGTTTTAAGACTCAGAATACAATACCAATTAAACAATTCCCTTTTATCATCTCATTAACCTAGCCAGGCTTTTGTCACAAATATTATGTCTTCTATCTCCTATATATCTTCTACTATCATTGAAAATTGACTGAGATACATAGTAGTCATACATATATATACATATATGTATATATATATTTAAAAAATTTTTTTCAACAATAGAAACATTCCTCCTAAAATGTAATTCAATAATACTTTATATATATTTATTTTATCACAATCATTTTACTTTTATAGTAATTTATTTAATGTAATCTTTCTCTCTTATAGTTCACTAGATTCTTTAGGATGCAGGTCATGTAAAATATCTGCTTTCCTGTTATCCTTCTGTACTAGGGCATTTTTGCATTGCTACTGCTATAAAGAAATACCTGAGGCTGGGTAACTTATAAGATGAAAAATCTAATTGACCCATGGTTCTGCAGGCTGTAAAGGAAGCACAGCACCAGGATCTACTTCTGGGGAGGCCTCAGGAAGCTTACAATCATGGCAGAAGGCAAAAGGGAAGTAAGCATCTCACATGGCAGGAGTGGTAGCAAGGGGAAGGGGAGGTGCCACATACTTTTAAACACTCACATCTAGCAAGAACTCACTCACTACCATGAGAACAGCACCAAGCCATGAGGGATCTGCCCCCATAACCCAATCACCTCCTACCAGGCCCCATCTCCAACACTGAGGGTTACATTTCAACATGAGACGTGGGGGGACAAATATCAAACCATACCCCATCACATTGTCTAACATGTCACAAATGTTTACTGAGAAATTTGAATGTTGAAGTCCTTTCATTTCTTGAAACGGTATATAACAAGATTATGTGCTTGCTATTGTGTTTCACTCAAAAATGTAATTATAGTTGAGTATAGTGTAAGGTAGGCATTCAGAAAAAACTTAAATGGAATTTAGTTAGTTATATTTGAGTAAAAGTTTCTTTCAAATTTTACTAATATTTTTATTCTTTTTATTTAAACAGATGATTACATTCTGACTATTCATCATGCTCACTCCAGTGAGTCATCGAAGTTTATTAGAAAAAGAAATTATCTACTGCTTTTTGTTGTTTCTGTCCTAGAAAGGCAAGTTCTTTTCCTAAAAGTAGATTGACAAGGGCTAAAGCAGAGTATCAATATTGGCAGTTCACTATCCTCTAGAAAGCTTGAGTCAGCAGACAAATATTCCCAAATGCACTCATTCTTATTGCAGAAGAAATAAGCTGTAGGAGACTCTTGATTGCAAATAATTCTAGTTTACTGAAGAAAGACTGTGGCCATTAGTGAGCATGTTTTATTGAAACCATCATTATGTGGAAGAAGACATTCTGTTTTAAAAAGTTCCTTTCAGATGTTAATGTTTCCTAAAGACTTTTTAGAAGTCAAAACGAATCTAGAAAAAATAATCAATTTCTGTTCATGATTTATAAAATTGTGTCTTTCTGAAGGACTACAAAACATTAGTTTCATATTCTGCCTCAGATAGCTTCTAAAACAATTCTGTACTTCTCAAATTATTTATTTCAAACTCAATTTCTTAAACAGGTAGTATTTATTACATTCCTTTTAAATAAAAACAAAAATTCCATTGAAATCTAGAGGCAATAAGATGAAATATAAAATAAAATATTTACCCTTGAGAACTCTCAATCATGGAAAAAATATGTAAATGCATAAAATAATTATAGTGAAATTAAGTAGGTGATTAAGCACTTAATAGGAAAGTTACAGGTATAAAGAGAGATTCAATATGAAGTAGAATAGTAAACAAAGAAAGACTTTGATAACTATGTAAAAATTGAGCCAGAAAGATAAGAATAACTTTAGTAGAAAAATAAGAAGGGTGAGGTATATGTTGCATATAATCATAAAACAATATTTTAATTATCCAATATACACATTATATTTAAAGGAAAATTAATTTGTAGAGAGGTTGGATAGTTTATAACACAGGTAACTGGTAAAATTTTAACTTTTGGCAATGCAAAATTTGTTTAACTTTGTAGTTTAAAAAACTCTCACATGGTCCGTATCACAGCACTTGTTCACAGCCTTTATTATCAGAATTCTCGCACCACCACCTTGCCTGTCGTGGCAACAAGCCTCCTAAAGAAAACTGTTCCCCCACAGCCCTTGCTGCAGCTACAAGCCCCTAGGCTCTGAATGATATCCATTTCTCCTACCTTCTCCCTAATCACAATTTACGTGAGCATAAAAGGGCATCTGATCCAAGGGCAGCTAATACAAATTTATGACTTGCTTTGCTGTGAAAAGCTGCAACTGGGGTTTTGGTTACTACTGAAACAATATTGTTTCTTCTCTTAAAAGATTTGTGAAGAGAATGGGCTAGTAAATATAAAGAAGTGAATTAAACAGAGAAGACTAGAAAACATAGTTGAGTTGAAATTGCAGAGCATCTGATTGAATCCTTGTATATTTCTGTCACTTGGTCTCTGGACCTAACTTGGGTCATGGATGATGCTTCTTCATGACCACAATCATGCACGTTTCACAACCAATGAAGTCTGCCTATGATGATTCCTATACTTGGATTTCCATGAATTTACAGTTCACTTACTTCCATGTGTGTACATATGCTAGCTTTATAACATCTCTTTGTTACAGTCAAAGGGTTTATCAAAGCATGTACCGGAGGGCCTTGAGAGCCTTTCTATGTGGTTCTCCTTCTGCTTGAAATACTTTCTGCTTTCCTTATTTTACCTTAAACTTGGTAATATGCACTTATTTATCATTTAAGACTTAGTTCACATACACATTCCTGGTGAAGCCTTTCTAACCACTCCAGAGATGCTTAATATACATACCTCTTCCAGACTCCTATGACACCCTAGGTCATTTCTTTTCCATCGCATTTATCATCATCTATTTTATGAGCCGGTAAATGTCTTTTTGCTGTAGAAAGTAAGCTTTTTGAGAACAATACGATATTAGAGTTATGTTTATATCTCTGGGGCTGATAGAACAGTATCTGGCTCATTGTAGACACTTAAAAATTATTGGGTGAATAAAAATGGCAATGCCTTTAAGCATTTAAATATTTGAAAGCTAGGAAGTAAGTTATAAAACATGACAAACATTGTTTTGACACAGCCGGAGAGGTTACTTACCTTGATCTAGAGGAATTTGACCAACATAATGCAAAGAGCAATTAAAACCAACATAAATTAAAATTATTAAAATGATTCATCTTGTGAAGTTCATCACATGAGTATTGAGTTAAGGTGGGGGATAACATGAGTTGCTCAAATAACTAGAATAAATTCAGTAATATACAATTAATGTGATGAAGAAAGTACTTTGAGTTATGTTTTGAAGAATAGAATGTGAACTAAGTTATCACCACAAGTTTACATTCTGCTAGAACTTATGAAAATATAATGTATATTTATGACGGGAAAATAATAGATAATAGATTCAGTAGATTCTCCCAGATAATACATATATCTTTTGCTCATTTCTAAATGGTTCTAAAAATCACATATTTCTGAACCGCAGTCTTAAACTATTATATTTTTAAAAATCTTATGAAAATATTAAGGCAGCTTAAACTGTTTCTGTGGCTGAAGTATCCATTTTATAAAGAGAAAGAAATTGTTTTAAACATTTTTTAAAAATCATATTTAATATCAAATGTATTCTTTATGACTACGTAGAGTAGAGAATTGTGTGGTCTCTTGGGTTTTTTTTTTTTTTAAACTTAAGAAACCAAAATACTGAATAGTGAGGTTAACATGTGCCTAAAATTCCTTAACTGCTCAGCCCCTTGCAATACTCTCAAAAGCTTTCTTCCTATAACCCTGTCTCATATTTCATTTCCATGCTTGCCAATCAGTTACAGTCTTTGGCCCCATGTCACTTTCATCCCATTGGATGACTGTCATGGGAGCTGCCCAATGGCGCACTGCTAATGAGGCAGCTTAAAGAGCAGCTGGGGATGTGCAATTGCTGGATTAGGGTCAAGGCCAGGAAAAAAATGGATGAGAGAGACAGAGCTTGAATGACTGCCAGTAAGCAGGGGTTCTATTAACCTGCTGAAGCAGGACATTCATTACCATCTATTGTAACATAATTTGGGCTCAGTCAAGCTGTCTCTCCCTCTTTTTGGATTTACAATTCATAAACCACAAATGGTCCAAAGGGTGTATTGTCCCTTGTGGCCGTGTAACCCTGGGCCAGGGGGAGGCCTGGCAGAAATGAATCAGCTATGAAGTTCCTGGCGTGAACACCATCAGGGCTGACACCTTGTTTCTTGGAGTTGTGACATAAGTTGTAGGCACAATGCTGACAAAGTTTTGCATCTCTCTGGAGCCAGTTTGCTCACTAAGCAAAGATAAAATAAAAAGTCCTTGTTTATCCTTTGCAAAAATCAAATCCTAATGCTAACAGCCGGTATTTCCATGCTAATTTCCTCTAGTCACTGGTGAGATTACTGCACAGGAACAGAAGTGAAGTTTGTTTTTTCCACAAGCATACAAATGCTTGCTTTTTTTAGATCAAGTTCTTCCAAGTCCCAGAAAATTATCTGTTCTATTTTTTAGTAGGTTTGTGGTGTTTCAACACATGAAAAATGTAGAAAATTGTCTCATGTGCCTCTTTTATCGAAAAGCTTCCTTTGAAACAGGATAAATGTGTCTCTCCTTCTTCCTCTTCCCTTCTCCTTGGGCCCTTACTGATCTTTTCAATTATACTATTTATTATCTTTTGGATTCAGGGCTAAAACCCACCTGCCATCTGAACTAACGAGACCATAGTGTTATTGTCTACCTGCTGCACTCGGTTAGGAAGGCAAATGAGTTTGGTGAAAAGCTAGCAAGCACAGAAGCTCAGAGAGAAAAGGATTCAAGGTACAGTGAAAATAGTTAATCACTGTAGTAAAGTAAGGAAAAGAGAACAGATGCATCATCTTTGCTTCAGCCCGATTGATGGGAAACTACGTAACTCAGTTTATGTAGCAGGTGGACCTTGCAGGGCAGCCTCACACTCATACCAAAAGGCCAGCTCTGCGAGTCACAGATGAAAGTACTGGAAGTACAACTGTAGTTTTTATAGACTTTATTAATACGACTTTAACACAGCTGAGTTTTAAATTATGCCTGCATTTTCTGAGGTTTGCATGATTCAATCCACATTGGCTTTCTTTTCGCAGGTACTAAAGTTTCCCTATATATATACATACATATGTATGTATATATACGTATATACATATATATATATACGTATATATATACGTATATACGATATATATGTATATATATACGTATATACATATATACGTATATATACACGTATATACGTATATATACATATATATGTATATATACGCATATATATACGTGTATATACATGTATATATATACATATATATGACTATCTCACATGCCCTACAAGGCATCTTCTCCTGATATAAATTTGTTACAACTTATCTTCCAATCATTTCCACTTATGCTTCACAGTAAGATTGTTTTATTATTAATTTGAGATTCCAGTGTTTTGACTTTCAATGCTCTACTAGCATAAGTATTTCAAACTGCCCATACACACCATAGTAAATGATCTATTCACAAAATCTGCCTTTAATTCTTGCAAGAAATCACTTTATACGTGTGTTTCCAAAATTCAAAATATACATTACCTTGTTTAACTCTTAGAAACAGACAGAATGGCTTCTAAGGCACTTAAGTCATTTAATATTATGGCTTAACATGTTATCACAATACCTAACAGTAAAAAAATACTGATCAACAATTTCTGCAAACTCTTAACAAAGTCATCTTTACTGAATGCACAAAGGGCTAAAGACTGAAGTTTTTTGTGTTTGAAAATGTATTGAATGTATTAGTGTTCCTGGTAATTTAAGATAGTTGATTAATTGTAGCAATTTTCCTTTGCTTAAGATAATATGCTTGATCTGTGTATCATTGATCTAATAAAATGCCTATTTTTGATGCTACCACAACCTATATTATGTTTTCATTATAAGGTGTTTACTCATGAATGTGTTAAGTATATCTTTTGAGGATATGAACACTAGTTCCTTTACTCAAATTTGTGAAATTTAACCCTATGACATCTTGATTAATACACATGGCTATTAGTAATAATTTTTTTCTCTAATATATTTTAGAAATACAGTAGTACTTTTTTCAAAATTACAAGAATTGCTTTACTGAGTTGAAATTTTCCATTTTCAATTTATTCATGAAACGAATTCCTACTCTGATTCATGTTTAATTGTTTTTGTAAGATATACGTGGTTTATGAATTAAAGGTTGAGGAAATAATGATATTCTTAGAAAATATTTGCTGAAAGTAATTGAATAGAAATAGGAAGGAAGGGAGGGAGGGAGGGAAGGAGGGAGGGAGGGAGGGAGGGAGGGAGAGAGATTCCTATAATTTCTAAAGGATTTTGCCGTTGGAACGTTCCTTTGTTGAAGTGCAATGATTGGTGAGGAATGAGAACATTTAAAGGTTGAATCTGGGTCTGGTCTTAATTACCCAGCATGATGATGATGGGGGGGAGACCCTGGGTGTCTAGGAGTAGATTCAAAGGGAAGGACAAAGTTGCCAAAATCGCCAACCTTTCCTGGAGAAAAGGTTTAAAAATGAGGCTTTGATAAAAAGTAAGCAGAATATTTTAATATGATTCCCCACAGGAGCTTTAAAATCTTTATTAAAATTACTAAGTCTATGATATGCTCAGTAAATTTATAGACTCTGAGTGCAGTAACACTGTGAGAGGAAGGTAGTAGAGCTCAGCCCAAAACCATAGATGGGGTAGAATGAAGCCCAAGAGAGCTCCAAGGCCAAGTTAGGAAGCTTAAACTCAATCTTGTTTTCAAACATGTAATCTTTTATTCAGTACACTCTCAAAACAGCATTTCTGTATCTAGTTCCAAGCTGGGTGATCCTGCGGCCCCAAAGGTAGTGATGACTCTGCTGGGAGGAGACACAGACCTCCCAGTTCAGTGCATCCCAAGTGAGTCAGAAGGTGAGACTGGAAGCAGCAGGGTCCTTGAGGGAAGTAGGCTCTCCTTGAAGGATAAGCAATGGCTGCGTGAAGTAGCAGGTATTGAAGCTAGGGCTTTGAAGGATGAATAGGAGCTTGCCAAACAAAGAAGGTGGGACATGCAAACCAAGTGGAGGGACTGTGGCCCAAACTCAGGGACACATGGATGGAGTAGCAGGAGAAAAACAGACTGGGGGAGCAGGAAGAGTCAGTGTGAGCTTTCTCCAGATCCAAAATCAGCAGCCTGTCATTCAAGGCCAAGACATTCCACAATAGTTCCCCTTGGCCCTGTCAAGCCTGTCAGGCCTGGAGCTTCCTCAGAGCAGCTCTGACAACTCCAGCCACTGTCATCTCCCCTCTTTGTGTCACAAGGATCATGCACTTTGGTGCATGGTGACATTCAGTGGGGGCTGCTTTCCTCGGTGTGGCTGTGGGACCTTAGGCCCATGCCTCAGTTTCCCAACCTGGAAAATGGGCTGCAGGAAGCCACTTTCGTAACTTATGTTTATCTCAGGCCAGGGAGGCCTTGGACAAATGATGTGAAGGAAGAAGAGAAAAATGGAAGATAGGGAGGGAGAGGAAAGGAAGGGGGCGAAGGAAGGGAGAACAGATGGGATGGGAAGGGAAGGGAAGGGAAGACGGAGGAAGGAAAAGGCTGTGCACCTCCCCACCCAGGTCATCATCAAGGGACAGGTCCAACATTATTATTTCAGAACATGCCAGCGCTGTCGAGGCTTAAGAAATGGGTGATGATTTGCATGCGATTTGCATGTGATTTGCATAATGTTTGTTAAATGTCAAAACGCCCTGAAAATGCTTTCTCCCACCTCCACCCCCAGTGGAGAAGCGGGAAACCCTTCCCCACTTCCTCCACCAGCTCCCGGCATGGGTTGGGGACGCCTCAGTTCAGAGGCTAGGGTGGTGACCTTGGGCAAGCCGAAAGCCATCTGTAAAATGGGCTGTTATCCCGGCCCCTGAGCAGTGAGGCTGTCAATCTTTTTTTTTTTTTTTTGAGATGGAGTCTCGCTCTGTCGCCCAGGCTGGAGTGCAGTGGCGTGATCTCGGCTCACTGCAACCTCTGCCTCCTGGGTTCATGCCATTCTCCTGCCTCAGCCTCCCAAGTAGCTGGGACTACAGGTGCCGGCCACCAGGCCCAGCTATTTTTTTGTACTTTTAGTAGAGACGGGGTTTCACCGTGTTAGCCAGGATGGTCTCCATCTCCTGACCTCATGATCCGCCTGCTTCGTCCTCCCAAAGTGCTGGGATTACAGGCTTGAGCCACCACGCCCGGCCGGCTGTCAATCCAGTGAGACAGGGCTCCAAAAAGATGTGCACAAGTCCTGGCATGGAGTAAGGACCAAGGAATGAAACTGGGGAGATTATTAAATGCCCCATTTTCTTGCCAAACCTTGACGAGGCAGGTCCCTGAATATGCACGGGGAAATGAGGACAGAGGGGACCCAGGCTCTAGATACACGCATGTGGCCCAGCTGTTCACGCATGAGCAGGGATCTGGGCTGCCTCCCCCTGCTCTGTGTCCCTGACAACCTCCTTGGGCCTCAGGTTACCCTCTGCAGAACAGAGAGCAGCAGACTCTGCTCTAGGAGGAGCTCCAGGGGGCACACAGTGGGTCTCTGGGGACAAAGTCCTGGGTTAGGCACCAAGGGGAGAGGTGGAGGGGGATAGGAAGACCCCCCTCCAGGCACACCCAGGGGCCAGCAAGACCCAAGTCATTCTGCAAAGCAGCTCCAGCAGGTCTGCCTGCCGGAGTGAAGTGGGGCTCCTCTCTCTTCCCCTCCTTCTCTCCCTCCTCTCAGCCAAGCGGGAATTGCAGGGTAGATGCCCGAAGTTTGGCAGATGCTCTGAAGGGAGGCGAGCAGGAGACCCCGGGCCAAGTGCTGTCCCCGAGCTAAGCAAACGCACAGTCTGGGCGCGGCTGTCCCCGTGGTGGTGATTTACTATCCACCTGTCCACGCTCTGAGTCCTGCAGCCAACAGGACTCTTAATTAAAACATTATTTCTTCCCAGGCTCCGGCGCCTCCGCCCATGGTGCCTGGAGAGTGTACACAGTCCTCGAGGACATGCGTAGCCTCGGCACCCCCTCCCCAAAGACCCTCCCCAGGGGCTGCGCAACAATGACGTGGCTGCAGGTCAGAGGTGCAATGGAGGCCCGGCACACTGCCCTGAGGGTCTCCACCCGGAATTCCCACAACGCACTCCCTGCAATGCCCCGCGATGACCTCCCACACCTAGGCCCAGTTCCCCACCCCCAGATCCTCGTCCTCTTGGCCAGAGTTCTTCAGACCCCCTTCCCCGCTGCCCCAAGACCCTATGCAAGACGAGGCATCCGGATTTAAGGGGAAGGGGGAAACAGCCCAGGGGGTGGGCACAGGTGCCTCCTGGGGAGGTATTTGGGGGTGGAAATGGGGGCACAGTTGGAGGCCTGAGAACGAGCTAGGATGTCCACATCTCCCCGCTTAGTCATTGGAGAGTTCGGACACGACTGGCTGCACCCCCAGCCAGGGCTGTTCACTGCACAAAGGGCCTGTGGGGGCCCCAAAGAAGGCTAGGTGCTCTCTGGCTGGGAAGGAGGGAATCTGAGAAGACTTCCTGGAGGAGACTGCAATCCCAGGTGTATTGGAGCTGCAGAGAAGAGGTTGAAAAGTGCTCCAGGCAGGGGGCACGGCTTGGGCAAAGGTGTGGCTGGGAGAATGTCCTGGGCAAGAGTGGAAGTGCCTCTGAGTGTCTCTCCTGCCCCTTCTGTGCTTCTCTTCTTGCGATGCCCTCTGGCTGCCCATGGGAGCTTTCCAAGGTGGCACAGTGCTTTCCACTGAAGACAGGGCACCCAGGGCCCCAAAAGGGGAGCAAAAACCTCAAAGTCACACAGCAGAGCTGAAAGGCTCAAGGCTCCCTCCCGATAGGCTGGGCAGGAGCAAAAATGTCCTAGGTCCATGTCAGGGACTGAGGCTCCAGCAGGAGTGTCTGAAGCAGTGTGCATCAGCTGGTCAGGCCAGGGTTTCACGGTCCACCTGGGAGCCCAGACCCTGGAACAACAGGAGGGGAAGGGTAAACCCGTTTCAGTCCAGGACCAGGGAAGGGTGAAACACCAGTTCTCCAGCCATTTGTCCTTTCCTTTTACCTAACATCCCTGACACGGACAGTGACATCTGCAGTCATCCCCTCCTGTGGATGTCCCTTGTGTCCTTTAAGAGGAACAGGGATGGCCCCTGGTGAATTTGGCTGTTTTCTTTTTTCTTTCTTTTTTTTGAGACAGAGTCCTGCTCTGTCGCTAGGCTGGAGTGCAATGGCGTGATTTCGGCTCACTGTAACCTCTGACTCCTGGGTTCAAGCGATTCTCTTGGAACTTGGCTGTTTTCTGCCACCTGATGGCAGTCACAGGAATTGCAGGCAAAGAGTGCAGTAAAGCCAAATCAAAGCTCAATCCTTTATTGTAAGGAGACAGGTAACAGAGCCCAGAGAGGAGAAGCAATTTTCCCAAGGTCACCCAGCAAGTCAGGGGCAACACGGCTCTGGTCCACGTGTTAGTCCAAAAAGAAATGAGACACCAAGGCCATGTCCCTACCCTAGAGGCCAGAAGCATAAGTGTATGGAGGGGGATGATGGTCAATAACATCTGTCTCTTCTCCTCTCTGGGCCTCAGTTTCCCCATCTATGGTCTCCACAATCTCTAAGGTCCTTTCTCTTTCTCAACTACTACAATTACTTACCTGGAGTGAGATCTAGGCTCCCGGGAGGCGGGAGAAGTGCCTTCCAAAAGTGCCCTCTACCCCAGCCTATTCCTTCAGCCAGTACCCAGGTCCCCTTGGTCATGGCTCTGCCTCCTCCAACCCAGACTACCTGAAAGAGGGAGACAGAAAGACACAGGTTGCAGAAAAAACACAGCCCTTGCCTTGGTGTTCAAGGCTTCCCTATTCTGCCCAGTGTCTGGCTGGTGCCTCTTCCTGCCCCTGCCAGGGCTCACCTCTGACCCAGAAATTCCCTCCCCTGCATCCAGGCACCGCTAGAGCTCCAGAAAAATATTCTGAGCAGCCCAATCCTTGCCTCTAGAGACAATACATCTCACTAACATTTATTAAGCACCTACTATGTGCCAGGCACTGAACTGGGAATCCAACAGGGAACAAGATGGACGGCAGTACCCTCACAGAGTTTACAGTCTACTGCAGGAGACAGGTGAAAAAAATAAGTAAAACGTAGAGAAGTCAGCTGCTGACAAGTGACAGGGAAAGAGAGAAAGCAGGGATGGCATGAAATTAAATTTTATTATTTATTTATTTAGAGACGGAGTTTCACCCTGTCACCCAGGCTGGAGTGTAATGGCACGATCTCAGCTCACTGCAACCTCCGCCTCCCGGATTCAAGCGATTCTCTTGCCTCAGCCTCCCCAGTAGCTGGGATTACAGGCATGCGCCATCATGCCCGGCTAATTTTTGTATTTTTAGTAGAGACGGGGTTTCACCATGTTGGCCAGGCTGGTCTTGAACTCCTGGACTCAAGTGATCTGCTTGCCTCAGCCTCCCAAAGTGCTGGGATTGCAGGTGTGATCCGCTGCGCCTCGCTGGAATGCAATTTTAAACAGGATGGTCAGGGAGGGCTGCAGGAAGAGAGGGAGTTGGGGACCTGAGGGAACAGCATTCCAGGCTGAAGGAACAGCCTGTCCAGAGGCTCTGAGGCAGCGAGGAGGCCTGCGTGGCTGGAGCAGAGTGAGCAAGGGGAAGAGAGGGAGGACGAGCAAGCAGGGAGGGAATACAGCAGGTCATCCAGGGTCTTGCAAGCCTCAGGAAGGACTTGGGCTTTGACCCTGAGGGAGGTGGGAGCCATGGAGGGCTGCCGGCAGAGGAGGGACAGGCCCCGACTCAGGGGCTCACAGGCGCCCTCTGGCACCTGCTACGGGGAGGACAGACTTGTAGGGGACAAGGGCAGGGGCTGCGGACCTGAGTGGGGGCGACTGGGCTGGGCCAGGGGTTGAGAAGTGGGAGGATTATGGTTAGACTTTGAAGGTGGAGCTGATGGAACCAGCTGAAGGACAGATAGAGGGGCTTGGGAGGAAGAGAGGAATAGACTGATGCCAATAAAATCAGAATAATAACAACCGTTCCCACTAATGGAGCAGGGAGAAGGTTTAGTGATGAAGGGCGTGCCTTTAAAGCTGGGTTTAAACCCTGGCTCTGCCCCTTCCCAGCTTAATCTTACTCTGCCTCAGCTTCTCCACCTGTAAACCGCCAATGATAACGGCACCCGGCCAGGCACGGTGGCTCACGCGTGTAATCCCAGCACTTTGGGAGGCCGAGGAGGGCGGGCGGATCACGAGAGATGAGGAGGTCAGGAGATTGAGAGCATCGTGGCTAACACAGTGAAACCCCATTTCTACTAAAAAATAAAAAATAATTAGCCAGGCGTGGTGGCAGGCGCCTGTAATCCCAGCTGCTCGGGAGGCTGAGGCAGGAGAATCACTTGAACCCGGGAGGCAGAGGTTGCAGTGAGCCGAGATCGCGCCACTGCACTCCAGCCTGGGCGACAGAGCAAGACTCCCGTCTCAAAAATAATAAATAATAAATAAATAAAAGCATCCTCGCCAGGGGACAGCGGTAAGGCCACATGAAAAGCCCCTAGCATCTCAAAGGCTCTCAAAGCATGACCATGACTGAGTGCCTGCTAGCTCCCGTGACAACCTGTCTCCCTGCAACGCTGCTGCCTCGAGGCAGAAAATGTTGTCACTACTGCATTTCACAGAGTGTAGAAACAGGAGGTGGCAAGAGAGGCTGGGGGAGGGAGAAGAGGGGCCCTATCTACCCGGAAGTGAGAGAGGGCCTGGCAGGTTTGTCCCGAGCAGCCCACGCAGCTTCTCTCACCCTAGGGTACCGTCTGCGCCGACAGGTCCCAAGTGTTTTTCTCCTTTCTCACATGGGGAAGCTGAGGCCTCCCCGGCTACTGCTGCACCATCCACTAGTAGCCCCTGCTCTGCCTCTAGAGGTCTGGGAGTGGTCTGGGGACTCAGAACCCATTTGATGCCCAGAGAGGGTGGGTTAGCTGCCTCGGGACACACAGCCAGTGAACAGCAAAGGCAGATAGGGGCCCCTGTCTGTTGGGGAAGACAAAGCTGGACTCTGCCATGAACCCCAGCTGTGTGTGTGGTCAGGGATGGGCAAGGGGCAGGGCATTAGGACAGGGTGGGAGCCCAGGGGAGGTTGAAACTCTCTCTTTTTTTTTTGTTTTGAGACGGAGTCTCACTGTGTTGTCCAGGCTGGAGTGCAGTGGCGCGATCTCAGCTCACTGCAACCTCCGCCTCCAGGTTCAAGCGATTCTCCTGCCTCAGCCTCCCAAGTAGCTGGGATTACAGGCGCATATCACTATGCCTGGCTAATGTTTGTATTTTTAGTAGAGACAGCATTTCGCCATGTTGGCCAGGCTGGTCTCGAACTCTTGACTTCAGGTGATCCGCCCACCTCAGCCTCCCAAAGTGCTGGGATTACAGACATGAGCCACCGTGCCTGGCTAATTATATTTATTTTTTTATACAGAGTCTCGCTCTGTCGCCCAGACTGGAGTGCAGTGGTGTGATCTCAGCTCACTGTAACTTCCACCTCCCAGATTCAAGTGATTCTCCTGCCTCAGGCTCCCGAGTAGCTGGGATTACAGGCGTGCACCACCACAGCTGGCTAATTTTTGTGTTTTTAGTAGAGATGGAGTTTCATCATGTTGACCAGGCTGGTCTCAAGTGATCTGCCTGCCTCGGCCTCCCAAAGTGCTTGGAGTACAGGTGTGAGGCACCATGCCCAGCTGTGCCCACCAGTTCTGCCAGCCTGCTTGCTCCTATGTTCTGGTCTTTGGAGCAGGGATCCCAAAACTGGAGGCGGCTTGTGGCCTCCCTGCTGTGTCCAAACAGAGCCAGGGCCATGAGTCCAGTGTGGCTCGCCCCTCCTTCCCCAGGGCTGGCTGGTGCTAGCTTCCTGGAGGTGAAAGTGCTCATGGCATGGGGAGACCGGGGACACGGGGACAGTGAGGATTTGGATCTCAAGCAAGGAAAGGACTGAAGAGAGACATTTGAGTGTTACCCTCAAACCCTTCGAGGAGGGCTGGCTCTCTTCTTCTCAAGAAGAAGAAACCCTACAGGCTGGTGGTCCCATCCCTGATCAGCCACTGCGGCCCCAGGTCCCCATGTTCCTGCCTGCTCTGTTGCTCAAAGGTGCTAGGCCAGGTGCATGGCTCATGCCTGGAGTCCCAGCTACTCAGGAGGCTGGGGCATGAGGATTACTTCCAGGAGCTCAAGGTTGCAGTGAGCTATGATCGCGCCATTGTACTCCAGCCTGGGCGACAGAGCAAGACCCCATCGCTCTGAAAAACAAAAAAAGGGTGGGAGGCGTGTCCTTTCCTTCCTGGGGGCTTCTGCACACCCTGTTTCTTCTTCTGGAAAGCCCTTCTGGGGCTCCTTCACTCCTCATGGCTTAGGTCTGCCCAGTCCCCTCCTCCAAGAAGCCAGTCTCATTCCACCCCCAGACAACAGGAACCTACAGGCTTGTCTCAGTCATGGCTGCATCCCTGCCATGGAGCCCTGCTCACAGTAAGTACCCAAGAAGCATTTGCTAAGCTAAATGAGCAAGAAAACAAAGGACTCAGAGCCCAGCTCTTGAGCCTGGATTTCATCTTGACTTGCTTGGCAGGGGGCCTTGGCCAAGTGGGTTTCCTTCCTGCTCTGTGCACTGTTTCCCCAGCAATGGGGACCTTTCCCGGACCACTTGTGAGATCCACCCTGCTGGGTTTCATTTCAACTGAGTCTGTAAATACTTGGTCTGCTGTGGCCGGCAGCATCCACGCAGGGGAAGCTTCAGTGCCTTTTACGAGCTCCCCGCGAGGCCTGATATGCGTTTTCTGTGGCTGGGTACACGGGGCACCCCAGTAGTTTCACAGCTCGTTGGCACGAGGTGGCTATGATTGCAAGACTGGAAGAAGCCGAGAGACACCATCAGTGGCTTCCAGCACTTAACTCCACAGCGTGCAGCATTTGAGAGGCCAGAGGGGCCTCTTGTTTTAAAAACTGTAATGCAACATTATAGATTACAGCTGCAATGGAAATCGAGCCCAACGATTCCCCTTCCCTAAGTCTATGGGCCACACTTAATTTCTTAGAGGGCAGAGGGGAGGGATTTCTGTTGGGCAAGGAGTGGGAAGCCCTGGTTTAGACCTGTGTCTTGCTAAAAAAATTCAAAGAACCACAACCACTTGCTATGCACCTACTGTATGCCAGATATTGCATAAAGCACTTTTTTATTTTTTTTGAGATGGAGTCTCATTCTGTCTCCCAGGCTGGAGTGCAGTGGTGCGATCTTGACTCACTGCAACCTCCGCCTCCCAGGTTCAAGCGATTCTCCTGCCTCAGCCTCCTTAGTAGCTGGGATTACAGGCATGCGCCACCATGCCCAGCTAATTTTCATATTTTTAGTAGAGACAGGGTTTCACCATGTTGGCCAGGCTGGTCTCGAACTCCTGACCTCAGGTGATCCACCCACCTCACCCTCCCAAAGTGCGGGGACTACTGGCGTGAGCTACTGTGCCCGGCCAAAACCTGCTTTTTTTTTCTTTCTTTTTTTTTTTTTTGATGGAGTCTCGCTCTGTCACCCAGGCTGGAGTGCAGTGGTGCAACCTCAGCTCACTGCACCCTCCATCTCTGTGTTCAGGCGATTCTCCTGTCTCAGTCTCCTGAGTAGCTGGGACTACAGGTGCCTACCACCACACCCGGCTAATTTTTGTGTTTTTAGTACAGATGGAGTTTCACCATGTTGGCCAGGCTGGTCTCAAACTCCTGAGCTCAGGTGATCCACCCGCCTCACCCTCCCAAAGTGCTGGGATTACAGGCATGAGCCACCGCGCCCAGCCAAAACCTGTATTTTAAAAGGCTGTGCACTGGGGAGATGCAGATGCCTGCCCCAACGATGCTTATGTGGTGGAGAGTGCCGACAATAAACAATGCTTTAGCGAGTGGTCAGAGCCACGAGGACAGGCAGGTGTGACAAGGCAGAGGGTGATGAGGCGCTGCTGATCCAGTGGTCAGAGGAGACCTCTTGCAGGGGGCAGAAGTTGAAGGGGCTGGGCATATGTGGCTGGTCTCCTCAGTCACAGCCAGTGCCACGCTGTTCTTTTTTGAGACAGCCCTGTCGCCCAGGCTGGAGTGCAGTGGTGTGATCACAGCTCACTGCCGCCTCTGCCTCCTGAGCCCAAGTGATCCTCCCTCCTCAGCCTCGTGGGTAGCTGGGACTACAGGCGTACACCAGCAGCCCAGCCAATTTTATTTTTTTGTACAGATGGGGTCTTGCTACATTACCCACACTGCTTTCAAACTCCTGGGCTCCAGTGATCCTCCCACCTCAGCCTCCCAAAGTGCTGGGATTACAGGCATGAGCCACCGGGCCCTGGTTCACAGACCGCCCAGGAAGCTCTCCCAGGAGGGCAATGTCTCGGGTCCTCAGTACCTTATGCTCCACTGAACCCGGCAGCTGCTGTGTCAATATTTGCAGGTGGAAGCAAACACAGGCAGCTGCATCTCACGAGGATTTGAGGAGTACGGAGAAGCGGCTCTTGGTGCTCCCGGGAGTAATTTAGGGGCAGTTTCTGGCCCAGTATTGTTGTCTCTGGAAGCACTGTAGGACGTGTAGAGTTATCCTTGGGGTCAACTCTAAAGGCCAAGCGCATGTGCAAAATTATGTACACATTCACGTACGCAGCTTGCTCACTGGTGCCCCAAACACCTATCCCTTCACCACCGTGTGACCGCGGCACGGGGCGCCCTGACAACCGGGGAGGCTGAGGAGAAGGGACCTCAGGCTGCAGCCTCAGCTCCATGGCTTGCTACCTCTGGGTGGGTCTCAGCCTCCCCCGGGCTCAGAACCTTCTTCCGCGCTTGACTTTCCCAGGAATTGACTCCGGTTTCCCAAGGAGCTGCACCGGGGTATGTCTGGGTTTGGTGATGTTGTGTGGCATCCGTAGGTGTCCTCATATAAATCGGTGGCTGGCCAGGGGTACTAGAGATGTCTAACTTGCTTGACTGGTAAGCACATCGGGTGCTTCCCAAAGTGGATTCTGTTGTACACCAGGGTGATGGACGAGGATGCCCACGTCCTAATCGCTGGGACCTATGAACACATTGCTCTCCAAGACAAAAGGACCTTGCAGATGTGATTAAGGTGAAGGAATTCGTGGCTGGGTGTGGTGGCTCATGCCTGTCATCCCAGCACTTTGGGAAGCCAAGGCAGGAGAATCACCCGAGGCCACGAGTTTGAGACCAGCTTGCCCAACATGGGGAAACCCCATCTCTACTAAAAATACAAAAATTAGCCAGGCATGGTGGCAGGTACCTGTAATCCCAGCTACTTGGGAGGCTGAAGCAGGAGAATCGCTTGAACCCGGGAAGCGGAGGTTGCAGTGAGCCAAGATTGTGCCACTGCACTCCAGCCTGGGCAACACGGCGCAGCTTCATCTCAAAAAACAAAGAGCAAAGCTCTCCTAGTCCATCCAGCTGACCAAAGAAGTGGCTGAAGGGCTGAGGTCTGAACCCACCCAGCAGTGAGAGCAGAATCCGAACCCTGATTTCTCACCATCGTATGACCAGGTAGGAACAGCCTCACCTCTCCCGTGGGTCACTGGGACTCAAGGAAGCCCTGCCCCTCAGTCCGGCAAACCTGTTAAAAGGCACGGCACCCCCGTTAAACGTCGACTTTATGGCTGTTGGGTTTTTTTTGGAATCAAAAGGCCCTGTTCTAACTTTTCCTTTGAAATTATGGGACTAGGAGTCATGCATGCAATTTGAGACTGGCAATCATCGTGGAGGCTTGGGAGTTCCTTGGGAATGAGAAAATCTAACCTAGGAGCTGTTTTGAAATGTAATGAAATCTTTATGAATACAAAATTTAGCAATTGGTGAAGTTGACACATTTTGTAGCTGTGGAGACATTTCATAAGGTCTTAATTCTACTTTTTCTTTCCTTCTTTTTTTTTTTTGAGATGGAGTTTCGCTCTTTCACCCGGGACTAGAGTGAAGTGGCACGATCTCGGCTCACTGCAACCTCCGCCCCCCAGGGTTCAAGAAGTCTCCTGCCTCAACCTCCCGAGTAGCTGGGATTACAGGCACCAACCACCATGCCTGGCTAATATTTGTATTTTTAGTAGAAATGGGGGTTTCCCCATGTTGGCCAGGCTGGTCTCGAACTCCTGACCACAGGTGACCTACCCGCCTCAGCCTCCAAAAGTGCTGCGATTCGAGGCATGAGCCACCGCGCCAGGCCATAAGGTCTTAATTCTGATTCTGCTGTTTTCTTTCTGTATGGCTGGAGCTGGTCATTTCCTCACCGGGACCCCCTCCAGACCTCTGGCATTGCATTTCGCCAGGACCCCTGTGAAACATGAGCACCCGAGGCTCTATTCCTGTAGGGCTCCCCAGGGCCTGCCAACATGTATTAAGCATTTACTGTATGCCAAGCTTTTTATGTGGATTAACTAATCTTTGTAAAGATCCCATATGGCAACTACAATGATTACTCCCTCCTTCCAGTTAAAGCGGCTAAAGCAGACAGTAATGACCTGCCCGTGGGCAGGCAGGTAGTGAGAAGGCTGGGTGCCAGGCAGTTGGCTCCTAACTTGCTCTCAAGAAGCTCCCTGTTTCTGCCCCAGTGGCTCTCATTCCTATGATGCCCCCACAGATCCCCCTCCCCTTTAAAAACGTCTTTAAAACGATGGGAAATGATACATAACAAAATTCACCACCAAATGGTATACCAAGGCCAGGCATGGTGGCTCATGCCTGTAGACCCAGCAACTTGGGAGGCCAAGGTGGGAGGATGGCTTGAGCTCCGGAGTTCGAGGCTGCAGTGAGCTATGATCGCGCCACTGCATTCCAGCCTGGGAGACACAGCGAGACCCTGTCTCGTAAAAAAGGGGAATTGGAATCTTCATATAGTGCTAGTAGGAATGTATAATGGTACCACCACCGTGGAAAAGTCTGGCTATACTTCCAGAAGTAAAACACAGGGAGTTACAAAGTCAGCATAGGACCCAGCATCCCAGTCCCAGGTATATACACAGGAGAATGGAAAACAGGTGTTCAAACACATACATATCCATAAATGCTCACGGCAGCGTGATTCACACACAACTGCCCAAAGGAGGGAACCACCCACACGTCCATCAGCATCTCCTTTTCATATCACGTATTTTGCTCCACCCACATTTTCTCTCTTGAAATAAAAGTTGAGTTAATATAACGTACCTACGCTCAATTATTAAAGAGACAGGCCAGGCACGGTGGCTCACGCCTGTAATCCCAGCACTTTGGGAGGCCGAGGTGGGCGGATCACTTGAGGTCAGGAGTTCGAGACCAGCCTGGCCAACATGGTGGAACCCCGTCTCTACTAAAAATACAAAAATTAGCTGGGCGTGGTGGCAGGCACCTGTAATCCCAGCTACTTGGGAGGCTGAGGCAGGAGAATCGTTTGAACCTGGGAAGTGGAGGCTGCAGTGAGCCCAGATCCTCACCACTGCACTCCAGCAGTGACAGAGTGAGACTGTGTCTCCAAAAAAAAAAAAAAAAAAAAGGCGGGGGGGTGGGAACCAGGACACAAACACGCTTGCAGGAAGAAGGCCACATGATGAAGATGGAGGCCGAGACTGGGCAATGTTTTTACAAACCAAGGAATGCCCAGAGGTGCTCGGCAGCTGCCAGAAGCCAGGAGGCTCAGGACGGAGCCTGGGAAGGACACAGCCGTGCCCACACCCAGATCTCAGACTCCTGGCCTCAAGAACTGAGAGCCAATGAGCTTCCTTAGGCAGTCTATGGTGCTTTGTGACAGCCGTCCTGGTAACTTGAGTGTTTCGTTTCTGTGTGGAACAGAGCTGGTTCCAGGCCCGGCTCGTTGGAAAGGGCAGGGCTCTTCTGCCCCCATGGGATGTCCAGTGGGACTGGTTCCCTTTCCAGCTCCCATAGAGCAGCCTGGCAGTGGTTGAGCCCCTGCTTCATAGTTCAGGAGGCCACACCCACCTCCAGGAAGGGGTGCTCCGTGACGTCTGAGACACCGAGGTCTGAAAACAGGGCCTGCTCCCAATCCCAGGCTGCCTCCTCAACGCAGGCTAAGCCTGCCTTTTATTGCCCAACAGGGAAGCTCTCAACCCCAATTTCTAGACTCCGGCTTGTCGGGGAGACAGGCAAGTCGCGAAGACCCCATGTGCAACACGGAGGCGTCGTGGCGCCCAGTCCACCTGCCACTGGAAAATGACTCCAGAAGCCGCCACCATGGGGGAGGCTCCGGAATGCGTTCACAGCAGCTCAGGCCCAGACAGGACACCGAAGGCCAGGGCCAACCTGCCTTTCATGCTCCGGTGTCTGCGGCAAGCTGGGCTAGATTTTAACATGGCTTTTTAAAAACTTAACTTCCCAGCGGGGGCGGGGGGAACTCCAGCAAAACCGGCAGTTGGAGGACGGGCCTGCGGGTGGCTGTCCTAGATACGGAGGGGAGGAAAAGAGGTCCCCAGCAGGTGGCCCTGCCAGTTAACTCTCACCACACCACACCGGGCTGGGCTGCCCCTCCCGCCGAGAGGGCACTAGGCCAACCCCATGCACCATGCTCTGCCCCAAGATGCCTGCAGCCCCTACCCCTGGCCAGCACCAGCTCCGCTCATGCACCAGCAGTTCTGAACAGAACAGCTGTGCCTCACAGTGGCCGGCCCCTGGAGGGCCCTGGCACGGAGGGCTGTGCGCATGGGCCGGCAGCCTGTGGGCTACCCCGGCCAGTGAAGTGCCTCATCTGGCACAGTCTTTAAGGAAGAAAATGGGCATCACACTCAAATGCACTTTTGCAGACAAATGGACATTTCCAGAAGAACGGAGGGACCAGTTCTACCACATGGGCCCATCACCGAGTCAGCGCCATCCCACTCCTAACCAGCTGCTGGCAGCAGACAATGAGCAGGACACACTTGGCAGCCAGGGGAGGGCGGGCCCACCACACACGGACCCTCCCTAACAGAGCCCACCACACACCAGCATAGGACACAGCCCCAGACTGAGGTGGCAGGGGGAGGGCTCCCCAGGGCCTGGCACGCCCTCACCACTACCCACGCAGAGACAGGCTCGGCGTAAAGGGATTGGTCTGAGGGCCCCATGGTGCACAGCACCCCCTGAAGAATTCCTAGTTCCCATGGGCTGACTCCCCAGCCTCAGTTTCATCCCATGATGGGGACCTGGACAGCCCACTTCCTGAGGTGGTTATGACAACTCAGTAGGATGATGCAGGCAAAAGACTTTGGCAGCGCCTGGCAGAGCCAACAGTCACCATGTGGTCACACCACTGCGCCCAGGGTTGGTCCCATCCCGAGCTCTATGGCCACCAGGACTCACGCACGTGCACACGCACGCAAGACTGCGAATGGTAAACTTTATTAATGGAAAATGGAATGCCTCGTTAACAGAAATCTTGATTTAAAAATGGCAGAACAAGAACACATTTATTAAAAAAAAAAAAGTGAGTTCACATTGTATTGAGCTACAACACGGTGGCAGGATTTACTTTGCTTTTAAAAAGATCCCCCAAGTTCGAGGGAACCCTGGCTACCAGATTCAACAGTGCGTCTGCCCACCTGAAAACTCGCAGTGAGTGGGACTTGGTAGCGGCGGGTGAAGTGGGGGTACGGGGGGGGATGAGGGTGTGGGTGAGGGACTCTGCTGCCCCGGTCCTGGCTGGCCACTCCGCCACCTTCCAGTCCGCCACCTGGCACCACGTGGCCCTGGGAATGTCCACCTTGTGCAAAGCCGCCTCGCCTAGGAACAAAGTCAGACATTTTTTTTCCCCTTGAAGTGCTCAGCATTTTCATCGTAACATGGGTTCAGTAACGGTCCCGCAGCCTTTAGAGCGCTTGGGTTTTTTTTTTCCAGGTGAGAAAAATCATCATCACAAATTGTATTCCAGGTACCTCAAGAGCGTTATTTGCATAAATTGCAAAGAGCTGCTTTTTGCTTTGTTTTCAAAACATCCAACCCAGCCAGCTGATCAAACATGCAAAAAAGGGAGAGGAAGTGAGGAGCAGGGGTGAACCACCGTCCTCCACGGACGACACGCCTTACCCCGCCACTCCACCGTGGCTTGCCATGTGCCCCGGCCCCGAGGGCCCAGACAGGCCCCTCTCACCACCTAGAAGAGAAGAAGGGTCTGCAAACACTCCGTTCCTGGGGAAGCCCCTGGACACATGTGGGGGCCACAGCCACCCTCGTCCCTGGAGCCAGCCCCGTACCTTGCCACCTGGTGTGCTCCTGGCTAGCTGCGCCTGCATCCATGGCACCCTCCCAGGCACGTGCCTGGTGCTCCTCCAGCCGCTGGTTGTGCTCTCCCCAGTCACGGCCACCCCTTTGCCAAAAGAAAAAAGACATGCAGCCATCTAATGAGCCTCCAGGGTTGTGTCGGCAGCAGGCGCACCCACCCTGACCTCAGCTGCATGGTGGGTCATGCCACACAGCAAGGGCTGCATGTCAAGTGGGCAAATCATGGGAAGGGACATTTCCCCAAAGACAGATGTGCTAGTAAGCACGTGAGAAGGTGCTCAACGCCACCCGGAAATGCCAATCCGAGCCACACCGAGATGCTACCTCCCACTGGCTGGGATGCTAGAATCACACAATAACACACACCGTGGAGGGTGCGAGGAAAGGGAAGAACCCTTGTCCACTGCTGGTGGAAATGTAAAATGGTGTGGCCACTGTGGAAAAGTTTGGTGGTTCTTCAAAAAGTTAAGCACAGAATTACCATGACCCAGCAAACCCATTCCTACCTGCCAGAAATGAAAACATGGCCAAAGACATCTATGCATGAATGTTCCTAGCGGCAGGATTCCTAACAGCCAAAGGGAGAAGGACCCCAACACCCATGAACTGATGAGCGGATAACACTATGTAATGTGTCTGGACCATGGAATGTTCAGCCCTAACTAGGAAGGAAGCGCTGGCCCAGGCAGCATGTGGAGATGAGCCCTGAATACACAAGGCTTAGGGAGAAGCCAGGCCCAGCAGGCACACCGCGCAGGCCAAGAAATGACTCAAGAAAGCAAATCCAGAGCCAGAAAGGGACCTGTGGTTACCAAGGGCAGGGGGGAAGGGGTGCGGCTGCTAAAAGGGGCAGGGTTTCTTTTGACGTGATGAAAATGCTTCAGAATCAGCCATGGGGATGGCTAAACAGATCCACATACACGCAAACCTCCACTGACTGCACACGTGAACGGGAAGTGTGTGTCGTGTGAATTATACTTAAAGAAAGCTATTTGTTTAAAGTTTCAGACAAACTCTGGGAGATGAAAATCCGACTCCAGTGTCCTGAGTCCCAAGTGGCCAAGCAGTCACAGTGGCCGTGCAGGAAAGCAGCCAGACCCATCCGCATGAGTGCCTGCCTGCTGTGGGTTGCCGGATGCAGTGAGAGTCAGGCCAAGTGAGCCAGCCCACAGGCCCGAGAGGGGCCACCAGAGCCCCCAGTGCGCACTGCCAGGCAAGTGCAATACCGCCCTGGAGGGAGCGGAAAGCTCCCGTGTGGAACCTGCCCTCGGTGACCCGATGGCGCCCAGCCGCTACTCACTGTGGATGAGTTTCCCGTTTACACCCCCGAGGTATTTACCATAAAAGCCACCAAGTGACAGAACAGGAATGCTAATGAAGTCTCACAGAAGAGAACACTTCACACCAACTGATCAGAGCACTGCCGCCGTCTGTGCTGCCCACAGACTCAGGAGAAGCTTCGGGTGTCCTGGGACACTCGGCACAGCTCCGAGTCAAAGTCCCTGGCAGAGGTGGAAGTGCCTCTCAGCGCGGAGGGAGGGATGGAACGGGGGAGCACAGGGGGCCAAAACCCACCCTGTGGCACTGGGCAGGGGCCGAGGCAGCCCTGGGCCGGGGCTGGAGACAAGACAGGACACTCAGCTCACAGAGGAAAGCAGGGCGGCAGCCGCAAAGCGGTCCTGCCACCAGCCTCCTCGCGGCCAGCCCAGACAGCAACAGGACAAACAGGCAGGGGTGACTGCAGCTGGCCAAAGAAACTAAAGAGGCACCCAGAGTCCTCCCAGACAAGCCCTGCACCCCACCAATGCTGACAAGGCTCAGAACAGCACCCCCACTGCAGTGCTGGTGAAGGTGGCTTTGGACGCCTGTGGAGGACCTGGCCCAGTGTCCTCAGCCCCGAGTCCTGGGTGGAGGGTCCTCATAAGTGATTCTAACAGGCAGGACAGGGTTGAGAAGACCCACCCCAGAGGAACTAGGGGTCAGAGAGAAAACCCGAGGAAGACACGTGTCAAGAGGCAACGTGGAGGCAGGGGCGAGGCTGCTCTACCACGGACGGGGCAGGACTAAGAGCTTCAGCGCTGTCTCTCCCAGTGTGTACGCAGCCCGTGATCGAGACACTCACAGCTGCAGGCGACCCCCAGCTCAAGAATGGGGATGGGCCATTCTGGGCGACCTGGACAGCTCCATCCCTGAAAGCCTGTTCTATGCTTTCTTCTTGAGAACCTGGACTTTCTGAGTCAGGGGTTTCAAATGGCAGGACCCCTGGTAGCCCGTCCTAAAGCTGCCCTAGCTGAATCAAACCTTGGGGACGTGCCCGGCCAGGCACCAACCTTTTCCCAGGTTAGGACAGATGCTCCCCACCCGGCTGGGGCTCACCCACTAACCTGGGGGGAGGGGGTAGCCCCCGGCCTTCACTCAGCCTCTTGTCGGAGCCATAGCCCCCCCAGCCATCATGGGAGTCCCGGCCGTGGCGCTCTGGGGGTCCTCCGTGGCCATGGCGGTCATCTCCATAGTGCTGGAAGGCAGGAGAGGAACAGGGTGACACTGACCATGTCACCCACATAGGCCCACCTTCCGGAAGGCCTGTCCACCGCAGGCCCCAGGGTGGCAGGTGGGGCGGAGCTGAGAGAGGACTGAAGGGTGCAGCCTCAGCCCTGCTGGGCCCTGCTTCACTGACCTTCTGCTCCCTGGCTCCCCTCCTCGCACCCCTACAGCTGCATCACTGCCCCACCTCAGCTGCCCCAGGAGCCAGGGGCACCCTGGTATTACTGCCCTCAATAGCTCTGCTCAAAGTGCACTAAGACGTCACCAAACCCTGTCTTCCCTGAGAAGTTGGGCGCTGCCTCCTTTCCAATAACAGGAGGGCCCTCGGGTGGGTCAGCCCCCCTGTGCTCTGGCAGGGCCACAGTTCCAGCCTCCCTGGCCAACCAACTCTGCACGGAGCAGCCAGCAGCCAGGAAGCAGGCGGGTGCTGCCTGCTGTTACAGGCCATTATTCTGCCGCCCACCTCCCACCTCTCCACCGGGCTGCTGCTTTCTCAGAACTCACACCCTGCCACCACGCACAGGGCACCCGCATGGCACCACAAAGACTCAGGGACCACTCTTGTGGCCTTCAGCCCCCCGTGCCCACCCAGCACGGACTTGAAACATGGGGAAGCCCGGGCTCCCCCATCCCCCCGACCCTGGCACATGTGGGCTAAACGACAACCACCATTTGGGTTCTTGGGGGACCCCACAGGCACTAAGACTCAAAGGCTCCCTGAGCAAGTGGACAATGAAGAGACACATGAGTTTTCTACTGGATACAATGAAGAACAAGCCCGACATATTTGAAAATGACAGAAACTTGAGCATTACAAAACAATCAAATATTTGCACTTTTTTTTTTTTGAGATGGAGTCTTGCTCTTGTTGCCCAGGCTGGAGTGCAATGGTGCGACCTCGACTCACTGCAACCTCCGCCTCCCGGGTTCAAGCGATTCTCCTGCCTCAGCCTCCCAAGTAGCTGGGACTACAGGCACTCGCCACCATGCCTAGCTAATTTTTTGTATTTTTAGTAGAGACAGGGTTTCACCATGTCGGCCAGGCTGGTCTTGAACTCCTGACCTTGTGATCCACCCACCTCAGCTTCTCAAAGTGCTGGGATTACAGGCATGAGCCACCACGTCTGACTAAATATTTGTACTTCTAGTCGCTGGCCAGAACCCACACTTGCATACCCGCCACACGTGCTGACTTGGTTGCCACCTCTCTGGGATCAAGCGGCCGCCTGGCTAGAAATGGTCCGCTATGCCCGCACAGCAGTACAGTGGCCCCAGGGCTTGGCATCGGGGCTCTACTCACCTGCCCATCCCGGTGGTCTCCCATCATTGGCCTCGAACCCTCCCGCCTGCAAAAGGAAAAGATCCCGTTCAAACAGCACCAGGCACGACTACACATTTCTTCAGGTCAGGCAAGTTTCACGACTGGGATACTTTTTCCATCCCATCACATAAAAACTATAACTGGCCTGGGAAAAAAGAAAAAAGCTAGCTCAAATCGAAAGGCTTTTTCCCGGGGGCAGAAACGAAGTTGGATCCTAAAGAGGTGGGAATAAAGATCTCACTGAACTAAAATTCCTCGGGAAGCTCTCAGTTAGGGGAACAGGGACAAACAGAGGCCTCCGATGATCCCTCATCTTTGGTCTGACCCAATGCGTGGGACTCATCAAAATTCACACCAACTCCACCCCAAACTCCAGCAGAATTAAGAGTGTGGCCTCTCAGCCTCCCTTTCCTGTTCTCCCCGCTCTGACATTCTGACTGAAGGAGCCAATGAATGGGGAAATGGGTCAGAGATGTGCAGCCGAGGGGAGCCCAAAGACAGGATTCTTACACTGGAAAACCAAGGGCTGCCTTTTTAATAAACTAGATGTATTCCTCATTTTAAAAGGCTAAAAAACCCACCCAGACCCTCGAAATACAAAACAGGCCTCATGAGAAATTTTGCACGTCCTCCATCAATTCTCTGGTAGCTCTTGGGCACAACCAGGTTGTGCTGGCAAACACTGCTGGCCTCACAAGAGAGCTCGGTGCAGATGGCCTGCACTCAGGCCCCTCCTGGCCCACCTATGAAAAGAGTCAGTGGATGGAACGAGCTCTGAGATGCCTTCCTATGAGGTAAGCTGGGGATTCCAGCAACTCGCTCAAGTTCTGTGCAAGGCCAGAGTCATCCACTGTGGATCTCAGAAGTAAACGAGGCTTCAGAGCACACAGGAACCCCTGCACTGGGCTGAGAACGAGGTCAGCTGGATGCCCCGGTGCCCACAATGACTGTAGCTAAAGGAGGGGACAGGACCACTGACCTGTCGATGGCGTGGTCCTGGTACTGGCCCCGGTCTCGATGATCAAAGTCGTGAAAGCAGTGGTCTGGCCGGGGAAAGTCTGCACGATATCGGTCCTCCATCGCCACACGCTTTCCTTCTGGCCAATAGGCATCATCTCGTCTGTTGGTTTTTATTTTAAAAGAATACAAATTCCATTTATGAGAGAGGAGGAGGAAAAAAGGAGGTGGTGGAGGTGGGGAGGGGAGCTCTCTCCCCAGAAACAGTATTGTTTAAAATGTCCTGCAGGGCTAATCTCTAAACATTCGATCATCATTGCTTTGATCTGATAAATTAAAACCGCCATTAACAGCCGAGAGGCACACTTGTGTTCTCATCCAACAGTCCCGAAAGGAGCACTGCTGTGAGCTCATTGTCTCGTGAGGCTGTTATTACCTTGACCCCCCCTCATGAGCACAAATGCAACTGAAATGAAATATTTGATTCTTCTGGAATAGCATTCGAGTTGCCACACTTTTACTTTCCCTGCCTTCCACGGGAGCCTGAATCTCCCTCTGAGTTTCTTGCAAAAGCAAAGAGAATTACGTGCGGTGATAGTGAACTACACACAACTCTGGACGGCATCCAATTATCTTCTTCCTGATTTTTACCAGAAAACTAGGCTCAAGGAGAGCGGGGTGAAGGGTGACTGTCAATTAAGCCGCCCGGGGTAGCTAGAGACCAATAAACCTACTTTCTAAATCAGAGGCAATTTCCTTTTCCACAGCGCCTGCTCTGCCTCTCTGTCTACAAGGACACATGAGACCGGCAGAGTCAGCGGTGGCCAACTTGGGCCTGACGGGCGTTCGGTTGTCTCGCAAGACAGAGAACAGCTATGCTCCACGGGTAAGTGGAGAGGAAAAGCATCACAAAGCCTTCAGCAAGTGGCAGCCGTCAAGTTTCCCAGAATAACTCAAGTTCAGGAAGATGCTACACAGCCTCCGGCGAGGACAGCGAACTGATAAACCTGCAGCAGCGCAGTGAGATCGGCGGGGGGTCCCCAAGGCGCATGCTCCATATCAAATTGCATTCTCCCCACCGACAGGGACGGAAGAGAAGCCGCTGTTCTGCTGGAAGGGTGAACACCGCTGCCACGCTGGTCTCCGTCCTGCCCACGCTCTGGGCGGGACTCACCGGTCCAGGTCGTAGGGCCTCCGCCCGGGCCGCCGCTCCTGCTCGTAACGCGGCTGCTCCTGCTGGCGCCGCAGCTCCTCGCGCTCGCGGTGGATGAGCTCCTGCTCCTTCCTGCGCTCGCGCTCCACGCGCATGCGCTCCTGCTCCTTCCTGCGCTCGCGCTCCACGCGCATGCGCTCCTGCTCCTTCCTGCGCTCCTGCTCCTTCCTGCGCTCGCGCTCCACGCGCATGCGCTCCCGCTCCAGCCGCTCCCGCTCCAGCCGCTCCCGCTCCAGCCGCTCCCGCTCCAGCCGCTCCCGCTCCAGCCGCTCCCGCTCCAGCCGCTGGCGCTGGCACTCGAGCTGCAGGCGTTCCCGCTGTAGCCGGGCCTTCTCCTTCCGCTCATGGAAGGCCTCGAGGCGTTGCTCCCGCTCCCGCTGCTCGCGCTCCCTGCGGGGACAGGCGAGGCTGCCCTGAACTCCCTGCGTGAGCCTCCGAGGAGAAAGCCCGGTGCCCAAAACTGGGTGTGTATTGGAAGCAGAAAAAAGAAATGGATCCAAAAGCTCACCGGGCTTCCCTAAAGCTGCGCATGCAGGGGGTTACCTTACTTAACAAAGTTACCTTAAGAAAAGCAAAGGCAGCACAGCTGGCAACGTAGTGTTCTAGGTTCGCTCGAGAACATTTTCCAAATGCTGTGAGCACAGCTTTTGCTTTACTGAGCAATATTTGAGGAAAAGTGACAAGAGAACGCCGGGCATCCCGACATGAAAAGGCCGAATGTCAAAGCAGAGGGACAAGCCTCCTTCAAGACCACAGCCCAGAAGGGAGCCGCGGCAAAATGACAACTGGACTCTGCTTGCAGTTTCTGACCTTAGGTGAAAGGTTTCAACAGGGAAGACTGAGGCCTCAGCACCCAGGGACCATCCCATCCCATCAAAGCCACACACGGCTGGGCCTTCCACACGGGCCAAGGTCCAACACCAGAGGAGGGGCGAAAATAGACTTTGAGCCAGCAGAAGGCTCAGCCTGTAATCCAGCACTTAGGGAGGCTGACGCAGGAGGATCGCTTGGGCCCAGCAGTTATCAGCCTGGCAACATAGCCAAACCCCATATACTGTAAAGGGCTTTGATGACTTCTTTTTAAGAGACAGGGTCTCACCCTGTCACCCAGTCTGCAGTGCACTGTTGTGATCACAGCTCACTGCAGCCTTGAGCTTCTGGGCTCCGGCAATCCTCCCACCTCAACCTCCTGAGTAGCTGGGACTACAAGTGCACGCCACCATGCCCAGCTAATTTTTAAATATTTTGTAGAGGTGGGGTCTCGCTACATTGCCTAGGATGGTCTTGAACTCCTGGCTTCAGGTGATCCTCTGGCCCTGGCATCCCAAAGTGCTCGGATTACAGGTGTGAGCCACTGCACCTGGCCCTTTGATGACTTTCATGCCACCTGGCATGTCTGGCAGCTCATGTGTGAACAGGTGCTGGCCCCTGCCTCGAGGACCCAGGTGAAGCACGACACCCGCCAGCCCAGGCACTGGCTCTCGGGCACACAGACTGCGCACTCCAAGTACAGCTGGGAGAAGGACAGCCACCCCGAGAGGAAACCACCAGCCCACCGCCCCACCCAGCTCCACTCACCGCCGCCTCTCCGTTTCTCGGATCTCCCGTTCCCGCTGCCTCTGGCACTCTCTCTCCCTTTGTTCTTTGATTTTATCAAACGACAAGATGTCTCTCTTTTCTTTGCTTTCTGACTTGCGATCCTGACTCTTGGAGCTCTGTTTACCAAAACTGGTTTATTAATGTCAGGAAAATGATTGCAACAAACAAACAATGGAGATTATGCACGTGTGCATGAGACTAAGATTCTCTGGCCCCACATGGTGTAGATGGAAGGCTGTGGTCTCCAGACCAGAGGCCCAGGCCATAGGCTGCTTCCCTCCAAGTTTGCATTTTACTCCCTAATCCAGAATCCTGCTTTCAGATGTCAAGGGGCATTCATGGAAGAGAAGAGGTTGTCCCACGCCTCAGAGAACCTACAGGCACAGTTCTTCTAGCATAGCACAGCCAAGGACTCACATAATCCAAAGCAAACCTAGGCCTCTCAGAGCCACGGGCACATCCGCACAGGGCCACTGTGGCCATTAGTTCAGAGGGGACAGCAGTCAGGCCAGCTGTTTGGACAGCTGGAGGGCAGACTGCATGTTTCACTTCTCAACTGCTGGCTCAGGACTCAGGCATACAGCTCTAAATAGAATATGCCAGGCCGGGCGCAGTGGCTCACACCTGTAATCCCAGCATTTCAGGAGGCCAAGGTGGGCGGATCACAACATCAGGAGTTCGAGACCAGCCTGACCTACATGGTGAAACCCCGTCTCAACTAAAAACACAAAAATTAGCTAGGCGTGGTGGCGCATGCCTGTAATCCCAGCTACTTAAGAGGCTGAAGCAGAAGAATCGCTTGAACCTGGGAAGTAGAGGTGGCAGTGAGCTGAGATTGCGCCACTGTACTCCAGCCTGGGTGACAGAGCGGGACTCCGTCTCAAATAAATAAAGAGAATATGCCAAAATGCTTTAATGCAAAACAGTGCTCCTAATAAGGTACAGAACACTAATAGCCAACTTCCGTAATTTATTTTTTGTAGGTTTTTTGGGTTTGAGACCCAGTCCTGTTCTGTTGTCCAGCCTGGAGTGCAGTGGCTCAGTCACAGCTCACTGCAGGATCAAGTGATCCTCCCACCTCAGCCTCCTGAGTAGCTGAGACCACAGGTGCACACCACCATGCCTGACTAATTTTTCTATTTTTGTAGAGACAGGGTTTCGCCCTATTGTCCAGGCTGGTCTCAAACTCCTGAGCTCAAGTGATCCGCTGCCTCATCCTCCCAAAGTGCCGGGATTACAGGTGTGAGCCACCGCACCCAGCCTATATTCATCATTTTCTATCTGTGGCATAAAGCTCAGAGCTGTAACAACTGACTCCCATTTCCAAGGTTCTCCAGGGCCCCTCACCCAAACTGGCTATACATCAGACCCTCCCAGGAAGCTTTTAAACAACACAGAACCTGAGGCCTCCTGCTGATCCACACAGAATCTCTGGGGCAGGGGCCTGGGAAATGACATTTTTAAAAAGCTACTCAGTTTATTTTCCTAATTAGCTCCCATAGGAGAGAAAAAGCGAGCAATGAAAAACAAACCAACCCAACAGAAAGACAAGCAAAGGTCAAGACGAGACATTACACCAATTATTAATAAAATGCAGGCTGGGGAGAAAGGGGCACACAGACACAGGAGAGACACACATCACTCAGCACTTTGATGGTAAGCTTTGCCTACGAGACGGGCAGATGTCTTACACACACTGCAGTAGAATAAGGTGACAGATGCCCACATACCACTGCACAGTGGGCAGCACAGCAGGCAACAGTGTCAGCACGGGACTCCTGGGTTCTCAGGCCAGCTTAGCCACTTACTAGCGACCTGGCAGGTGCAACACACCCAGGAGATTTAAGTCCCCTCCACAACCTTTCTGAACAGCACTTTATTTCAAAATTTAAACGTTAAAAGAGGCTGGGAGTGGTGGCTCACACCTGTAATCCAGCAAGTTTGGAAGGTCAAGGCGAGAGAATCACTTGAAGCCAGGCTAAGCAGCAAAGTGAGACACCCCCACCCTTTATTTTTTTTAATAGGTAAATATCATGCATAAAATAAAAAATATATGTAAAAGCGAAAAGAAAAAAAAGCAAAAAGGAAAAAAGCCAAACCGTATGTGTCTGTATGTAGAGACCTCCAAGGCATATTACACAGAAAGTGCAAGCTCCAGCACATCCTCTGTCTGTGGTCCCATGGCAGGCACAGGGGACGTGTGTGCAGAGGAAGCCGAGGAGCCCAACTGGACACACGGAGGCTTTAGTATGCCCGTGCTGCATCTCCTCAAGCTGACTAGATGTTCTAATCATGCATGTGTCATCACTACTTATTTTCAACATCACAGTTACATGGGGGTAAGAGTATGGGTCTTTTTCAATGTTCTACTCTACATTTCTCTGTATCTTATGATTTTCATGTGAAAAATGACATTAGGAACTGATACTTTATAAAACCCAAATGTTCATTTTAAAAACTAAGTCTTGGTTGGGCGCAGTGGCTCAAGCCTGTAATCCCAGCACTTTGGGAAGCTGAGGCGGGTGGATCACTTGAGGTCAGGAGTTCGAGACCAGCCTGGCCAACGTGGCAAAATCCCGTCTCTACTAAAAGTAAAAAAATTAGCCTGGTGTGGTGATGTGTGCCTGTTGCCTGTAATCCCAGCTACTCGAGAGGCTGAGGCAGGAGAGTCGCTTGAACCCAGGAGGCAGTGGTTGCAGTGAGCAGAGATCACGCCACTGCACTCCAGCCTGAGCGTCACAGCAAGACTCCATCTCAAAAAAAAAAAAAGTTAAGTCTTAACAACACAAAGTGGTCCTGGCTGAATATGGTGAACTCCACATTCGTTAAAAAAGTACTGTCACCTCATGAATATCTTAGCTAGAACCTGCAGCTGGGAAGCAGAGGTTTTTATTGTTTCCCAGAGTGAAAAACGCAAATGAGACGCTATTTCATCTAGTTGTGTGCACAACTCGAGAGGTGCACCTGTTGATCTGATAACATGACCAGCTCTCTGTCCTAGGTTGGTCTCTACCTTTTTGGTTAATTTAATAGGAGACTAAAAAACCGATGAAAGAAAGTAACCTGCTATTAAGTCAACCAAAGAGTAGGACCTGCCTTCCGGCTCGAAAAGCCTGGGTCTGGCCCATCCCACCCTATGGTGAGCTGCCGTGTGAACCAATGCTCTGTCTGAAGGCGGCACATCCCGGTCAGGAGCCAGTAAGGGAAGCAAACACGGATGCGCACCGCTCTGCAGAAAGCACCGGGATTCATGTGTGTGTCTGTACCCGCAATCTACACAATTATCGCGCCTCCTACAAACTTCAATTTTAAAGGCAAAACAGTGCTGTTTTCATAATGCGGATCAAACGGGCCGTGGAGCCATCGTGAGAAACAGCTGGCCCTGAGATGGCAGAGGCAATACTCACTCTCTCTTTGGACCTGCTCGTGGTTTTCACGCTAATGACGGGCTCTCCTTTCGATTTATCCATCACGACCGTCCGCTCCATTCCTCTGCTTCCTTCAGGAAAAAACACAACAAACTATCAAAACCTGTGGACGCCCCAACTTCCCGCAGTAAACAGCACTCTGATGGACCCTGGGCTTTGAACACACAAGGCGTGAGTCAAGTGACTGACACTAACCTTGGGAGCCTCTATTTCTCATCTATTGTGAGCAACACGGTAACACGGGCACAGCATCATGGGGGTACCCTCACAGCTCTTTACACAACTAGAGGGACCTGTTCCCAACCTACAGCTTAAACCTGCAGCATGCACACAAGCACAGCCATCCTGCAGAGCCCTCCATGACCCTCCACTCTAAACCCACCCAGCTCCGGAGCTGGTCTATGCTGTCACTCCTCCCTGACATTCTGTGAAGCCCCGCAGTATCCAGCCCGTGCTAGGAATCACACTGCCACTCTGAGGGAGTGCCTTGCCAGACGGGTGGGCTTCCCTCCATTCATCTCCAGCGATAAAGGCTTCCAAACCAATTCTCTCTCCTGACGACAGAACCACCAGGCATAAACCACTGGAACAATGACTTATTTGGGGAGATTTATAATACTTGAGGAACATTTTAAAAACACGTTCCTCGTGAGACGCAGGGTAAATTAGCCCGAGAGCTGAAGATCCAGCTTGTAATGTGCTATACCAAATTTCAATGCTCCAGATGGTTGGGTTTTGTTTCTGTTTTTCTCTTCCTTGATGAGGGAGGTGGAGTTGGCTTATTTTTTTTGCCACAAAACATTCTGAGTCTCATACAGATTCAAAGGTGTAAAGCACAATGAACCTTTATAAAATGACAACAGAAGTGGCATCGTCCAAACAGAACCACTTCAACAGATGCTTGGAGGTTTCATTTTTCTCTGTGTTTTTACTACCTCCAGCTTTAACATAATGTGGGAAAAACTTTACTGCACACCTGCAAAATAGCATCAGGTTAGTTACAAGAAACTCGGACAACTCACTCTTGCAAATCCCACACTACAATCAGCCAAAGGCCCTGAAAAAGCCCGAACTCAGGCAGCTGAGTTCAGCAATACACACAAGCCCTGAGTCCCAAGCACTTCTGAATTCCCGATGTTGTACGGAAACTCCTTTAAGCCATTTCATCAACAGCCTCTTGTTTCTTTAACAGTGCCATATGAACAGCGAAACAGCCATGTCACCAGAGCTTGCTGTCCTCACCTTCCCTCGGAACCCCCACTCCCCACCCGTGCCAGGCCTTCCCCTTCCACAGCTCTTAAAAGGCTCTCCTCACCTGATTTGGTGACTCTAGACCGATTTGTAGGTCCGGGTTTCAGCTCATCCTGGTCTTTTTCTTCCTTCTTAATGTCTTCAGCCTGTTTTTCCTCCTTCTTCTCAATCTTCTCTTCCTTCTTAATTACAGTTCTATTTAAAGACATGGTTATCGAATTTGAGTTCACAAGACTCTGTAACAGGAACGGCTCACCCAGAGCCTCGACTCACACATACTCAGAGGTCCACACGAAACAAATCACCCCGTCGGCAATTAGGTGGCAAAAATTATTTGAAACCCATAGTAATAACAATACTCCTCTTTAGATACAGGCTGTATTCCCACTTCTAGTATGTGCTGAATTGAGGGATATGCACAATGAAATTCCTGGGGATGCGTTTCCAAAATGTCAGACCGGCTAGCACGCAAAAGAAGTGGTGTGCAGGTGGACATGAGAAACACGCCAACTACATAAGAACACTTCTAAAAAGTTTAATGTTTCATCATGTATGTGTGGAACATTGTTTATAAGCTTTATAGGGAAACGCATTTCTTCCCAATACAGCCTCAACAGGATGGAGGCACAGTGGCAGGACACCAAGCCCCCACTGCACAGAGCGGCAGGCCATTTACCCTTGAGGCCAACACCCCTCGACCGGTAACTGCTGCATACTTTTAGGGAGTTAAAATAATGTGTTATGTGCCAGTGAATACGGGAAGGTGTTAAGTGCCATTTAAACCAAAGGCAACTTTCTTCTAAGCAGTAAAATAAATCATCTTCGCCACTCAAACTCAGCTGCTGCGTTCCCTAATGCCATTTGTCTAATTAAACTGCACACTGACTCAACACCAACGACATGCCAGGGTCCAGGCAGGAAAGTCAGGCCCCTGCAAGGCCCTCCAGCAAGCACCTGTTGGCCTCTCCTCCAACCGACCCAGGCAGGGTTCCCGGCAGAGCTCCAGCCACGCCACGGAAGCCTCTCTGATTGCCCCGTCTCCTCTGCCCTTCTCAACCTCCACATCATGGAGTTGTCTTTAAAAAATATATATATATACCATTTTGAGAAAAATTTTAAATACACACCATAGTAATTAATGGTACATCCCAGAACTGACTATTGTAAATCATCTCATCTCCTCTCCCTCATCCCTGCGACAACCACCAGGGTGGCCTTAGTGTCAATCACTGGGTCTGCCTGACCGCAGTAATCTACAGTGACATTTTATAAGAATGTCTTAGCAGTGACACGAACGAGGCCATACTTCATACACTGCTCTACAGCTTACTTTTGTCACCTCATGGTATGCTTTAAAGAAGGGTTTTTAGGCTGGTTGCAGTGGTTCATGCCTGTAATCCCAGCACTTTGGGAGACCAAGGTAGGCGGATCACAAGGTCAGGAGTTCGAGACCACCCTGGCCAACATTGTGAAACTCCGTCTCTACTAAAAATACAAAAAAATTTAGCCAGGCGTGGTGGCGCATGCCTGTAATCCCAGCCACTCGGGAGGCTAAGGCAGGAGAATTGCTTGAACCCAGGAGGTGGAGGTTGCAGTCAGCCGAGATCACACCACTGCACTCCAGCCTGGCGACAGACAGAGACTCCGTCTCAAAATAAATAAATAAATAAATAAATAAATAAATAAATAAATAAGAAGGACCTTTAGAGCCTGAGACAGAACTTAGGGGGAATAAAAAGGGTCTGACTCCTTTCACCTGCTGCACAAAATTCTGTGTTTATTCATCTGCTTTCCTTCCAGTAGATAAATATATATGCTGGAAAAAAGACTGGAAGGATATCCAACAAAAAGCATCATCCCTAGGTGTTGGGATTACACCTGACATTTACATGTGCTTTCTGTATAACAACTGTATAAAAACCACCACTCATCCAAGATGGCAAAGGCTAGCCCCTCTTCTTCCCCTCTTTGGAAAGCTTCTCTATTTCACAAGGCCAACCACTAATCTAGAAATCCTTCAAATGGAAGGGAAGGCTAATGAAGGCGTTAATTTGAAGAAAAAAATAAGGTCAAAACAAATTTTTAAATGCTCAACCTCCTAGGCAAACAACCTGCATGCAGTTTGGTCTTAAAGATCTTAAGTTCGCCGGGCGCGATGGCTCACACCTGTAATCCCAGCACTTTGGGAGGCCGAGGTGGGTGGATCACGAGGTCAGGAGATCAAGACCATCCTGGCTAACACAGTGAAACCCCGTCTCAACTAAAAAATACAAAAAAATTTAGCTGGGCGTGGTGGTAGGCACCTATAGTCCCAGCTACTCGGGAGGCTGAGGCAGGAGAATGGCGTGAACCCGGGAGGCGGAGCTTGCAGTGAGCCGAGATTGCGCCACTGCACTCCAGCCTGGGCGACAGAGCGAGACTCTGTCTCAAAAAAAAAAAAAAAAAAATCTTAAGTCCATCACCCAGTTAAGAGCCATGGGGCTCCGAGCAAACTTCATAGGTTGAATCCCAGCCTTGCCGTTTCCCAGCAAACTCAGGCAGGGCGCGCTCCCCTCTCTAGGCCTGTATCCTCTCCTACATAAAGCAAGTGCCTCACAGGGCTACTACAAGGACCAAGGAAACTGCTGCATTCCCAGTGCTGGCCACAGGACCACGCCATACTGTTAGCTAATTATTACCACCTTTCCCACAAATACAGAAAAACAATTAATGAAACACGCAAGATACCAAGAACACCGCAAACCTGCAACAACAGTTCCCCATCTTCCACCAATACAGACATTTTTTTCTTAGCAATGCTGATGGGATGTGTCTTTTTGAAGTTGCTGATTAAATTAGGGGGCTCACCCCCGCCACCCCCTTCCTCCAAGTTCATGAAGGCTCATCTGACACCCATTACTCAGGGGCCTACTGATTTCAATCTGGGGCCAGGTGCAGTGGCTCACACCTATAATCCCAGTCTTTTGCGGGACCAAGGTGGGAAAATTGCTTGAGGCCAGGGTGGAAACCAACCTGAGCAAAAGAGCAAGACCCTGTCTCTATCAAAAATTTAAAAATTACCTGGGAGTGGTGGCCCACACCTGTAGCCCCAGCTACTAGGGAGGCTGAGGTGGGAGGTTCACTTGGGCTTGGGAAGTCGAGGCTGTAATGAGCCATGACTGCATCAATGCACTCCAGCCTGGGTGACCCGTCTCAAAAAGTAAAATGTTTTTTAAAAATAATAATTCCAATTAAAAATAATAATTCTAATTTGGCCATGATGTAAATTGATAATTACATCTTCAAAAACCCAGTTCAACTATGTCCACAGACATGTTTACCCTCTAAACTGCATTGACAACGTAAACTTAAGGCAGACACTCAGCCTTCTGAGACACTGCCATGATCAGATACAACACGGAAATCTACCTTCTCAAAAGAGAAGCCTACAATTGTGTTAAAAATATAAACAACCCACACCTCCCTTGAAAGATCTGTCCCTACCTCCATTTTGATTAAAGATATAAATCTCCCCTTTATAAAAATAGAACCTCAGACCCATGGTTCCCAACTACTACGCCAAGGTACCCCAGGGTGCCACCGTGAACTCACAGGGTGCCACCGTGAACTCACAGGGTGCCACCGTGAACACTCACAGGGTGCCACTGTGAGAACTCACAGGGTGCCACTGTGAGAACTCACAGGGTGCCACTGTGAACTCACAGGGTGCCTTGGAATATTTTTAATTTTGAGGTAAACACAGCAATGCTTTTGCCATCTGTCAGACACAGCACCAACTACTCACTCAAGGTCATTCACTGCAACACTAGCCCAGGATAAATTCCTTTGGATGATGCTTTATCTTTGAAAAACTGGGTTTATGACAGTTGCTGTGATTAACAAGTGAGAACTGCATGAAAATCAACGTGGATGAGGCAATGATTCCAAGGTCTGAGAGGCTGTACAAGGGACCAGAATACGAAAATGACATTTTGTGTATACTGTTTTTTCAAAAGGCTAATCAGTTATCAGGAAACAAATACATGCTGAAGATCAACTGTATCCACTTTTTAAAGACATGGGCTACTTCGTTAAATAGCTTTACACAAAAAGCTGGAGACTGGCAGGGCGTGGTGGCTCACACCTGTAATCCTAGCACTTTGAGAGGCCAAGGCGGGCAAATCATGTGAACTCAGGAGTTTGAGACCAGCCTTGGTAACATGGCGAAACCGCGTCTCTACAAAAAGTAGCCTGGCTGGGTGGTGTACGCCTGCAGTAGTCCCAGTTACTTGGGAGGCTGAAGTAGGAGAACCACTTGAACCCGGAAGGTGGAGGCTGCAGTGCCACTGCACTCCAGCCTAGGCAACAGAGTGAGTCCCTGTCTCCAAAAAATAAATAAATAAAAGCTGAATATTAAAGTGGCAGCAGAACACAAAAATCAACTGAGACTCCAGCAGGAAGCTGGCAAGGCTGCGTGAGTACAGGTGGGGACAGATGCGTGTTTTTCAAGGCCCACGGTGGCACAGCACATAGTATATATTTGGTGAAATTAGATATTTAATGAATAGTATATAATATATATTTGGTGAAATTTGATATTTCATGTACAGTATATAATATACATTAGGTGAAATATGATATTTTATGTACAGTATATAACATATTTGGTGTAATTTCATGTTTTATATACAGTATATAGTATATATTTGGTGAAATTTGATATTTTATGTACAGTATATAATAAGTATTTGGTGTACTTTCATATTTTATGTACAGACTATAATATATATTTGGTGTACTTCCATATTTTATGTACAGTATATAATATGTATTTGGTGTAGTTTCATATTTTATGTACAGTATATAATAAATATTTGCAGCACCTTGATATTTTATGTACCGTGTATAATATATATTTGGTGAAATTTGATATTTTATATACAGTATATAATATATATTTGGTGAAATTTGATATTGTATGTACAGTATATATTTGGAGGAATTTGATATTTTAGGTACACTATATAATATATATTTGGTGAAGTTTGTTATTTTATGTAAAGTACATAGCATATATTTGGTGAAATTTGATATTTTATGTACAGTGTATAATATATATTTCGTGAAATTTGATATGTGATGTTCAGTATATAATATATATTTGGTGAAATTTGATATTTTATGTACAGTATATAATATATATTTGGTGTACTTTGATATTTTATGTACAGTATATAATAAATATTTGCTTTACTTTCATATTTTATGTACAGTATATAGTATATATTTGGTGGAATTTGATATTTTATGTACAGTATAATACGTTTGGTGTACTTCCATATTTTATGTACAGTATACAATATATATTTGGTGTACTTTGATAATTTATGTTCAGTGTATAATATATTTGGTGAAATTTGATATTTTATGTACAGTATAAAATATATATTTGGTATACTTTCATATTTTATGTACAGTATATAATATACATTTGGAGAAAGTTCATATTTTACATACAGTAAATAATATATATTTGGTGAAATTTGATATTGTATGTACAGTATAAAATATATATTTGGAGGAATTTGATATTTTATGTACAGTATATAATACATATTAGGTGTACTTCCATATTTTATGTACAGTATATAATATATATTTGGTGTAGTTAGATATTTTATGTACAGCACATAGTATATATTTGGTGAAATTTGATATTTTATGTACAGTATATAATATATATTTGGTGAAATTTGATATTTTATGTACCATATATAATATATATATGGTGAAATATGATATTTTATCTACAGTATATAATATATATTTGGTGAAATTTGATATTTTATGTACGGTATATAATATACGTTTGGGGTACTTCCATATTTTATGTACAGTATATAATATATATTTGGTGTACTTTCATATTTTGTGTACAGTATATAATATATATTTGGTGTACTTTCATATTTTATGTACAGTATATAATATATATTTGGTGAAATTTGATATTTTATGTACAGTATACAATGAATATGGTGAAATTTGATATTTTATGTACAGTATATAATATATATTTGCAGAAAATTGATATTTAATGCACAGTATATAATATATATTTGGTGAAATTTGATATTTTATATACAGTATGTAATATATATTTGGTGTAATTTCATATTTTATGTACAGTATATAGTATATATTTGGAAAATTTGATATTTTATGTACAGTATATAGTATATATTTGGTGAAATTTCATATATTATGTACAGTATATAATATTTATTTCATGAAATTTGATATTTTATCTACAGCATATAATATTTTTTGTTGAAATTTGTTATTGCATATACAGTATATAATATATATTTTGTGTACTTTAATATTTTATGTACAGTATATAATATATATTTGGTGTACTTTCATATTTTATGTACAGTACATAATATACATTTGGTGAAATTTGATATTTTATATACCGCAAATAATATATATTTGGTGAAATTTGTTATTGTATGTAGAGTATAAAATATATATTTGGAGGAATTTGATATTTTATGTACAGTATATATTACACATTTGGTGTACTTCCATATTTTATGTACAGTATATAATATATCTTTGGTGTAGTTTGATATTTTATGTACAGTACGTAGTATATATTTGGTGAAATAAGATATTTTATGTACACTATATAATATATATTTGGTGAAATTTGATATTTTATGTACAGTATACAGTATATATTTCGTGAAATTTGATATTTTATGTACAGTACATAATATATATTTGGTGAAATTTGATATTTTATGTACAGTATATAATATATACTTGGTGTACTTTGATATTTTATGTACAGTATATAATATATATTTGGTGAAATTTGATATTTTTTGTACAGTACATAATAGATATTTGGTGTACTTTCATATTTTATATACAGTATATAACATATATTTGGTTAAATTTGATATTTTATATACAGTATATAATATATATTTGTTGAAATTTGATCCTGTATGTACAGTATAAAATATATATTTGGAGGAATTTGATGTTTTATGTACAGTATGTAATATATATTACGTGTACTTCCATATTTTCTGTGGAGTATATAAGATATATCTGGTGTACTTTGAAATTTTATGTACAGTATATAGTATATATTTGGTGTAATTTGATATTTTATGTACAGTATATAGTATATATTTGGTGAAATTTCATATTTTAGGTACACTGTATAATATTTATTTCGTGAAATTTGACACTTTATGTACAGTATATAATATCTTTTGGTGAAATTTGATATTGTATATATAGTATATAATACATATTTGGTGTACTTTCATATTTTATGTACAGTATATAATAGGTATTTGGTGTACTTTCATATTTTATGTACAGAATATAATACATATTTGGTGTACTTTCATATTTTACGTACAGCATATAATATATAATTGGTGAAATGTGATATTTTATGTACAGTATATAATATACATTTGGTGAAATTTGATATTTTTTATATAGTACATAATATATATTTGGTGTAATTTCATATTTTATGTACAGTATGCAGTATATATTTGGTGTGCTTTCATGTTTTATGTACAGTGTATAATATATATTTGGTGTAGTTTGATATTTTATGTACATTATATAGTATATATTTTTTGAAATTTGATATTTTATGTACAGTATATAATATATATTAGGTGAAATTTGATATTTTATGTACAGTATAATATATATTTGGTGAAATTTGATATTTTATCTACAGCCTATTATATTTTTTGGTGAAATTTGTTATTTTATATACAGTATAAAATATATATTTGGTGTGCTTTCATATTTTATGTACAGCATATAATATATATTTGGTGAAATTTGATATTTTATATAAAGTATATAATGTATATTTGGTGTAATTTCATATATTATTTACAGTATATAGTATATATTTGGTGTACTTTCATATTTTATGTACAGTATATAATATATATTTCATGTACTTTCATGTTTTATGGACGCTATATAGTATATATTTGGTGAAATTTGATATTTTATGTAGAGAATATAATATATATTTGGTGTATTTTCATATTTTCTATACAGTATATAGTATATATTTGGTGAAATTTGATATTTCATGTACAGTATATAATATATATTTGGAGAAATTTGATATATTATGTACAGTATATAATATGTATTTGGTGAAATTTGATATTATATGTACGGTATATAATATATATTTGGTGTACTTTGATATTTTATGTACCGTATATAATGCATATTTGGGGAATTTTGATATTTTATGTACAGTATATAATATATATTTTGTGAAATTAGATATTTTATGTACAGTATATAATGTATATTTGGTGTACTGTGATATTGTATGTACAGTATATAATGTATATTAGTTGTACCTTGATATTTTATGAACAGTGTATAATCTATATTTGGTGTACTTTGATATTTTATGTACAGTATATAAAGTGTATTTAGTGTAATTTGATATTTTATGTACAGTATATTATACATATTTGGTGGACTTTGATATTTTATTTACAGTGTATAATATACATTTGGTGTCCTTTGATATTTTATGTGCAGTATATAATATATTTGGGTTAATTTGATATTTTCTGTAGAGAGTATAATATATATGGTGTACTGTGATATTTGATGTACAGTACATAAGATATATTTGGAGTACTGTGATATTTTATGTACAGTATATAGCGTGTATTTGGTGTACGTTGATATTTTTTGTACAGTATAAAATAAGTATTTGTTGAAATTTGACTTTTTATGTACTGTATGTAATATACGTTTGGTGTCCTTTGATATTTTATGTACAGTATATAATATATATTTGGGGTATTTTGATATTTTATGTACAGTATATAATATATATTTGGTGTATTGTGATATTTTATGTACAATATATAATACATATGGTGTACTTTTATATTTTATGTACAGTATATAATATGTATTTAGTGTAATTTGATATTTTTTGTACAGTATATAATACATATTTGGTGTGCTTTTATATTTTATGTACAGTATATGATATATATTTGGTGTATTGTGATGTTTTATTTACAGTATATACTGTATATTTGGTGTAATTTCATATTTTATGTACAGTATGTAATATATATTTGGTGTCATTTAATATTTTATGTACAGTATATAATTTATAGTTTGTGTATTTTCACATTTTATGTACAGTATATAATATATATTTGGTGTCCTTTTATGTTTTATGTACAGTATATAATATGTATTTAGTGTAATTTGATATTTTATGTACTGTATATGATATATATTTTGAGTGCTTTTATATTTTATGTACAGTAGATATATATTTGGTGTAGTTTGATATTTTATGTACAGTGTATAATATATATTTTGTGTATTTTCAAATTTCATTTACAGTATATAATATATATTTCGTGTACTTTTATGTTTTATGTACAGTATATTATATATATTTAGTGGAATTTGATATTGTATGCACGGTATATAATATATATTTGGTGAATTTTGACATTTTATGCACTGTATATAATATATATTTGGTTACCTTTGATATGTTATGTACAGCATATAATATATATTTGCGGTATTTTGATATTTTATGTGCAGTATATAACATATATTTGGTGTATTGTGATATTTTATGCACAGTATATAGTATATTTTTTGTGTACTTTGATATTTTATCTACAGTATATAATATACATTTTGTGTAATTTCATATTTTATGTACAGTATATAATGTATATTTGGTGTACTTTTATATTTTTTGCACCGTATATAATATGTATTTACTGTAATTTGATATTTCATGTACAGTATATAATGTATATTTAGTGTGCTTTTATAGTGTATGTATAGTATATAATATATATTTGGTGTAATTTTATATTTTCTGTACAGTAGATGCTATATATTTAGTTTAATTTGATATTTTAGGTACAGTATATAATACATATTTGTTGAATTTGACATTTTATGTACAGTGTATAATATATGTTTGGTGTCCTTTGATATTTTATGTACAGTATATAATACATATTTTGGGTATTTTTATAGTTTATGTACAGTATATATTATATTTATGGTGTACTGTGATATTTTATTTACAGTATATAATATATTTTTAGTGTACTGTCATATTTAATATACAGTATATAATACATATTTGGTGAATTTTGCCTTTTTATATACAGTGTATATTATACAATTGGTGTCCTTTGATATTTTATGTACAGTATATAATATATATTTGGGATATTTTGATATTTTATGTACAGTATATAATATATATTTTTTGTATTGTGATATTTTATGCACAGTGTATAATATATATTTGGTGTGCTTTGATATTTTATGTACAGAATGTAATTTACATTTTGTGTATTTTCACATTTTATGTACAGTGTATTATATATTTTGTGTACTTTATATTTTATGTACAGTATAAAATATGTATTTAGTGTCATTGGTTATTATATGTGCAGTATATAATATATATTTGGTGTGCTTTTATATTTTATGTACAGTATATAATATATATTTGGTGTACTTTGATATTTTATACACAATATATAATATCTATTGTATGTAGTTTGATATTTTATGTAAATATATAATATTTATTTTGTCTACTTTGATACTTTATGTACAATGTATAATATAAATAGTGTACTTTGATATTTTATGTACAATATATAAAACATATAGTGTGTACTTTGATATTTTGTGTACAATATATAATATATATTTTATGTACTTTGATATTTTATGAGCAATATATTATAAATTTTTTCTGTACATTCATATTTTATGTACAATATAAAATATACATATTGTGTAGTCTGATATTTAATGTACAATATATAATGTATGTTTTGTGTTGTTTGATATCTTATGTACAATACATAATATATGTTTTGTGTACGTTGATATTTTAAGTACAATATATAATAAATTTTTTCTATATTTTATATTTTATGTACAATTTATAAAATGTTGTGTACCTTTATATTTTATGTAAGATATACAAATATCATATATTATATATAATATGTATCTTATATTACCTATATCACACATTTTATGTTATACATATTGTATATGATAGGTTATATATCATAAATATATTTTGTATATTATATATCATATGTATCATATATTGTGTAGTTTTATATTTTATGTACAACTTATAAGATACATTTTGTGTAGTTTGATATTTTATGTACAATATATACGATATAATTTGTGTACTTTGGTATTTTAGGTGGAATATATAAGATGTATATTTTGTAGTTTGATATTTTATGTACAATATATAAGAAGTATTTTGTGTACTTTTTTATTTTATGCACAATATATAAGATATATTTTGTGTACTTTGCTATTTTTTGTAAAGTATATAAGATATACTTTGTGTACTTTGATGTTTTATGTACAATACACTAATTAGAGTTTTGTACTTTGATATTTCATGTACAATATATCAGATATAGCTTGTGTGCTTTGAAATTTTATGTAGAACATATAAGATATGGTTTGTGTACTGTCATATTTTATGTACACTATATAAGATATAGTTTGTATACTTTGATATATTATGCACAACATGTAAGATATAGTTTGCCTACTTTGGTTTTTTATGTACAATATATAAGATATAGTTTGTGTACTTTGATATTTTATTTACAATATATAAGGTATGGTTGGTGTACTTTCATATTTTGTGTACAATATATCAGAAATATTGTGTGTACTTCGGTATTTTATGTACTGTATATAAGATATAGTTTGTGTACTTGGAAATTTTAGGAAAAATATATAAGATATAGTTTGTGTACTTTGATATTTTATGTAAAATATATAACATATAGTTTGTGTACTTTCATATTTTATGTACAACATATAATATATATTTTTTTCTTTGATATTTTATGTACAATATAATACCTATTTTGTGTACTTTGATATTTTATGTAAACTATATAACATATATTTTGTGTAATTTGATATGTTATGTACAATATACAATATACGTTTGTGTTCATTGATATTTTTTGTAAGATATGTGAATATCATGTAATATATAATATGTATAATATATTACATATATCATACATTTTATGTAATATCTGTCATATATTTTATGTTATATATCATATATTATCAGTAATATATATCATATGTTCAAGGTAAAATATATCATACATTATATAATATATAGCATACGGTATAATATATATATAATATATTATATATTATATAGCATATATTACATAATATATCATATATCATATTATATATCACATATCATATAATAGACATCATACATTATATTATATATATCTTATGTTATATAATATTTGTCCCATATTATATTTTTTATAGTTGGTATATATTACCTATTATATATTATTTACTCATCATATAATCTATAATTTAAATGTTATATAATGTATTATATATTTTGTTATACACATAATATATATAATGTATATTTTATATATTTTATATATGATATATTTAATATATAATATATAATCTATTATATACAATATATGTATAATATATATAAGATATATATCTTATATGTATGACATATATAATAATATATAATATAAGATATATATAAAAATATACATGACAAAATATAATATATTTTGTAGATCATTGTACAATACACTTATTATATATTAGATAAAATATATAATATGTATTATATGTTATATATTATATAAATAATATATAATATGTAATATATAATGTCATACAATATATATTATATATTACATGTAATATATAATATATATAATATATAATATATGTAATATGACATGATATTATTTATGTGTATTATGAGATATTATGTATTATATATTATATATTACAGATATAATATATTATACAATATGTAATGCATATATATAATATATGTTATATATATAATTGTTTTTAGACAGAATCTTGTTCTGTTACACAAACTGGGTTGCATTGGCACCATCTTCGCTCACTGCAATCTCTGCCTCGCAGGCTCAAGCGATTGTTCTGCCTAAGACTCCCAGGTAGCAGGGACTACACCATACTGGGACTACTCCAGCAGCCACCATACGTGGCTGAATTTTTAGTTTTAGTAGAGACAGGATTTCATATATATCATATATTATATATCATAACTTATATAAAATATGTATCATATATTACATATATCATACATTATATGTAATATATATCATATATTATATGTTACATATCACATACTATATGTTATATATCATATATTATCAATAATATATATCATATGTTCAATGAATTATATATCATACATTACTTAACATATAGCACATGATATATCATATATATAATATATTACATAATATATAGCACATATCATATAATATATATGTCATAGTATATACCATACAACTCATATATAAGAGAATTGTTTATATTATATAATATATAACATATATAATATATTTCATAAAACATATATTACATATATCATGTATTTTATTTCTTATATTATATATAACATGCATCACATATTATATTTATCATACATTACATGTAATACATATCATATATTATATGTTATACATAATATATTATAGGCAATATATCATATATTATCAATAATATATATCAAATAGTCCATGTAATATATATCATACATTATATAATATATAGCATATGTTATAAAATATGTAAAATATATCATATAATATATAGCATATATTGTATAATGTATATCATATATCATATTATATACCATATGTGATATAATATACATCATACATTATATTATATATTTCATAGGCTATATAATATTTGTCATATATTATATTTATCATAGACATATATATTACCATTAATACATTATTAACATAGAATATAGTATATAATTTAAATATTATATAATCTATTATATATTTTGTTTAACATATAATATGTACACTGTATATATTATATATGTTATATATGATATAATCAATATATCATATATAATCTATTATATACATAATATATAAGAGATTATATATATTCTATACATGTCATAAAATACAATATATATTATAGATCATTATGTAATACCCATATTATTTATTGGATAAAATATATAATATATAGATTATATACATTACATATAATATAAAAAATATATATTATATGTAATATATAGTGTCATATAATATATATGACATATTATATATTATATGTAAAATATAATAAATATAACACATATTGTACATAATATGACCTTATATATTTATGTATATAATGAGATATGTTACATTATATATTATACACTACAGATATAATATATTATATAATATATAATGCATATGTATAATACATATTATATTTATAATTGTTTTTAGACAGGGTCTTGTTCTGTTGCACAGACTGTTGTGCAATGGCACAGTCTTGGCTCACTGCAATCTCTGCCTCACGGGGTCAAGCGATTGTCCTGCCTCAGCCTCCCAGGTAGCTGGGACTACACCATACTGGGACTACTCCAGCTGCTACTTGCCTGGCTAATTTTTTTAGTGTTAGTAGAGACAGGATTTCACTGTATTGTCCAGGATGGTCTTGATCTCCTCACGTTGTGATCCTCTTGCCTTGGCCTCCCAAAGTGCTGGGATTAGAGGCCTGAGCCAAGATACATCTTTTTTAAATGAAGAAAAATGTCAAAGGTACTCTGCTTGGTACAATAATCAAATATATAAATTGAGGAATAAAACATAACCATGAAACTTACTGATAACTGCATATGGAAAATACAGAGGATAATGCTTTAAAAAACATATTTGGAAAGCACTAACTAATAATTTGAAGAGTTTGCATTTGACAGGCCAGTATGAACATACCTTGAATGCAGCAACACAGGTTCCACATGAGAAAAATCAAAATCAGGGAAAATGAAACCACAAAGTTTCAATATGCTCCGAGGTTTGAAAAGCTCAGCACAGACAGTGGCACTTAGGACCAAGGGCAGGAGATCCCTAATCCCATCACCACGGCGATAGGGCATAAACATTCCAGGGTGAAGGCACAATCCACATTGTGACGTCGAACTGCTGCCAGGCAGTCAGGAGTGCTTTCACATGTACAGGAAGGTCATTGAAGGCTCAGTGTTTTGTTTCAAAAACTGAATCCCAAGCCCACACATTACTATGCTGTACCTCTAAAAATAAGTTGTGAGATGGGAAATAGGGCACCCCCAAATATATATATATATGTCTGTATATATATATATAATTTATATAATGTAATATATATAACTTATATAATATGTATAACATATATATAATTTTCTTTTACATCCTGCATCCTTATATTATGTACAATATATTATGTATAATATAAAATATAATGATATGTTATTATTATATACAATATAGTACATGTAATAATATATAATTATTACATACAACATAATATATAATTATATACATAATTGTACAGTTATATATAAGTATATACAATATAATAATATATAGTATATATAATATCTAATATATCATATATCATATTTTATAAAATATAGAATATCATATGTATAACACAGTATATAATATATGATATTTACTCTATGATATAATATATAATGTATAATATATTTCATATAATATGTAACATATTACACATATGTAATATATTAGATATTCTATAACATAAAGTATTATATATTAGATGTTATATATTATATAACATATTATATATTATATACTATTATAATATATATTATAATATAATATATGATGTGTATTAGATTAAACGTTGTATAATATATTACATTATTTATAGTTATACAGTATAACATATAATATATTGTGATATATTATATATACTATATTATGATATGATGTATATTATATATTAAGATATTTTACATATAATATGTAATGTAATCATATCGAATAGAATATTATACACATTATATAATATATAACATATAAAATATATATCATATATAATATGAATCATGTATTATATATCATATATTATATATTATGTATTATATCTTACATATATCATACATTATATGTAATACATATCATATGTTTTATATCATATACTATATGTTATATATCACATATTATCAATAATATATATCGTATGTTCAATGTGATATATCATACATTACATAATATATAGAATATGTTATATAATATATATAATATATTGTATAATATATAGCATATATCATATAATATACATCATATGTCATAGTATATACCATACAACTCATATATAACAGAATTTTATATATTATATAGAGTATATAACTTATATAATATATTTCATGAATCATAGATAATATATATCATGTATTATATATCATATATTATATATAACAAGCATCACGTATTACATTCATCATACATTTTATGTAATATATATCGTTTGTTATATGTTACATATCACATATTATATGTAATATATCATAAATTATATGTTATATATCATATACTATATGTTATATGTCATACATTATCAATAATATATATCAAATGTTCAATGTAATATATATCATATATTATATAATATATAGCATGTTATGAAATATATTTAATATATTATATAATGTATAGCATATATTATATAATGTATATCATATATCATATTATATACCGTATATCATATAATATACACCATACATTATAATATATATATTATATACTATATAATATATCTCATATATTATATTTCTCATTGTCGATATATATTACCTATAATACATTTTTTACATAGCTTACAGTATATAATTTAAATATTATATAATATACTATATATTTTGTTTAACATATAATATGCATAATGTATATATTATATATTTTATATAGGACATATTTGATATATCATATATAATCTATTATGTATAATATATAAGAGATTATATATATTACATACATGTCATAAAATATATTATATACTATAGATCATTTTATAATACACATATTATGTATTAGATAAAGTATATATTATATAGAATATATATCTTACATACAATATAAATAATATATATTATATGTAATATATAGTGTCATATAATTTATATGACATATTATGTATTATATGTAATATATAATAAATATAACAGATATTATATATAATATGACATTATATTTTTATGTATATTATGAGATATGATATATTACATATATTATACATTTCAGATATAATATATTATATAATATATAATGCATATGTATAATACATATTATATATATAATTGTTTTTAGACAGGGTCTTGTTCTGTTGCCCAGACTGTTGTGCAATGGCACAGTCTTGGCTCACTGCTATCTCTGCCTCACGGGGTCAATCGATTGTCCTGCCTCAGCCTCCCAGGTAGCTGGGACTACACCGTACTGGGACTACTCCAGCTGCCACCATGCCTGGCTATTTTTTTTAGTGTTAGTAGAGACAGGATTTCACTGTATTGGCCAGGATGGTCTTGATCTCCTCACGTTGTGATCCTCTTGCCTTGGCCTCCCAAAGTGATGGGATTAGAGGCCTGAACCAAGATACATCTTTTTTAAATGAAGAAAAAAGTCAAAGGTACTCTGCTTGGTACAATAATCAAATATATAAATTGAGGAATAAAACATAAAAATGAAACATATTGATAACTGCATATGGAAAATACAGAGGATAATGTTTCAAAAAACATATTTGGAAAGCACTAACTAATAATTTGAAGAGTTTGCATTTGACAGGCCAGTATGAACATACCTTGAATGCAGCAACACAGGTTCCACATGAGAAAAATCAAAATCAGGGAAAATGAAACCACAAAGGTTCAATCTGCTCTGAGCTTTGAAAAGCTCAGCACAGACAGTGGCACTTAGGACCAAGTGCAGGAGATCCCTAATCCCATCACCACAGCGATAGGACATAAACATTCCAGGGTGAAGGCACAATCCACATTGTGAGGTCCAACTGCTGCCAGGCAGTCAGGAGTGCTTTCACATGTACAGGAAGGTCATTGAAGGCTCAGTGTTTTGTTTCAAAAACTGAATCCCAAGCACACACTTTACTATGCTGTACTTCTTAACATAAGTTGTGAGATGGGAAATAGGGCACCCCAAAAACATATACATATATATATGTCTGTATATATATATATAATTTATATAATGTAATATATATAACTTATAAAATATGTACAACATATATATAATTTTCTTTTACATCCTGCATCCTTATATTATATACGATATCTTATGTATAATATAAAATATAATATGTTATTATTATATACAATATAATACATGTAATAATATCTAATTTTAACATATAACAAAATATATCATTATATACATGATACAGTTATATATAATTATATAGAATATAATAATATACAGTATATATAATATATAATATATCATATGTTATATAATATAGAATATCATATGTATAACACAGTATATAATATATGATATTTAATATAAGATATAATATATAATGTATTATATATTTCATATAATATGTAACATATTATACATAATATGTAATATATTAGATATAATATAACATATAATGTATTATGTATTAGATGTTATATATTATATAACATATTATATATTATATCATGGAAATAGGGAACAAACAAATATATATACGTGTGTGAAAATATATATAAATATGTATAATGTAATATATATAACTTATGTAATATGTATAACGTATATATAATTTCCTTTTACATCCTGCATCCTTATATTATATACAATATATTACGTATAATATATAATGATACATTTTTAATATACACAATATAATTCATGTAAAATATATAATTATTATATATAACATAATATGTAATTATATATTGCATATACTTAAATTCATAATTGTATATCATATATTAATATATATTATATATAATATATATTATATATTATATAACCTTTTATATAATACAGAATGTCATATGTATAACATATGATATATTATGTAATATTTAATATATAATATAATATATAATGTATTATATATTACATATAATATATAATGTATTATGTATTCAATATAATATATAATATATTATATATTACATGTAATATATAATATATTATTCATAATAGATACTATATCAGATATTATAAATTATACAGTATATTGTATATTATATATTGTGTGTTATATAATATATCATATATTATTTAGGAATATATTATATATTATATTATATACATGACATATTACATTAAATATATAATATATTACATTATGTATAGTAATATAATAAAATATATAATATATTATGATAAGTTATATATAATATATTAAGATATATTATATGTAATATATTATGGTAAAATATATATTATATATTAAGATATGTTATATATAATATACAGTATAATCATATATTATAGAATATTAAATAATTATGTATAGTATATAACATATTTAACATATGTAATACATCATGTATAATAGATATTTTATGTACAGTATAGAATATATATTTACTCCATATTGATATTTTATGTACAGTATAGAATATATATTTCGTGTACTTGGATATTTCATGTACATTATAGAACATATATTTGGTGTACATTTGTATTTTACGTACAGTATAGAATATACATTTGGTGGATATTGATATTTTCTGTACAGTATAGGAAATATATTTGGTGTAATTTGATATTTTATTTACAGCATACAGAATATATTTGTTGTACTTTGATATTTTAGGTACAGTATAGAATATATATTTGGGGAATTTTGATATTTATTGTACAGTATAAAATACATATTTGGGGTACTGTGATATTTTAAGTACAGGATAGAATATATACTTTGTGTGCTTTTATATTTTATGTATAGTATAGAATATATATTTGGTGTAATTTGACGTTTTTGGACAGTATAGAATATATATTTGGAGGATATTGATATTTTATGTACAGTATAGAATATACATGTGGTGTACTTTCATATTTTATGTACAGTATAGAATATATATTTGTTGTACTTTGACATTTTATGTACAGTATAGACTGCATATTTGGTTTACTTTGATATTTTATATACAGTATAAAATATATATTTGGTGTACTTTGATACTATATGTACAGTAGAGAATATATATTAGGTATAGTTTGATATTTTAAGTACAGTATTGAATATATAGTTTGGGTACTTTGACGTTTTATGTACAGTTCATAACATATACGTTGGGTACTTTGATATTTTATATACAATACACAATATATACATTGTGTACTTTGAAATTTTATGTACAGTACATAATATATATTTTGGGTACTTTGATATTTATGTACAGTACATAATATATAGTTTGGGAACTTTGATTTTTTATGAACAGTACATAATATATAGTATGGGTACTTTGATGTTTTATGTGCAGCATAGTATATATATTTTGTGTACTTTGATATTTTATGTACTGTATAGTATGTATATTTTGGGTACTTTGATATTTTATGTACAGTATAGAATATATACTTTGTGTAATTTGATATTATATGTACTGTATATAATATATATGTGGTGTACTTTGATATTTTATGTACAGTATATAATATCTATGTGGTGAAGTTTGATATTTTATGTAGAGTATATAATATGTATTTGGTGATATTTGATATTTTATGAACAGTATATAATAAATATTTGGTTAAATTTCATATTTTATATACAGTATATAATATACATTTAGTGAAATTTGATATTTTATGTACAGTGTAAAATATATATTTACTGTACTTTCATATTTTATGTACAGTATATAATACATAATTCGTGAAATTTGATATTTTATGTACAGTATGTAATGTATATTTCGTGAAATTTGATATTTTATGTACAGTATATAATAAATATTTGTTGAAATTTGATATTTTATGTACACTATTAAATACTTATTTGTTGAAATGTGATATTTTATGTACAGTATAAAATATATATTTGGTGAAATTTGAAATTTTATGTACAGTTTATAATGTATATTGAGTGCACTTTCATATTTTATGTACAGTATATAATATATATTTGGTGAAATTTGATATTTTAAGTACTGTATATTATATATTTGGTGAAATTTTGTACTTTATGTACATTACATAATATATATTTTGTGAAGTTTGATATTTTATGTACAGTATATAATATATATTTGGTGAAGTTTGATATTTTATGAACAGTATATAATATATATTTGGTGAAATTTGAAATTATGTGCACAGTAATTAATATATATTTGGTGAAATTTGATGTTTTATGTACAGTATATAATATATATTTGGTGAAATTTGATATTTTATGTACAGTATGTAATATATATTTGTTGAAATTTGATATTTTATGTACAGTATATAATATATATTTAGTGTTCTTTCATATTTATGTACAGTGTATAATATATACTTTGTGAAATTTGATATTTTATGTACGTTATATAATATATATGGTGAAATTTGATATTTTATGTACAGTATATGATATATATGAAGTGTACTTTGATATTTTATGTATAGTGTATAATACATATTTGGTGAAATTTGATATTTTATGTATAGTATATAATATAAATTTGGTGAAATTTTATATTTTACATACAGTATGTAATTTATATTTGCTGAAATTTGATATTATATGTAAAGTATATAATATATATTTAGTGTTCTTTCATACTTTATGCACAGTATATAATACATATTTTGTGTAATTTGATATTTTATGAATTGTATATTATATACTTTTTGAAGTTTGATATTTTATGTACAGTATAAAGTATATATTTGGTGGAATGTGATATTTCGCGTACAGTGTATAATATATATGTAGTGTACTTTCATATTTTATGTATAGTATATAATACATATTTGGTGAAATTTGATATTTTATGTACAGTATATAATATATATTTGGTGAAATTTTCCATTTTATGTACAGTATGTAATATATATTTGGTGAAATTTGATATTTTATGTACAGTATATAATATATATTAAGTGTTCTTTCATACTTTATGTATAGTATATAATATATATTTTGTGAAATTTGATATTTTATGTACATTATACAATATATATGGTGAAATTTGATATTTTATGTACAGTATAAAATATATATGTAGTGTACTTTCATATTTTATGTATAGTATAAAATATATATTTGGTGAAATTTGATATTTTATGTACAGTATATATTATATATTTGGTGAAATTTGATATTTTATGTACAGTATGTAATATATATTTGTTGAAATTTGATATTTTATGTATAGTATTTAATATATATGTGGTGAAACGTGATATTTTATGAACAGTATAAACTATATATTTGGTCATATTTGATATTTTACAGACAGTATGTAATATATATTTGGTGAAATTTGATATTATATGTACAGTATATAATATATATTTAGTGTTCTTTCATACTTTATGTACAGTGTATAATACATATTTTGTGTAATTTGATATTTTATGTACAGTATATTATATATTTTTTGAAGTTTGATATTTTATGTACAGTATAAACTATATATTTGGTGAAATGTGATATTTCGTGTACAGTATATAATATATATGTAGTGTACTTTCATATTTTATGTAGAGTATATAATACATATTTGGTGAAATTTGATATTTTATGTACAGTATATAATATATATTTGGTGAAATATTCTATTTTAAGTACAGTATGTTATATATATTCGGTGAAATTTGATATTTAATGTACAGTATATAATATATATTTAGTGTTCTTTCATACTTTATGTACAGTGTATAATATATATTTTGTGAAATTTGATATTTTATGTACGTTATATAATATATATGGTGAAATTTGATATTTTATGTACAGTATATAATATATATGTAGTGTACTTTCATATTTTATGTATAGTATATAATACATATTTGGTGAAATTTGATATTTTATGTACAGTATATAATATATATTTGGTGAAATTTGATATTTTACATACAGTAAGTAATATATATTTGGTGAAATTTGATATTATATGTACAGTATATAATATATATTTACTGTTCTTTCATACTTTATGTACAGTATATAATATATATTTATTGTAATTTTATATTTTATGTACAGTATATTATATATTATTTGTAGTTTGATATTTCATGTACAGTATAAACTATATAGTTGGTGAAATGTGATATTTTGTGTACAGTATATAATATATATTTGGTGTACTTTGATATTTTATGTACAGTATATAAAATATATTTGGTTAAATTTGATATTTTATGTACGGTGTATTATATATATTTGGTGAAATTTGACATTTTATGTACAGTATATAATAAATATTTGTTGAAATTTGATATTTAATGTATAGTATTTAGTATACATTTGATGAAACGTGATATTTTATGTACAGTATAAACTATATATTTCGTGAAATTTGATTTGTGCACAGTATTTAATATACATTTGGTGAAATTTGATATTTTATGTACAGTATATAATACATATTTGCTTAAATTTCATATTTTATGTACAGTATATAATATATATTTGGTGAAATTTGATATTTTATGTACAGTATATAATACATATTTGCTTAAATTTCATATTTTATGTACAGTATATAATATATATTTGGTGAAATTTGATATTTTATGTACAGTATAAATTATATATTTACGATACTTTCATATTTTATGTACAGTTTATTATACATAGTTGGTGAAATTTGATATTTTATGTACAGTATATAATACTTATCTGTTGAAATTTGATATTTTATGTACAGTATTAAATATATATTTGTTGAAATGTGAAATTTTATGTACAGTATAAAATATGTATTTGGTGAAATTTGATATTTTATGTACAGTTTATAATGTATATTTAGTGCACTTTCATACTTTATGTACAGTATATAATATATATTTGGTGAAATTTGATATTTTATGTACAGTATATTATATATTTTGTGATATTTGGTACTTTATGTACATTAAATAATATATATTTTGTGAAGTTTGATATTTTATGTACAGCATATAATATATATTTGGTGAAGTTTGATATTTTATGTACGTTATGCAGTATATATTTGGTGAAATTTGATACTATGTGCACAGTATTTAATATATATTTGGTGAAATTTGATATTTTATGTACAGTATATAATATTTATGTAGCGTACTTTCATATTTTATGAATAGTATATATTACATATATGGTGAAATTTGATATTTTATGTACAGTATGTAATATATATTTGGTGAAATTTGATATTTTATGTACAGGATACTATAAATATTTGTTGAAATTTGATATTTTATGTATACTATTTAATACATATTTGATGAAACGTGATATATTATGTACAGCATAAACTATATATTTGGTGAAATTTGATATTTCGTGTACAGCATATAATATATATTTAGTGTACTTTGATATTTTATGTACAGTATATAATATATATTTGGTCAAATTTGATATTTTATGTAGAGTATGTAATATGTATTTGGTGTATTTTGATATTTTATGTACAGTATATAATATATATTTGGTGAAGTTTGATATTTTATGTAGAGTATATATTATGTATTTGGTGAAATTTGATATTTTATGTACAGTATATAATACATATTTGGTGAAATTTGATATTTTATGTACAGTATATAATATATATTTGGTGAAATTTGATATTTTTTGTACAGTATATAATAAATATTTGTTGAAATTTGATATTTTATGTATAGTATTTAATATACATTTGATGAAACGTGATATTTTATGTACAGTATAAAGTATATGTTTGGTGAAATTTGATATTTCGTGTACAGTATAAATTATATATTTATGGTACTTTCATATTTTATGTACAGTATATTATACATTGTTGGTGAAATTTGATATTTTATGTAAAGTATGTAATACATATTTGGTGAAATTTGATATTTTATGTACAGTAAATAATAAATATCTGTTGAAATTTGATATTTTATGTACGGTATTAAATATATATTTGTTGAAATGTGAAATTTTATGTACAGTATAAAATATGTATTTGGTGAAATTTGATATTTTATGTACAGTTTATAATGTATATTTAGTGCACTTTCATACTCTATGTACTGTATATAATATATATTTGGTGAATTTTGTTATTTTTAGTACAGTATATTATATATTTTGTGAAATTTGGTACTTTATGTACATTAAATAATATATATTTTGTGAAGTTTGATATTTTACGTACAGCATATAATATATATTTGGTGAAGTTTGATATTTTATGTACATTATGTAATATATATTTGGTGAAATTTGATATTATGTGCACAGTATTTAATATATATTTGGTGAAATTTGATATTTTATGTACAGTATATAATATATATGTAGTGTACTTTCATATTTTATGTATAGTATATATACATATTTGGTGAAATTTGATATTTTATGTACAGTATATAATATATATTTGGTGAAATTTTCAATTTTATGTACAGTATGTAATATATATTTGGTGAAATTTGATATTTTATGTACAGTATATAATATACATTTAGTGTGCTTTCATACTAAATGTACAGTATATAATATATATTTCCTGAAATTTGATATTTTATGTACGTTACATAATATATATGGTGAAATTTGGTATTTTATGTACAGTATATAATATATATGTAGTGTACTTTCATATTTTATGTATAGTATATAATACATATTTGGTAAAATTTGATATTTTATGTACAGTATATAATATATATTTGGTGAAATTTGATATTTTACAGACAGTATGTAATATATATTTGGTGAAATTTGATATTATATGTACAGTATATAATATATATTTAGTGTTCTTTCATACTTTATGTACAGTGTATAATACATATTTTGTGTAATTTGATATTTTATGTACAGTATATTATATATTTTTTGAAGTTTGATATTTTATGTACAGTATAAACTATATATTTGGTGAAATGTGATATTTCGTGTACAGTATATAATATATATGTAGTGTACTTTCATATTTTATGTAGAGTATATAATACATATTTGGTGAAATTTGATATTTTATGTACAGTATACAATATATATTTGGTGAAATATTCTATTTTAAGTACAGTATGTTATATATATTCGGTGAAATTTGATATTTTATGTACAGTATATTATATATTTAGTGTTCTTTCATACTTTATGTACAGTGTATAATATATATTTTGTGAAATTTGATATTTTATGTACGTTATATAATATATATGGTGAAATTTGATATTTTATGTACAGTATATAATATATATGTAGTGTACTTTCATATTTTATGTATAGTATATAATACATATTTGGTGAAATTTGATATTTTATGTACAGTATATAATATATATTTGGTGAAATTTGATATTTTACATACAGTATGTAATATATATTTGGTGAAATTTGATATTATATGTACAGTATATAATATATATTTACTGTTCTTTCGTACTTTATGTACAGTATATAATATATATTTATTGTAATTTTATATTTTATGTACAGTATATTATATATTATTTGTAGTTTGATATTTCATGTACAGTATAAACTATATAGTTGGTGAAATGTGATATTTTGTATACAGTATATAATATATATTTGGTGTACTTTGATATTTTATGTACAGTATATAAAATATATTTGGTTAAATTTGATATTTTATGTACGGTGTATTATATATATTTGGTGAAATTTGACATTTTATGTACAGTATATAATAAATATTTGTTGAAATTTGATATTTAATGTATAGTATTTAATATACATTTGATGAAACGTGATATTTTATGTACAGTATAAGCTATATATTTGGTGAAATTTGATTTGTGCACAGTATTTAATATACATTTGGTGAAATTTGATATTTTATGTACAGTATATAATATATATGTAGTGTACTTTCATATTTTATGTATAGTATATATTACATATTTGGTGAAATTTGATATTTTATGTACAGTATATAACATATATTTGGTGAAATTTGATATTTTATGTACAGTATATAATACATATTTGCTTAAATTTCATATTTTATGTACAGTATATAATATATATTTGGTGAAATTTGATATTTTATGTACAGTATAAATTATATATTTACGATACTTTCATATTTTATGTACAGTTTATTATACATAGTTGGTGAAATTTGATATTTTATGTACAGTATATAATACTTATCTGTTGAAATTTGATATTTTATGTACAGTATTAAATATATATTTGTTGAAATGTGAAATTTTATGTACAGTATAAAATATGTATTTGGTGAAATTTGATATTTTATGTACAGTTTATAATGTATATTTAGTGCACTTTCATACTTTATGTACAGTATATAATATATATTTGGTGAAATTTGATATTTTATGTACAGTATATTATATATTTTGTGATATTTGGTACTTTATGTACATTAAATAATATATATTTTGTGAAGTTTGATATTTTATGTACAGCATATAATATATATTTGGTGAAGTTTGATATTTTATGTACGTTATGCAGTATATATTTGGTGAAATTTGATACTATGTGCACAGTATTTAATATATATTTGGTGAAATTTGATATTTTATGTACAGTATATAATATTTATGTAGCGTACTTTCATATTTTATGAATAGTATATATTACATATATGGTGAAATTTGATATTTTATGTACAGTATGTAATATATATTTGGTGAAATTTGATATTTTATGTACAGGATATTATAAATATTTGTTGAAATTTGATATTTTATGTATACTATTTAATACATATTTCATGAAACGTGATATATTATGTACAGCATAAACTATATATTTGGTGAAATTTGATATTTCGTGTACAGCATATAATATATATTTGGTGTACTTTGATACTTTATGTACAGTATATAATATATATTTGGTCAAATTTGATATTTTATGTACAGTATGTAATATGTATATGGTGTACTTTGATATTTTAAGTACAGTATATAATATATATTTGTTGAAGTTTGATATTTTATGTAGAGTATATATTATGTGTTTGGTGAAATTTGATATTTTATGTACAGTATATAATAAATATTTGCTTAAATTTCATATTTTATGTACAGTATATAATATATATTTGGTGAAATTTGATATTTTATGTACAGTATAAATTATATATTTATGGTACTTTCATATTTTATGTACATTATATTATACATAGTTGGGGAAATTTGATATTTTATGTACAGTATGAAATACATATTTGGTGAAATTTGGTATTTTATGTACAGTATATAATAAATATTTGTCGAAATTTGATATTTTATGTACAGTATTAAATATATATTTGTTGAAATATGAAATTTTATGTACAGTATAATATATGTATTTGGTGAAATTTGATATTTTATGTACAGTTTATAATGTATATTTAGTGCACTTTCATACTTTATGTAGAGTATATATTATATATTTGGTGAAATTTGATATTTTATGTACAGTATATTATACATTTTGTGAAATTTGGTACTTTATGTACATTAAATAATATATATTTTTTGAAGTTTGATATTTTATGTACAGCATGTAATATATATTTGGTGAAGTTTGATATTTTATGTATATTATGTAATATATATTTGGTGAAATTTGATATTATGTGCACAGTATTTAATATATATTGGGTGAAATTTGATATTTTATGTACAGTATATAATATATATGTAGTGTACTTTCATATTTTATGTATAGTATATATTACATATTTGGTGAAATTTGATATTTTATGTACAGTATATAATATATATTTGGTGAAATTTGATATTTTACATACCGAATGTAATATATATTTGTTGAAATTTGATATTTTATGTATAGTATTTAATATACATTTGATGAAACGTGATATTTTATGTACAGTATAAACTATATATTTGGTGAAATTTGATATTTCGTGTACAGCTTATAATATATATTTGGTGTACTTTGATATTTTATGTACAGTATATAATATATATTTGGTCAAATTTGATATTTTATGTACAGTATGTAATATGTATTTGGTGTACTTTGATGTTTTATGTACAGTATATAATATATATTTGGTGAAGCTTGATATTTTATGTAGAGTATATATTATGTATTTGGTGAAATTTGATATTTTATGTACAGTATATAGTACATATTTGCTTAAATTTCATATTTTGTGTACAGTATATAATATATATTTGGTTAAATTTAATATTTTATGTACAGTATAAATTATATATTTACGGTACTTTCATATTTTATGTACAGTTTATTATACATAGTTGGTGAAATTTGATATTTTATGTACAGTATATAATAAATATCTGTTGAAATTTGATATTTAATGTATAGTATTTAGTATACATTTGATGAAACGTGATATTTTATGTACAGTATAAACTATATATTTGGTGAAATTTGATTTGTGCACAGTATTTAATATACATTTGGTGAAATTTGATATTTTATGTACAGTATATAATACATATTTGCTTAAATTTCATATTTTATGTACAGTATATAATATATATTTGGTGAAATTTGATATTTTATGTACAGTATATAATACATATTTGCTTAAATTTCATATTTTATGTACAGTATATAATATATATTTGGTGAAATTTGATATTTTATGTACAGTATAAATTATATATTTATGATACTTTCATATTTTATGTACAGTTTATTATACATAGTTGGTGAAATTTGATATTTTATGTACAGTATATAATACTTATCTGTTGAAATTTGATATTTTATGTACAGTATTAAATATATATTTGTTGAAATGTGAAATTTTATGTACAGTATAAAATATGTATTTGGTGAAATTTGATATTTTATGTACAGTTTATAATGTATATTTAGTGCACTTTCATACTTTATGTACAGTATATAATATATATTTGGTGAAATTTGATATTTTATGTACAGTATATTATATATTTTGTGATATTTGGTACTTTATGTACATTAAATAATATATATTTTGTGAAGTTTGATATTTTATGTACAGCATATAATATATATTTGGTGAAGTTTGATATTTTATGTACGTTATGCAGTATATATTTGGTGAAATTTGATACTATGTGCACAGTATTTAATATATATTTGGTGAAATTTGATATTTTATGTACAGTATATAATATTTATGTAGCGTACTTTCATATTTTATGAATAGTATATATTACATATATGGTGAAATTTGATATTTTATGTACAGTATGTAATATATATTTGGTGAAATTTGATATTTTATGTACAGGATATTATAAATATTTGTTGAAATTTGATATTTTATGTATACTATTTAATACATATTTGATGAAACGTGATATATTATGTACAGCATAAACTATATATTTGGTGAAATTTGATATTTCGTGTACAGCATATAATATATATTTAGTGTACTTTGATATTTTATGTACAGTATATAATATATATTTGGTCAAATTTGATATTTTATGTAGAGTATGTAATATGTATTTGGTGTATTTTGATATTTTATGTACAGTATATAATATATATTTGGTGAAGTTTGATATTTTATGTAGAGTATATATTATGTATTTGGTGAAATTTGATATTTTATGTACAGTATATAATACATATTTGGTGAAATTTGATATTTTATGTACAGTATTTAATATATATTTGGTGAAATTTGATATTTTTTGTACAGTATATAATAAATATTTGTTGAAATTTGATATTTTATGTATAGTATTTAATATACATTTGATGAAACGTGATATTTTATGTACAGTATAAAGTATATGTTTGGTGAAATTTGATATTTCGTGTACAGTATAAATTATATATTTATGGTACTTTCATATTTTATGTACAGTATATTATACATTGTTGGTGAAATTTGATATTTTATGTACAGTATGTAATACATATTTGGTGAAATTTGATATTTTATGTACAGTAAATAATAAATATCTGTTGAAATTTGATATTTTATGTACGGTATTAAATATATATTTGTTGAAATGTGAAATTTTATGTACAGTATAAAATATGTATTTGGTGAAATTTGATATTTTATGTACAGTTTATAATGTATATTTAGTGCACTTTCATACTCTATGTACAGTATATAATATATATTTGGTGAATTTTGTTATTTTTAGTACAGTATATTATATATTTTGTGAAATTTGGTACTTTATGTACATTAAATAATATATATTTTGTGAAGTTTGATATTTTACGTACAGCATATAATATATATTTGGTGAAGTTTGATATTTTATGTACATTATGTAATATATATTTGGTGAAATTTGATATTATGTGCACAGTATTTAATATATATTTGGTGAAATTTGATATTTTATGTACAGTATATAATATATATGTAGTGTACTTTCATATTTTATGTATAGTATATATACATATTTGGTGAAATTTGATATTTTATGTACAGTATATAATATATATTTGGTGAAATTTTCTATTTTATGTACAGTATGTAATATATATTTGGTGAAATTTGATATTTTATGTACAGTATATAATATACATTTAGTGTGCTTTCATACTAAATGTACAGTATATAATATATATTTCCTGAAATTTGATATTTTATGTACGTTACATAATATATATGGTGAAATTTGGTATTTTATGTACAGTATATAATATATATGTAGTGTACTTTCATATTTTATGTATAGTATATATTACATATTTGGTGAAATTTGATATTTTATGTACAGTATATAATATATATTTGGTGAAATTTGATATTTTATGTACAGTATATAATACATATTTGCTTAAATTTCATATTTTATGTACAGTATATAATATATATTTGGTGAAATTTGATATTTTATGTACAGTATAAATTATATATTTACGATACTTTCATATTTTATGTACAGTTTATTATACATAGTTGGTGAAATTTGATATTTTATGTACAGTATATAATACTTATCTGTTGAAATTTGATATTTTATGTACAGTATTAAATATATATTTGTTGAAATGTGAAATTTTATGTACAGTATAAAATATGTATTTGGTGAAATTTGATATTTTATGTACAGTTTATAATGTATATTTAGTGCACTTTCATACTTTATGTACAGTATATAATATATATTTGGTGAAATTTGATATTTTATGTACAGTATATTATATATTTTGTGATATTTGGTACTTTATGTACATTAAATAATATATATTTTGTGAAGTTTGATATTTTATGTACAGCATATAATATATATTTGGTGAAGTTTGATATTTTATGTACGTTATGCAGTATATATTTGGTGAAATTTGATACTATGTGCACAGTATTTAATATATATTTGGTGAAATTTGATATTTTATGTACAGTATATAATATTTATGTAGCGTACTTTCATATTTTATGAATAGTATATATTACATATATGGTGAAATTTGATATTTTATGTACAGTATGTAATATATATTTGGTGAAATTTGATATTTTATGTACAGGATATTATAAATATTTGTTGAAATTTGATATTTTATGTATACTATTTAATACATATTTGATGAAACGTGATATATTATGTACAGCATAAACTATATATTTGGTGAAATTTGATATTTCGTGTACAGCATATAATATATATTTGGTGTACTTTGATACTTTATGTACAGTATATAATATATATTTGGTCAAATTTGATATTTTATGTACAGTATGTAATATGTATATGGTGTACTTTGATATTTTATGTACAGTATATAATATATATTTGTTGAAGTTTGATATTTTATGTAGAGTATATATTATGTGTTTGGTGAAATTTGATATTTTATGTACAGTATATAATAAATATTTGCTTAAATTTCATATTTTATGTACAGTATATAATATATATTTGGCGAAATTTGATATTTTATGTACAGTATAAATTATATATTTATGGTACTTTCATATTTTATGTACATTATATTATACATAGTTGGGGAAATTTGATATTTTATGTACAGTATGAAATACATATTTGGTGAAATTTGGTATTTTATGTACAGTATATAATAAATATTTGTCGAAATTTGATATTTTATGTACAGTATTAAATATATATTTGTTGAAATATGAAATTTTATGTACAGTATAATATATGTATTTGGTGAAATTTGATATTTTATGTACAGTTTATAATGTATATTTAGTGCACTTTCATACTTTATGTAGAGTATATATTATATATTTGGTGAAATTTGATATTTTATGTACAGTATATTATACATTTTGTGAAATTTGGTACTTTATGTACATTAAATAATATATATTTTTTGAAGTTTGATATTTTATGTACAGCATGTAATATATATTTGGTGAAGTTTGATATTTTATGTATATTATGTAATATATATTTGGTGAAATTTGATATTATGTGCACAGTATTTAATATATATTGGGTGAAATTTGATATTTTATGTACAGTATATAATATATATGTAGTGTACTTTCATATTTTATGTATAGTATATATTACATATTTGGTGAAATTTGATATTTTATGTACAGTATATAATATATATTTGGTGAAATTTGATATTTTACATACCGAATGTAATATATATTTGTTGAAATTTGATATTTTATGTATAGTATTTAATATACATTTGATGAAACGTGATATTTTATGTACAGTATAAACTATATATTTGGTGAAATTTGATATTTCGTGTACAGCTTATAATATATATTTGGTGTACTTTGATATTTTATGTACAGTATATAATATATATTTGGTCAAATTTGATATTTTATGTACAGTATGTAATATGTATTTGGTGTACATTGATGTTTTATGTACAGTATATAATATATATTTGGTGAAGCTTGATATTTTATGTAGAGTATATATTATGTATTTGGTGAAATTTGATATTTTATGTACAGTATATAGTACATATTTGCTTAAATTTCATATTTTGTGTACAGTATATAATATATATTTGGTTAAATTTAATATTTTATGTACAGTATAAATTATATATTTACGGGACTTTCATATTTTATGTACAGTTTATTATACATAGTTGGTGAAATTTGATATTTTATGTACAGTATATAATAAATATCTGTTGAAATTTGATATTTTATGTACAGTATTAAATATATATTTGTTGAAATGTGAAATTTTATGTACAGTATAAAATATGTATTTGGTGAAATTTGATATTTTATGTACAGTTTATAATGTATATTTAGTGCACTTTCATACTCTATGTACAGTATATAATATATATTTGGTGAAGTTTGATATTTTATGTAGAGTATATATTATGTATTTGGTGAAATTTGATATTTTATGTACAGTATATAATACATATTTGTTTAAATTTCATATTTTATGTACAGTATATACTATATATTTGGTGAAATTTGATATTTCATGTACAGCATATAATATATATTTGCTGTACTTTGATATTTTATGTACAGTATATAACATATATTTGGTCAAATTTGATATTTTATGTACAGTTTATAATGTATATTTAGTGCACTTTCATCCTTTATGTACAGTATATAATATATATGTGGAGAAATTTGATATTTTATGTACAGCATATTATATATTTGGTGAAATTTGGTACTTTATGTACTTTAAATAATATATATTTTGTGAAGTTTGATATTTTATGTACAGTATATAATATATATTTGGTGAAATTTGAAATTTAATGTACATTGTGTAATATATATTTGGTAAAATTCGATATTTTATGTACAGCATATAATATATATTTAGTGTTCTTTCATACTTTATGTACAGTATATAATATATATTTTGTGAAATTTGATATTATATGTACGTTATATAATATCTATGGTGAAATTTGATATTTTATGTACAGTATATAATATATATTTGGTGAAATTTGATATTTTACATACAGTATATAATATATATTTGCTGAAATTTGATATTTTATGTACAGTATATAATATATATTTAGTGTTCTTTCATACTTTCTGTACAGTATATAATACATATTTTGTGTAATTTGATATTTTATGTACAGTATATTATATATTTTTTGAAGTTTGATATTTTATGTACAGCATAACCTATATATTTCGTGAAATGTGAGATTTCGTGTACAGTATATAATATATATGTAGTGAATTGTCATATTTTATGTACAGTATATAATACATATTTGGTGAAATTTGATATTTTATGTACAGTATATAATATATATTTGGTGAAATTTGATATTTTATGTACAGGGTGTAATATATATTTGGTAAAATTCGATATTTTATGTACAGCATATAATATATATTTAGTGTTCTTTCATACTTTATGTACAGTATATAATATGTATTTTGTGAAATTTGATATTATATGTACGTTATATAATATATATGGTGAAAGTTGATATTTTATGTACAGTATATAATATATATTTGGTGAAATTTGATATTTTACATACAGTATATAATATTTATTTGGTGAAATTTTATATTTGTGTACAGTATATAATATATATTTAGTGTTCTTTCATACTTTCTGTACAGTATATAATACATATTTTGTGTAATTTGATATTTTATGTACAGTATATTATATATTTTTTGAAGTTTGATATTTTATGTACAGTATAAACTATATATTTCGTGAAATGTGATATTTCGTGTACAGTATATAATATATATGTAGTGTACTGTCGTATTTTATGTATAGTATATAATACATATTTGGTGAAATTTGATACTTTATGTACAGTATATAATATATATTTGTTGAAATTAGATATTTTATGTACACTATATAATAAATACTTGTTGAAATTTGATATTTTATGTACAGTATATAATATTTATTTAGTGTACTTTCATACTTTCTGTACAGTATATAATACATATTTTGTGTAATTTGATATTTTATTTACAGTATATTATATATTTTTTGAAGTTTGATATTTTATGTACAGTATAAACTATATATTTGGTGAAATGTGATATTTCGTGTACAGTATATAATATATATGTAGTGTACTGTCATATTTTATGTATAGTATATAATACATATTTGGTTAAATTTGATATTTAATGTACAGTATATAATACATATTTAGTGTTCTTTCATACTTTATGTACAGTATATAATACATATTTTGTGTAATTTGATATTTTATGTACAGTATATTATATATTTTTTGAAGTTTGATATTTTATGTACAGTATAAACTATGTATTTGGTGAACTGTGATATTTTGTGTACAGTATATAATATATATGTAGTGTACTGTCATATTTTATGTATAGTATATAATACATATTTGGTGAAATTTGATATTTTGTGTACAGTATTTAATATATATTTGGTGAAATTTGATATTTTATGTTCAGTATGTAATATATATTTGGTGAAATTTGATATTTTATGTACAGTATATAATATATATTTAGTGTTCTTTCATACTTTTTGAACAGTATAGAATACATATTTTGTGAAATTTCATATTTTATATACGTCATATAACATATATGGAGAAATTTGATATTTTATATACAGTATATAATATATATGTAGTGTCCTTTCATATTTTATGTATAGTATTTAATACATATTAGGTGAAATTTGATATTTTATGTACAGTATATAATATATATTTGGTGAAATTTGATATTTTACATACGGTACGTAATATATATTTGGTGAAATTTGATATTTTATACAGTATTTAATACATATTTGGTGAAATTTGATATTTTTGTACAGTATATAATATATATTTAGTGTTCTTTCATACTTTAAGTACAGTATATAATACATAGTTTGTGAAATTTGATATTTTATGTACAGTATTTAATGTATATTTGGTCTAATTTGATATTTTACATACCGAATGTAATATATATTTGCTGAAATTTGATATTTTATGTACAGTATATAATATATATTTAGTGTTCTTTCATACTTTATGTACAGTATATAATACATATTTTGTGTAATTTTATATTTTATGTACAGTGTATTATATATTTTTTGAAGTTTGATATTTTATGTAAAGTATATACTATATATTTGGTGAAATGTGATATTTCATGTACAGTATATAATATATATGTAGTGTACTGTAATATTTTATGTATTGTACATAATACTTATTTGGTGAAATTTGAAATTTGGTGTACAGTATATAATATAAATTTGGTGAAATTTGATATTTTATGTACAGTATGTAATATATATTTGGGGAAATTTGATATTTTATGTACAGTATTTAATATGTATTTGGAGAAATTTGATATTTTACATACAGTACATTACACATATTTTGTGAAATTTGATATTTTATGTACGTTATATAATACATATGGTGAAATTTGATATTTTATGTACAGTATATAATATATATGTAGTGTACTTTCATATTTTATGTATAGTATATAATACATATTTGGTGAAATTTGATATTTTATGTACAGTATTTAATATGTATTAGGTGAAATTTCATATTTTATGTACAGTATGTAATATATATTTGGTGAAATTTGATATTTTATGTACAGTATATAAAATATATTTCGTGTTCTTTCATACCTTATGTACAGCATATAATACATATTTTGTGTAATTTGATATTTTATGTACTGTATATTACATATTTTTTGAAGTTTGATATTTTATGTACAGTGTAAACTATATATTTCGTGAAATGTGATATTTCGTGTACCGTATATAATATATATGTAGTGAATTGTCATATTTTATGTACAGTATATAAAACATATTTGGTGAAATTTGATATTTTATGTACAGTATATAATATATATTTGGTGAAATTTGATATTTTATGTACAGTGTGCAATATATATTTGGTAAAATTCGATATTTTATGTGCAGCATATAATATATATTTAGTGTTCTTTCATACTTTATGTACAGTATATAATATATATTTTGTGAAATTTGATATAATATGTACGTTATATAATATATATGGTGAAATTTGATATTTTATGTACAGTATATAATATATATTTGGTGAAATTTGATATTTCACATACAGTATATAATATATATTTGGTGAAATTTGATGTTTTGTGTACAGTATATAATATATATTTAGTGTTTTTTCATGCTTTTTGTACAGTATATAAAACATATTTCCTGAAATTTCATATTTTATATACGTCTTATAACATATATGGAGAAATTTGGTATTTTTTATACAGTATATAATATATATGTAGTGTACTTTCATATTTTATGTATAGTATTTAATACATATTAGGTGAAATTTGATATTTTGTGTATAGTATATAATGTATATTTGGTGAAATTTGATATTTTACATACCGAATGTAATATATATTTGTTGAAATTTGATATTTTATGTACAGTATATAATATATATTTAGTGTTCTTTCATACTTTATGTACAGTATATAATACATATTTTGTGTAATTTTATATTTTATGTACAGTGTATTATATATTTTTTGAAGTTTGATATTTTATGTACAGTATATACTATATATTTGGTGAAATGTGATATTTCGTGTACAATATATAATATATATGTAGTGTACTGTCATATTTTATGTATAGTATATAATACATATTTGTTGAAATTTGATATTTTGTGTACAGTATATAATATATATTTGGTGAAATTTGATATTTTATGTACAGTATGTAATATATATTTGGTGAAATTTGATATTTTATGTACAGTATATAATATATATTTAGTGTTCTTTCATACTTTATGTACAGTATATAATACATATTTTGTGAAATTTGATATTTTATGAACGTTATATAACACATATGGTGAAATTTGATATATTATGTACAGTATATAATATATATGTAGTGTACTTTCATATTTTATGTATAGTATATAATACATATTTGGTGAAATTTGATATTTTATGTACAGTATTTAATATGTATTTGGAGAAATTTGATATATTACATACAGTATATAATATATATTTGGTGAAATTTGATATTTTATGTACAGTATATAAAATATATTTAGTGTTCTTTCATACATTATGTACAATATATAATACATATTTTGTGTAATTTGATATTTTATGTACAGTATATTATATATTTTTTGAAGTATGATATTTTATGTACAGTATAAACTATGTATTTGGTGAACCATGATATTTCGTGTACAGTATATAATATATATGTAGTGTACTGTCATATTTTAAGTATAGTATATAATACATATTTGGTGAAATTTGATATTTTATGTACAGTATATAATATATATTTAGTGTTCTTTCATACTTTTCGTACAGTATATAATACATATTTTGTGAAATTTCATATTTTATATACGTCATAAAACATATATGGAGAAATTTGATATTTTATATACAGTATAGAATATATACACAGTATATAGTGTATATTTGGTGAAATTTGTTATTTTATGTACAGTATATAATATATATTAGGTGTACTTTCATATTCCATGTACAGTATAGAATATATATTTGGTGAAATTTGATATTTTATGTACAGTATGTTATGTATTTGGTGAAATTTGGTTTTTTATATACAGTATATAATATATATTTGGTGTACTCTTATATTTTATCTACAGTATATAATATATATTTGTTAAATTTGATAATTTATGTACAGTATATAATATATATTTGTTGTACTTTGATATTTTATGTACAGTACATAATGTGTATTTGTTATACTTTGATATTTTATGAACAGTATATAATATATATTTGTGAAATTTGATATTTTATGTACAGTATATAATATATATTTGGTGTAATTTGCTGTTTTATGTACAGTATATAATATATATTTGGTGATATTTTATATTTTATGTACAGTATGTAACATATATTTGGTGTACTTTGATATTTTATGTACAGTATTTTGTATATATTTGGTGTACTTTGATATTTTATGTACAGTATATAATATATATTTGGTGTACTTTGATATTTTATGTACAGTACATAATGTGTATTTGTTGTGCTTTGATATTTTATGTACAGTATATAATATATATTTGGTGATATTTGATATTTTATGTACAGTATGTAACATATATTTGGTGTACTTTGATATTTTATGTACAGTATATAATATATATTTGTTAAATTTTATATTTTATGTACAGTATATAATATATATTTGGTGTACTTTGCTGTTTTATGTACAGTATATAATATATATTTGGTGATATTTGATATTTTATGCACAGTATGTAACATATATTTGGTGTACTTTGATATTTTATGTACAGTATATAGTATATTCTTGGTGTACTTTGATATTTTATGTACAGTATATAATATATATTTGGTGTACTTTGATATTTTATGTACAGTATATAGTATATATTTGGTGTACTTTGATATTTTATGTACAGTATATAATATATATTTGGTGTACTTTGATATTTTATGTAGAGTATATAATATATATTTGGTGAAATTTGATATTTTATATACAGTATGTAATATATATTTGGTGAAATTTGGTATTTTATGTACAGTATATAATATACATTTGGTGAAATTTGATATATTATGTCCAGTATATAATATATGTTTGGTGTACTTTGATATTTTATTTACCGTATATAATATATATTTGGTGTACTTTCATATTTTATGTAGAGTATATAGTATATCATTGGTGAAATTAGATATTTTATGTACGGTACATAATGAATATTTGGTGAAATTTGATATTATATGTACAGTACATAGTGTATATTTGGTGAAATTTGGTATTTTATGTACAGTATATAATATATATTAAGTGTACTTTCATATTCCACGTACAGTATAGAATATATATTTGGTGAAATTTGATATTTTATGTACAGTATGTTATGTATTTGGTGAAATTTGGTTTTTTATGTACAGTATATAATATATATTTGGTGTACTTTGATATTTTATGTACAGTATATAATATATATTTGTTAAATTTGATATTTTATGTACAGTATATAATATATATTTGGTGTACTTTGATATTTTATGTACAGCACATAATGTGTATTGGTAGTGCTTTCATATTGTATGTACAGTATATAATGTATATTTGTTAAATTTGATATTTTATGTACAGTATATAATATATATTTGGTGTCCTTTGCTGTTTTATGTACCGTATATAATATATATTTGGTGATATTTGATATTTTATGTACAGTATGTAGCATATATTTGGTGTACTTTGTTATTTTATGTACAGTATATAGTATATATTTGGTGTACTTTGATATTTTATGTACAGTATATAATATATATTTGGTGTACTTTGATATTTTATGTACAGTATATAATGTGTATTTGTAGTACTTTGATATTTTATGTACAGTATATAATATATATTTGTGAAATTTGATATTTTATGTACAGTGTATAGTATATATTTGGTGTACTTTGCTGTTTTATGTACAGTATGTAATATATATTTGGTGATATTTGATATTTTATGTACAGTATGAAACATATATTTGATGTACTTTGATATTTTATGTACAGTATATAGAATATATTTGGTGTACTTTGATATTTTATGTACAGTATATAATATATATTTGGTGTACTTTGATATTTTATTTACAGTATATAATATATATTTGGTAAAATTTGATATTTTATGTACAGTATGTAATATATATTTGGTGAAATTTGGTATTTTATGTACAGTATATAATATACATTTGGTGAAATTTGATATATTATGTCCAGTATATAATATATGTTTGGTGTACTTTGATATTTTATGTACCGTATATAATATATATTTGGTGTACTTTCACATTTTATGTAGAGTATATAGTATATAATTGGTGAAATTAGATATTTTTTGTACGGTATATAATGAATATTTGGTGAAATTTGATATTATATGTACAGTATATAGTGTATATTTGGTGAAATTTGGTATTTTATGTACAGTATATAATATATATTAGGTGTACTTTCATATTCCATGTACAGTACAGAATATATATTTGGTGAAATTTCATATTTTATGTACAGTATGTTATATATTTGGTGAAATTTGGTTTTTTATGTACAGTATAAAATATATTTTTGGTGTACTTTGATATTTTATGTACAGTGTATAATATATATTTGTGAAATTTGATATTTTATGTACAGTATGTAATATGTATATGGTGTACTTTGATATTTTAAGTACAGTATATAATATATATTTGTTGAAGTTTGATATTTTATGTAGAGTATATATTATGTGTTTGGTGAAATTTGATATTTTATGTACAGTATATAATAAATATTTGCTTAAATTTCATATTTTATGTACAGTATATAATATATATTTGGTGAAATTTGATATTTTATGTACAGTATAAATTATATATTTATGGTACTTTCATATTTTATGTACATTATATTATACATAGTTGGGGAAATTTGATATTTTATGTACAGTATGAAATACATATTTGGTGAAATTTGGTATTTTATGTACAGTATATAATAAATATTTGTCGAAATTTGATATTTTATGTACAGTATTAAATATATATTTGTTGAAATATGAAATTTTATGTACAGTATAATATATGTATTTGGTGAAATTTGATATTTTATGTACAGTTTATAATGTATATTTAGTGCACTTTCATACTTTATGTAGAGTATATATTATATATTTGGTGAAATTTGATATTTTATGTACAGTATATTATACATTTTGTGAAATTTGGTACTTTATGTACATTAAATAATATATATTTTTTGAAGTTTGATATTTTATGTACAGCATGTAATATATATTTGGTGAAGTTTGATATTTTATGTATATTATGTAATATATATTTGGTGAAATTTGATATTATGTGCACAGTATTTAATATATATTGGGTGAAATTTGATATTTTATGTACAGTATATAATATATATGTAGTGTACTTTCATATTTTATGTATAGTATATATTACATATTTGGTGAAATTTGATATTTTATGTACAGTATATAATATATATTTGGTGAAATTTGATATTTTACATACCGAATGTAATATATATTTGTTGAAATTTGATATTTTATGTATAGTATTTAATATACATTTGATGAAACGTGATATTTTATGTACAGTATAAACTATATATTTGGTGAAATTTGATATTTCGTGTACAGCTTATAATATATATTTGGTGTACTTTGATATTTTATGTACAGTATATAATATATATTTGGTCAAATTTGATATTTTATGTACAGTATGTAATATGTATTTGGTGTACTTTGATGTTTTATGTACAGTATATAATATATATTTGGTGAAGCTTGATATTTTATGTAGAGTATATATTATGTATTTGGTGAAATTTGATATTTTATGTACAGTATATAGTACATATTTGCTTAAATTTCATATTTTGTGTACAGTATATAATATATATTTGGTTAAATTTAATATTTTATGTACAGTATAAATTATATATTTACGGTACTTTCATATTTTATGTACAGTTTATTATACATAGTTGGTGAAATTTGATATTTTATGTACAGTATATAATAAATATCTGTTGAAATTTGATATTTAATGTATAGTATTTAGTATACATTTGATGAAACGTGATATTTTATGTACAGTATAAACTATATATTTGGTGAAATTTGATTTGTGCACAGTATTTAATATACATTTGGTGAAATTTGATATTTTATGTACAGTATATAATACATATTTGCTTAAATTTCATATTTTATGTACAGTATATAATATATATTTGGTGAAATTTGATATTTTATGTACAGTATATAATACATATTTGCTTAAATTTCATATTTTATGTACAGTATATAATATATATTTGGTGAAATTTGATATTTTATGTACAGTATAAATTATATATTTATGATACTTTCATATTTTATGTACAGTTTATTATACATAGTTGGTGAAATTTGATATTTTATGTACAGTATATAATACTTATCTGTTGAAATTTGATATTTTATGTACAGTATTAAATATATATTTGTTGAAATGTGAAATTTTATGTACAGTATAAAATATGTATTTGGTGAAATTTGATATTTTATGTACAGTTTATAATGTATATTTAGTGCACTTTCATACTTTATGTACAGTATATAATATATATTTGGTGAAATTTGATATTTTATGTACAGTATATTATATATTTTGTGATATTTGGTACTTTATGTACATTAAATAATATATATTTTGTGAAGTTTGATATTTTATGTACAGCATATAATATATATTTGGTGAAGTTTGATATTTTATGTACGTTATGCAGTATATATTTGGTGAAATTTGATACTATGTGCACAGTATTTAATATATATTTGGTGAAATTTGATATTTTATGTACAGTATATAATATTTATGTAGCGTACTTTCATATTTTATGAATAGTATATATTACATATATGGTGAAATTTGATATTTTATGTACAGTATGTAATATATATTTGGTGAAATTTGATATTTTATGTACAGGATATTATAAATATTTGTTGAAATTTGATATTTTATGTATACTATTTAATACATATTTGATGAAACGTGATATATTATGTACAGCATAAACTATATATTTGGTGAAATTTGATATTTCGTGTACAGCATATAATATATATTTAGTGTACTTTGATATTTTATGTACAGTATATAATATATATTTGGTCAAATTTGATATTTTATGTAGAGTATGTAATATGTATTTGGTGTATTTTGATATTTTATGTACAGTATATAATATATATTTGGTGAAGTTTGATATTTTATGTAGAGTATATATTATGTATTTGGTGAAATTTGATATTTTATGTACAGTATATAATACATATTTGGTGAAATTTGATATTTTATGTACAGTATATAATATATATTTGGTGAAATTTGATATTTTTTGTACAGTATATAATAAATATTTGTTGAAATTTGATATTTTATGTATAGTATTTAATATACATTTGATGAAACGTGATATTTTATGTACAGTATAAAGTATATGTTTGGTGAAATTTGATATTTCGTGTACAGTATAAATTATATATTTATGGTACTTTCATATTTTATGTACAGTATATTATACATTGTTGGTGAAATTTGATATTTTATGTACAGTATGTAATACATATTTGGTGAAATTTGATATTTTATGTACAGTAAATAATAAATATCTGTTGAAATTTGATATTTTATGTACGGTATTAAATATATATTTGTTGAAATGTGAAATTTTATGTACAGTATAAAATATGTATTTGGTGAAATTTGATATTTTATGTACAGTTTATAATGTATATTTAGTGCACTTTCATACTCTATGTACAGTATATAATATATATTTGGTGAATTTTGTTATTTTTAGTACAGTATATTATATATTTTGTGAAATTTGGTACTTTATGTACATTAAATAATATATATTTTGTGAAGTTTGATATTTTACGTACAGCATATAATATATATTTGGTGAAGTTTGATATTTTATGTACATTATGTAATATATATTTGGTGAAATTTGATATTATGTGCACAGTATTTAATATATATTTGGTGAAATTTGATATTTTATGTACAGTATATAATATATATGTAGTGTACTTTCATATTTTATGTATAGTATATATACATATTTGGTGAAATTTGATATTTTATGTACAGTATATAATATATATTTGGTGAAATTTTCTATTTTATGTACAGTATGTAATATATATTTGGTGAAATTTGATATTTTATGTACAGTATATAATATACATTTAGTGTGCTTTCATACTAAATGTACAGTATATAATATATATTTCCTGAAATTTGATATTTTATGTACGTTACATAATATATATGGTGAAATTTGGTATTTTATGTACAGTATATAATATATATGTAGTGTACTTTCATATTTTATGTATAGTATATATTACATATTTGGTGAAATTTGATATTTTATGTACAGTATATAATATATATTTGGTGAAATTTGATATTTTATGTACAGTATATAATACATATTTGCTTAAATTTCATATTTTATGTACAGTATATAATATATATTTGGTGAAATTTGATATTTTATGTACAGTATAAATTATATATTTACGATACTTTCATATTTTATGTACAGTTTATTATACATAGTTGGTGAAATTTGATATTTTATGTACAGTATATAATACTTATCTGTTGAAATTTGATATTTTATGTACAGTATTAAATATATATTTGTTGAAATGTGAAATTTTATGTACAGTATAAAATATGTATTTGGTGAAATTTGATATTTTATGTACAGTTTATAATGTATATTTAGTGCACTTTCATACTTTATGTACAGTATATAATATATATTTGGTGAAATTTGATATTTTATGTACAGTATATTATATATTTTGTGATATTTGGTACTTTATGTACATTAAATAATATATATTTTGTGAAGTTTGATATTTTATGTACAGCATATAATATATATTTGGTGAAGTTTGATATTTTATGTACGTTATGCAGTATATATTTGGTGAAATTTGATACTATGTGCACAGTATTTAATATATATTTGGTGAAATTTGATATTTTATGTACAGTATATAATATTTATGTAGCGTACTTTCATATTTTATGAATAGTATATATTACATATATGGTGAAATTTGATATTTTATGTACAGTATGTAATATATATTTGGTGAAATTTGATATTTTATGTACAGGATATTATAAATATTTGTTGAAATTTGATATTTTATGTATACTATTTAATACATATTTGATGAAACGTGATATATTATGTACAGCATAAACTATATATTTGGTGAAATTTGATATTTCGTGTACAGCATATAATATATATTTGGTGTACTTTGATACTTTATGTACAGTATATAATATATATTTGGTCAAATTTGATATTTTATGTACAGTATGTAATATGTATATGGTGTACTTTGATATTTTATGTACAGTATATAATATATATTTGTTGAAGTTTGATATTTTATGTAGAGTATATATTATGTGTTTGGTGAAATTTGATATTTTATGTACAGTATATAATAAATATTTGCTTAAATTTCATATTTTATGTACAGTATATAATATATATTTGGCGAAATTTGATATTTTATGTACAGTATAAATTATATATTTATGGTACTTTCATATTTTATGTACATTATATTATACATAGTTGGGGAAATTTGATATTTTATGTACAGTATGAAATACATATTTGGTGAAATTTGGTATTTTATGTACAGTATATAATAAATATTTGTCGAAATTTGATATTTTATGTACAGTATTAAATATATATTTGTTGAAATATGAAATTTTATGTACAGTATAATATATGTATTTGGTGAAATTTGATATTTTATGTACAGTTTATAATGTATATTTAGTGCACTTTCATACTTTATGTAGAGTATATATTATATATTTGGTGAAATTTGATATTTTATGTACAGTATATTATACATTTTGTGAAATTTGGTACTTTATGTACATTAAATAATATATATTTTTTGAAGTTTGATATTTTATGTACAGCATGTAATATATATTTGGTGGTTTGATATTTTATGTATATTATGTAATATATATTTGGTGAAATTTGATATTATGTGCACAGTATTTAATATATATTGGGTGAAATTTGATATTTTATGTACAGTATATAATATATATGTAGTGTACTTTCATATTTTATGTATAGTATATATTACATATTTGGTGAAATTTGATATTTTATGTACAGTATATAATATATATTTGGTGAAATTTGATATTTTACATACCGAATGTAATATATATTTGTTGAAATTTGATATTTTATGTATAGTATTTAATATACATTTGATGAAACGTGATATTTTATGTACAGTATAAACTATATATTTGGTGAAATTTGATATTTCGTGTACAGCTTATAATATATATTTGGTGTACTTTGATATTTTATGTACAGTATATAATATATATTTGGTCAAATTTGATATTTTATGTACAGTATGTAATATGTATTTGGTGTACATTGATGTTTTATGTACAGTATATAATATATATTTGGTGAAGCTTGATATTTTATGTAGAGTATATATTATGTATTTGGTGAAATTTGATATTTTATGTACAGTATATAGTACATATTTGCTTAAATTTCATATTTTGTGTACAGTATATAATATATATTTGGTTAAATTTAATATTTTATGTACAGTATAAATTATATATTTACGGGACTTTCATATTTTATGTACAGTTTATTATACATAGTTGGTGAAATTTGATATTTTATGTACAGTATATAATAAATATCTGTTGAAATTTGATATTTTATGTACAGTATTAAATATATATTTGTTGAAATGTGAAATTTTATGTACAGTATAAAATATGTATTTGGTGAAATTTGATATTTTATGTACAGTTTATAATGTATATTTAGTGCACTTTCATACTCTATGTACAGTATATAATATATATTTGGTGAAGTTTGATATTTTATGTAGAGTATATATTATGTATTTGGTGAAATTTGATATTTTATGTACAGTATATAATACATATTTGTTTAAATTTCATATTTTATGTACAGTATATACTATATATTTGGTGAAATTTGATATTTCATGTACAGCATATAATATATATTTGCTGTACTTTGATATTTTATGTACAGTATATAACATATATTTGGTCAAATTTGATATTTTATGTACAGTTTATAATGTATATTTAGTGCACTTTCATCCTTTATGTACAGTATATAATATATATGTGGAGAAATTTGATATTTTATGTACAGCATATTATATATTTGGTGAAATTTGGTACTTTATGTACTTTAAATAATATATATTTTGTGAAGTTTGATATTTTATGTACAGTATATAATATATATTTGGTGAAATTTGAAATTTAATGTACATTGTGTAATATATATTTGGTAAAATTCGATATTTTATGTACAGCATATAATATATATTAAGTGTTCTTTCATACTTTATGTACAGTATATAATATATATTTTGTGAAATTTGATATTATATGTACGTTATATAATATCTATGGTGAAATTTGATATTTTATGTACAGTATATAATATATATTTGGTGAAATTTGATATTTTACATACAGTATATAATATATATTTGCTGAAATTTGATATTTTATGTACAGTATATAATATATATTTAGTGTTCTTTCATACTTTCTGTACAGTATATAATACATATTTTGTGTAATTTGATATTTTATGTACAGTATATTATATATTTTTTGAAGTTTGATATTTTATGTACAGCATAACCTATATATTTCGTGAAATGTGAGATTTCGTGTACAGTATATAATATATATGTAGTGAATTGTCATATTTTATGTACAGTATATAATACATATTTGGTGAAATTTGATATTTTATGTACAGTATATAATATATATTTGGTGAAATTTGATATTTTATGTACAGGGTGTAATATATATTTGGTAAAATTCGATATTTTATGTACAGCATATAATATATATTTAGTGTTCTTTCATACTTTATGTACAGTATATAATATGTATTTTGTGAAATTTGATATTATATGTACGTTATATAATATATATGGTGAAAGTTGATATTTTATGTACAGTATATAATATATATTTGGTGAAATTTGATATTTTACATACAGTATATAATATTTATTTGGTGAAATTTTATATTTGTGTACAGTATATAATATATATTTAGTGTTCTTTCATACTTTCTGTACAGTATATAATACATATTTTGTGTAATTTGATATTTTATGTACAGTATATTATATATTTTTTGAAGTTTGATATTTTATGTACAGTATAAACTATATATTTCGTGAAATGTGATATTTCGTGTACAGTATATAATATATATGTAGTGTACTGTCGTATTTTATGTATAGTATATAATACATATTTGGTGAAATTTGATACTTTATGTACAGTATATAATATATATTTGGTGAAATTAGATATTTTATGTACACTATATAATAAATACTTGTTGAAATTTGATATTTTATGTACAGTATATAATATTTATTTAGTGTACTTTCATACTTTCTGTACAGTATATAATACATATTTTGTGTAATTTGATATTTTATTTACAGTATATTATATATTTTTTGAAGTTTGATATTTTATGTACAGTATAAACTATATATTTGGTGAAATGTGATATTTCGTGTACAGTATATAATATATATGTAGTGTACTGTCATATTTTATGTATAGTATATAATACATATTTGGTTAAATTTGATATTTAATGTACAGTATATAATACATATTTAGTGTTCTTTCATACTTTATGTACAGTATATAATACATATTTTGTGTAATTTGATATTTTATGTACAGTATATTATATATTTTTTGAAGTTTGATATTTTATGTACAGTATAAACTATGTATTTGGTGAACTGTGATATTTTGTGTACAGTATATAATATATATGTAGTGTACTGTCATATTTTATGTATAGTATATAATACATATTTGGTGAAATTTGATATTTTGTGTACAGTATTTAATATATATTTGGTGAAATTTGATATTTTATGTTCAGTATGTAATATATATTTGGTGAAATTTGATATTTTATGTACAGTATATAATATATATTTAGTGTTCTTTCATACTTTTTGAACAGTATAGAATACATATTTTGTGAAATTTCATATTTTATATACGTCATATAACATATATGGAGAAATTTGATATTTTATATACAGTATATAATATATATGTAGTGTCCTTTCATATTTTATGTATAGTATTTAATACATATTAGGTGAAATTTGATATTTTATGTACAGTATATAATATATATTTGGTGAAATTTGATATTTTACATACGGTACGTAATATATATTTGGTGAAATTTGATATTTTATACAGTATTTAATACATATTTGGTGAAATTTGATATTTTTGTACAGTATATAATATATATTTAGTGTTCTTTCATACTTTAAGTACAGTATATAATACATAGTTTGTGAAATTTGATATTTTATGTACAGTATTTAATGTATATTTGGTCTAATTTGATATTTTACATACCGAATGTAATATATATTTGCTGAAATTTGATATTTTATGTACAGTATATAATATATATTTAGTGTTCTTTCATACTTTATGTACAGTATATAATACATATTTTGTGTAATTTTATATTTTATGTACAGTGTATTATATATTTTTTGAAGTTTGATATTTTATGTAAAGTATATACTATATATTTGGTGAAATGTGATATTTCATGTACAGTATATAATATATATGTAGTGTACTGTAATATTTTATGTATTGTACATAATACTTATTTGGTGAAATTTGAAATTTGGTGTACAGTATATAATATAAATTTGGTGAAATTTGATATTTTATGTACAGTATGTAATATATATTTGGGGAAATTTGATATTTTATGTACAGTATTTAATATGTATTTGGAGAAATTTGATATTTTACATACAGTACATTACACATATTTTGTGAAATTTGATATTTTATGTACGTTATATAATACATATGGTGAAATTTGATATTTTATGTACAGTATATAATATATATGTAGTGTACTTTCATATTTTATGTATAGTATATAATACATATTTGGTGAAATTTGATATTTTATGTACAGTATTTAATATGTATTAGGTGAAATTTCATATTTTATGTACAGTATGTAATATATATTTGGTGAAATTTGATATTTTATGTACAGTATATAAAATATATTTCGTGTTCTTTCATACCTTATGTACAGCATATAATACATATTTTGTGTAATTTGATATTTTATGTACTGTATATTACATATTTTTTGAAGTTTGATATTTTATGTACAGTGTAAACTATATATTTCGTGAAATGTGATATTTCGTGTACCGTATATAATATATATGTAGTGAATTGTCATATTTTATGTACAGTATATAAAACATATTTGGTGAAATTTGATATTTTATGTACAGTATATAATATATATTTGGTGAAATTTGATATTTTATGTACAGTGTGCAATATATATTTGGTAAAATTCGATATTTTATGTGCAGCATATAATATATATTTAGTGTTCTTTCATACTTTATGTACAGTATATAATATATATTTTGTGAAATTTGATATAATATGTACGTTATATAATATATATGGTGAAATTTGATATTTTATGTACAGTATATAATATATATTTGGTGAAATTTGATATTTCACATACAGTATATAATATATATTTGGTGAAATTTGATGTTTTGTGTACAGTATATAATATATATTTAGTGTTTTTTCATGCTTTTTGTACAGTATATAAAACATATTTCCTGAAATTTCATATTTTATATACGTCTTATAACATATATGGAGAAATTTGGTATTTTTTATACAGTATATAATATATATGTAGTGTACTTTCATATTTTATGTATAGTATTTAATACATATTAGGTGAAATTTGATATTTTGTGTATAGTATATAATGTATATTTGGTGAAATTTGATATTTTACATACCGAATGTAATATATATTTGTTGAAATTTGATATTTTATGTACAGTATATAATATATATTTAGTGTTCTTTCATACTTTATGTACAGTATATAATACATATTTTGTGTAATTTTATATTTTATGTACAGTGTATTATATATTTTTTGAAGTTTGATATTTTATGTACAGTATATACTATATATTTGGTGAAATGTGATATTTCGTGTACAATATATAATATATATGTAGTGTACTGTCATATTTTATGTATAGTATATAATACATATTTGTTGAAATTTGATATTTTGTGTACAGTATATAATATATATTTGGTGAAATTTGATATTTTATGTACAGTATGTAATATATATTTGGTGAAATTTGATATTTTATGTACAGTATATAATATATATTTAGTGTTCTTTCATACTTTATGTACAGTATATAATACATATTTTGTGAAATTTGATATTTTATGAACGTTATATAACACATATGGTGAAATTTGATATATTATGTACAGTATATAATATATATGTAGTGTACTTTCATATTTTATGTATAGTATATAATACATATTTGGTGAAATTTGATATTTTATGTACAGTATTTAATATGTATTTGGAGAAATTTGATATATTACATACAGTATATAATATATATTTGGTGAAATTTGATATTTTATGTACAGTATATAAAATATATTTAGTGTTCTTTCATACATTATGTACAATATATAATACATATTTTGTGTAATTTGATATTTTATGTACAGTATATTATATATTTTTTGAAGTATGATATTTTATGTACAGTATAAACTATGTATTTGGTGAACCATGATATTTCGTGTACAGTATATAATATATATGTAGTGTACTGTCATATTTTAAGTATAGTATATAATACATATTTGGTGAAATTTGATATTTTATGTACAGTATATAATATATATTTAGTGTTCTTTCATACTTTTCGTACAGTATATAATACATATTTTGTGAAATTTCATATTTTATATACGTCATAAAACATATATGGAGAAATTTGATATTTTATATACAGTATAGAATATATACACAGTATATAGTGTATATTTGGTGAAATTTGTTATTTTATGTACAGTATATAATATATATTAGGTGTACTTTCATATTCCATGTACAGTATAGAATATATATTTGGTGAAATTTGATATTTTATGTACAGTATGTTATGTATTTGGTGAAATTTGGTTTTTTATATACAGTATATAATATATATTTGGTGTACTCTTATATTTTATCTACAGTATATAATATATATTTGTTAAATTTGATAATTTATGTACAGTATATAATATATATTTGTTGTACTTTGATATTTTATGTACAGTACATAATGTGTATTTGTTATACTTTGATATTTTATGAACAGTATATAATATATATTTGTGAAATTTGATATTTTATGTACAGTATATAATATATATTTGGTGTAATTTGCTGTTTTATGTACAGTATATAATATATATTTGGTGATATTTTATATTTTATGTACAGTATGTAACATATATTTGGTGTACTTTGATATTTTATGTACAGTATTTTGTATATATTTGGTGTACTTTGATATTTTATGTACAGTATATAATATATATTTGGTGTACTTTGATATTTTATGTACAGTACATAATGTGTATTTGTTGTGCTTTGATATTTTATGTACAGTATATAATATATATTTGGTGATATTTGATATTTTATGTACAGTATGTAACATATATTTGGTGTACTTTGATATTTTATGTACAGTATATAATATATATTTGTTAAATTTTATATTTTATGTACAGTATATAATATATATTTGGTGTACTTTGCTGTTTTATGTACAGTATATAATATATATTTGGTGATATTTGATATTTTATGCACAGTATGTAACATATATTTGGTGTACTTTGATATTTTATGTACAGTATATAGTATATTCTTGGTGTACTTTGATATTTTATGTACAGTATATAATATATATTTGTTGTACTTTGATATTTTATGTACAGTATATAGTATATATTTGGTGTACTTTGATATTTTATGTACAGTATATAATATATATTTGGTGTACTTTGATATTTTATGTAGAGTATATAATATATATTTGGTGAAATTTGATATTTTATATACAGTATGTAATATATATTTGGTGAAATTTGGTATTTTATGTACAGTATATAATATACATTTGGTGAAATTTGATATATTATGTCCAGTATATAATATATGTTTGGTGTACTTTGATATTTTATTTACCGTATATAATATATATTTGGTGTACTTTCATATTTTATGTAGAGTATATAGTATATCATTGGTGAAATTAGATATTTTATGTACGGTACATAATGAATATTTGGTGAAATTTGATATTATATGTACAGTACATAGTGTATATTTGGTGAAATTTGGTATTTTATGTACAGTATATAATATATATTAAGTGTACTTTCATATTCCACGTACAGTATAGAATATATATTTGGTGAAATTTGATATTTTATGTACAGTATGTTATGTATTTGGTGAAATTTGGTTTTTTATGTACAGTATATAATATATATTTGGTGTACTTTGATATTTTATGTACAGTATATAATATATATTTGTTAAATTTGATATTTTATGTACAGTATATAATATATATTTGGTGTACTTTGATATTTTATGTACAGCACATAATGTGTATTGGTAGTGCTTTCATATTGTATGTACAGTATATAATGTATATTTGTTAAATTTGATATTTTATGTACAGTATATAATATATATTTGGTGTCCTTTGCTGTTTTATGTACCGTATATAATATATATTTGGTGATATTTGATATTTTATGTACAGTATGTAGCATATATTTGGTGTACTTTGTTATTTTATGTACAGTATATAGTATATATTTGGTGTACTTTGATATTTTATGTACAGTATATAATATATATTTGGTGTACTTTGATATTTTATGTACAGTATATAATGTGTATTTGTAGTACTTTGATATTTTATGTACAGTATATAATATATATTTGTGAAATTTGATATTTTATGTACAGTGTATAGTATATATTTGGTGTACTTTGCTGTTTTATGTACAGTATGTAATATATATTTGGTGATATTTGATATTTTATGTACAGTATGAAACATATATTTGATGTACTTTGATATTTTATGTACAGTATATAGAATATATTTGGTGTACTTTGATATTTTATGTACAGTATATAATATATATTTGGTGTACTTTGATATTTTATTTACAGTATATAATATATATTTGGTAAAATTTGATATTTTATGTACAGTATGTAATATATATTTGGTGAAATTTGGTATTTTATGTACAGTATATAATATACATTTGGTGAAATTTGATATATTATGTCCAGTATATAATATATGTTTGGTGTACTTTGATATTTTATGTACCGTATATAATATATATTTGGTGTACTTTCACATTTTATGTAGAGTATATAGTATATAATTGGTGAAATTAGATATTTTTTGTACGGTATATAATGAATATTTGGTGAAATTTGATATTATATGTACAGTATATAGTGTATATTTGGTGAAATTTGGTATTTTATGTACAGTATATAATATATATTAGGTGTACTTTCATATTCCATGTACAGTACAGAATATATATTTGGTGAAATTTCATATTTTATGTACAGTATGTTATATATTTGGTGAAATTTGGTTTTTTATGTACAGTATAAAATATATTTTTGGTGTACTTTGATATTTTATGTACAGTGTATAATATATATTTGTGAAATTTGATATTTTATGTACAGTATATAATATATATTTGGTGTACTTTGATATTTTATGTACAGTACATAATGTGTATTTGTTGTACTTTGATATTTTATGTACAGTATATAATATATATTTGTGAAATTTGATATTTTATGTACAGTATATTATATATATTTGGTGTACTTTGCTGTTTTATGTACTGTATATAATATATATTTGGTGATATTTGATATTTTATGTACAGTATGTAACATATTTGGTGTACTTTGATATTTTATGTACAGTACATAGTATATATTTGGTGTACTTTGATATTTTATGTACAGTATATAATATATATTTGGTGTACTTTGATATTTTATGTATAGTATATAATGTGTATTTGTAGTACTTTGATAATCTATGTACAGAATATAATATATATTTGTGAAATTTGATATTTTATGTACAGTGTATAATATATATTTGGTGTACTTTGCTGTTTTATGTACAGTATATAATATATATTTGGTGATATTTGATATTTTATGTATAGTATTTAATATACATTTGATGAAACGTGATAATTTATGTACAGTATAAAGTATATGTTTGGTGAAATTTGTGATTTCTTGTACAGCATATAATAAATATTTGTGTACTTTGATATTTTATGTACAGTATATAATATATATTTGGTCAAATTTGATATTTTATGTACGGTATGTAATATGTATTTGGTGTACTTTGATGTTTTATATACAGTATATAATATATATTTGGTGAAGTTTGATATTTTATGTAGAGTATATATTATGTATTTGGTGAAATTTGATATTTTATGTACAGTATATAATAAATATTTGCTTAAATATCATATTTTATGTACAGTATATAATATATAATTGGTGAAATTTGATATTTTATATACAGTATGTAATATATATTTGGTGAAATTTGGTATTTTATGTACAGTATATAATATACATTTGGTGAAATTTGATATATTATGTCCAGTATATAATATATGTTTGGTGTACTTTGATATTTTATTTACCGTATATAATATATATTTGGTGTACTTTCATATTTTATGTAGAGTATATAGTATATCATTGGTGAAATTAGATATTTTATGTACGGTACATAATGAATATTTGGTGAAATTTGATATTATATGTACAGTACATAGTGTATATTTGGTGAAATTTGGTATTTTATGTACAGTATATAATATATATTAAGTGTACTTTCATATTCCACGTACAGTATAGAATATATATTTGGTGAAATTTGATATTTTATGTACAGTATGTTATGTATTTGGTGAAATTTGGTTTTTTATGTACAGTATATAATATATATTTGGTGTACTTTGATATTTTATGTACAGTATATAATATATATTTGTTAAATTTGATATTTTATGTACAGTATATAATATATATTTGGTGTACTTTGATATTTTATGTACAGCACATAATGTGTATTGGTAGTGCTTTCATATTGTATGTACAGTATATAATGTATATTTGTTAAATTTGATATTTTATGTACAGTATATAATATATATTTGGTGTCCTTTGCTGTTTTATGTACCGTATATAATATATATTTGGTGATATTTGATATTTTATGTACAGTATGTAGCATATATTTGGTGTACTTTGTTATTTTATGTACAGTATATAGTATATATTTGGTGTACTTTGATATTTTATGTACAGTATATAATATATATTTGGTGTACTTTGATATTTTATGTACAGTATATAATGTGTATTTGTAGTACTTTGATATTTTATGTACAGTATATAATATATATTTGTGAAATTTGATATTTTATGTACAGTGTATAGTATATATTTGGTGTACTTTGCTGTTTTATGTACAGTATGTAATATATATTTGGTGATATTTGATATTTTATGTACAGTATGAAACATATATTTGATGTACTTTGATATTTTATGTACAGTATATAGAATATATTTGGTGTACTTTGATATTTTATGTACAGTATATAATATATATTTGGTGTACTTTGATATTTTATTTACAGTATATAATATATATTTGGTAAAATTTGATATTTTATGTACAGTATGTAATATATATTTGGTGAAATTTGGTATTTTATGTACAGTATATAATATACATTTGGTGAAATTTGATATATTATGTCCAGTATATAATATATGTTTGGTGTACTTTGATATTTTATGTACCGTATATAATATATATTTGGTGTACTTTCACATTTTATGTAGAGTATATAGTATATAATTGGTGAAATTAGATATTTTTTGTACGGTATATAATGAATATTTGGTGAAATTTGATATTATATGTACAGTATATAGTGTATATTTGGTGAAATTTGGTATTTTATGTACAGTATATAATATATATTAGGTGTACTTTCATATTCCATGTACAGTACAGAATATATATTTGGTGAAATTTCATATTTTATGTACAGTATGTTATATATTTGGTGAAATTTGGTTTTTTATGTACAGTATAAAATATATTTTTGGTGTACTTTGATATTTTATGTACAGTGTATAATATATATTTGTGAAATTTGATATTTTATGTACAGTATATAATATATATTTGGTGTACTTTGATATTTTATGTACAGTACATAATGTGTATTTGTTGTACTTTGATATTTTATGTACAGTATATAATATATATTTGTGAAATTTGATATTTTATGTACAGTATATTATATATATTTGGTGTACTTTGCTGTTTTATGTACTGTATATAATATATATTTGGTGATATTTGATATTTTATGTACAGTATGTAACATATTTGGTGTACTTTGATATTTTATGTACAGTACATAGTATATATTTGGTGTACTTTGATATTTTATGTACAGTATATAATATATATTTGGTGTACTTTGATATTTTATGTATAGTATATAATGTGTATTTGTAGTACTTTGATAATCTATGTACAGAATATAATATATATTTGTGAAATTTGATATTTTATGTACAGTGTATAATATATATTTGGTGTACTTTGCTGTTTTATGTACAGTATATAATATATATTTGGTGATATTTGATATTTTATGTATAGTATTTAATATACATTTGATGAAACGTGATAATTTATGTACAGTATAAAGTATATGTTTGGTGAAATTTGTGATTTCTTGTACAGCATATAATAAATATTTGTGTACTTTGATATTTTATGTACAGTATATAATATATATTTGGTCAAATTTGATATTTTATGTACGGTATGTAATATGTATTTGGTGTACTTTGATGTTTTATATACAGTATATAATATATATTTGGTGAAGTTTGATATTTTATGTAGAGTATATATTATGTATTTGGTGAAATTTGATATTTTATGTACAGTATATAATAAATATTTGCTTAAATATCATATTTTATGTACAGTATATAATATATAATTGGTGAAATTTGATATTTTATATACAGTATAAATTATATATTTATGGTACTTTCATATTTTATGTACAGTATATTATACATTGTTGGTGAAATTTGATATTTTATGTACAGTATGTAATACATATTTGGTGAAATTTGATATTTTATGTACAGTATGTTATATATATTTGTTGAAATTTATATTTTATGTACAGTATATAATATATATTTAGTGTTCTTTCATACTTTATGTACAGTATATAATACATAGTTTGAGAAATTTGATATTTTATGTATGTTATATAATATCTATGGTGAAATTTGATATTTTATGTACAGTATATAATATATATGTAGTGTACTTTCATATTTTATGTATAGAATATAATACATATTTGGTGATATTTGATATATTATGTACAGTATATAATATATATTTGGTGAAATTTGATATTTTACATAAAGTATGTAATACATATTTGGTGAAATTTGATATTTTATGTACAGTATATAATATATATTTAGTGTTGTTTCAGACTTTATGTACAGTATATAATACATATTTTGTGTAATTTGATATTTTATGTTCGGTATATTATATATTTTTTGAATTTTGATATTTTATGTACAGTATAAACTATATATTTGGTGAAATGTGATATTTCGTGTACAGTATATAATATATAAGTAGTGTACTTTCATATTTTATGTATAGTATATAATACATATTTGGTGAAATTTGATATTTTATGTACAGTATATAATATATATCTGGTGAAATTTGATATTTTATGTACAGTATGTAATATATATTTGTTGAATTTTATATTTTATGTACAGTATATAATGCATATTTAGTGTTCTTTCATACTTTATGTACAGTATATAATACATAGTTTGTGAAATTTGATATTTTATGTACGTTATATAATATATATGGTGAAATTTGATATTTTATGTACAGTATATAATATATATCTAGTGTACTTTCATATTTTATGTATAGTATATAATACCTATTTGGTGAAATTTGATATTTTATGTACAGTATATAATAAATATTTGGTGAAATTTGATATATTACATACAGTATGTAATATATATTTGGTGAAATTTGATATTTTATGTACAGTATATAATATATATTTAGTGTTCTTTCATACTTTATGTACAGCATATAATACATATTTTGTGTAATTTGATATTTTATGTACCTTATATAACATATATGGTGAAATTTGATATCTTATGTACAGTATATAATATATATGTAGTGTACTTTCATATTTTATGTATAGTATATAATACATATTTGGTGAAATTTGATATTTTATGTACAGTATATAATATGTATTTGGTGAAATTTGATATTTTAGATACGGTATGTAATATATATTTGGTGAAATTTGATATTTTATATACAGTATATAATATATATTTGGTGAAATTTGATATTTTATGTACAGTATGTAATATATATTTGTTGAAATTTATATTTTATGTACAGTATATAATATATATTTAGTGTTCTTTCATACTTTATGTACAGTATAAAATACATAGTTTGTGAAATTTATATTTTATGTATGTTATATAATATATATGGTGAAATTTGATATTTTATGTACAGTATATAATATATATTAGTGTACTTTCATATTTTATGTATAGTATATAATACATATTTGGTGATATTTGATATTTTTTGTACAGTATATAATATATATTTGGTGAAATTTGATATTTTACATAAAGTATGTAATACATATTTGGTGAAATTTGATATTTTATGTACAGTATATAATATATATTTAGTGTTCTTTCATACTTTATGTACAGTATATAATACATATTTTGTGTAATTTGATATGTTATGTACAGTGTATTATATATTTTTTGAAGTTTGATATTTTATGTACAGTATAAACTATATATTTGGTGAAATGTGATATTTCGTGTACAGTATATAATATATACGTAGTGTACTTTCATATTTTATGTAGAGTATATAATACATATTTGGTGAAATTTTATATTTTATGTTCAGTATATAATATATATTTGGTGAAATTTGATATTTTATGTACAGTATGTAATATATATTTGTTGAAATTTATATTTTATGTACAGTATATAATGTATATTTAGTGTTCTTTCATACTTTATGTACAGTATATAATACATAGTTTGTGAAATTTGATATTTTATGTACGTTATATAATATATATGGTGAAATTTGATATTTTATGTACAGTATATAATATATATCTAGTGTACTTTCATATTTTATGTATTGTATATAACACACATTTGGTGAAATTTGATATTTTATGTACAGTATATAATATGTATTTGGTGAAATTTGGTATATTACATACAGTATGTATTATATATTTGGTGAAATTTGATATTTTATGTACAGTATATAATATATATTTAATGTTCTTTCATACTTTATGTACAGTATATAATACATATTTTGTGTAATTTGATATTTTATGTACCTTATATAACATATATGGTGAAATTTGATATTTTATGTACTGTATATAATATATATTTAGTGTTCTTTCATTCTTTATGTACAGTATATAATACTTATTTTGTGTAATTTGATATTTTATGTACAGTGTATTATATATTTTTTGAAGTTTGATATTTTATGTACAGTATAAACTATATATTTGGTGAACTGTGATATTTCGTGTACAGTATATAATATATGTAGTGTATTGTCATATTTTATGTATAGTATATAATACATATTTGGTGAAATTTGATATTTTATGTACAGTATATAATATATATTTGGTGAAATTTGATATTTTATGTACAGTATGTAATATATATTTAGTGTTCTTTCATACTTTTTGTACAGTATATAATACATATTTTGTGAAATTTGATATTTTATATACGTTATATAACATATATGGTGAAATTTGATATTTTATATAAAGTATATAATATATATGTAGTGTACTTTCATATTTTATGTATAGTATATAGTACATATTAGGTGAAATATGATATTTTATGGACAGTATATAATATATATTTGGTGAAATTTGATATTTTACAGACAGTATGTAATATATATTTGGTTAAATTTGATATTTAATGTACAGTATATAATATATATTTAGTGTTCTTTCATACTTTATGTACAGTATATAATACATATTTTGTGTAATTTGATATTTTATGTACAGTATATTATATATTTTTTGAAGTTTGATATTTTATGTGCAGTATAAACTATATATTTACTGAAATGTGATATTTCATGTACAGTATATAATATATATGTAGTGTACTTTCATATTTCATGTATAGTATATAATACATATTTGGTGAATTTTGACATTTTATGAACAGTATATAATATATATTTGGTGAACTTTGATATTTTATGTACAGTATCTAATACATATTTGGTGAAATTTGATATTTTATGTACAGTATATAATATATATTTAGTGTTCTTTCATACTTTATGTACAGTATATAATATATATTTTGGGAAATTTGATATTTTATGTACGTTATATAATATATATGGTGAAATTTGATTTTTTATGTACAGTATATAATATATATGTAGTGTACTTTCATATTTTATGTATAGTGTATAATACATATTTGGTGAAATTTGATATTTTATGTACAGTATATAATGTATATTTGGTGAAATTTGATATTTTACATACCGAATGTAATATATATTTGTTGAAATTTGATATTTAATGTACAGTATATAATATATATTTAGTGTTCTTTCATTCTTTATGTACAGTATATAATACTTATTTTGGGTAATTTGATATTTTATGTACAGTGTATTATATATTTTTTGAAGTTTGATATTTTATGTACAGTATAAACTATATATTTGGTGAAATGTGATATTTCATGTACAGTATATAATATATAGGTAGTGTTCTGTCATATTTTATTTATAGTATATAATACATATTTGGTGAAATTTGATATTTTATGTACATTATATAATATATATTTGGTGAAATTTTATATTTTATGTAGAGTATGTAACATATATTTCTTGAAATTTATATTTTATGTACAGTATATAATATATATTTAGTGTTCTTTCATACTTTATGTACAGTATATAATACATAGTTTGTGAAATATGATATTTTATGTATGTTATATAATATATGGTGAAATTTGATATTTTATGTACAGTATATAATGTTTATGTAGTGTACTTTCATATTTTATGTATAGTATATAATACAAATTTGGTGAAATTCGATATTTTATGTACAGTATATAATATGTATTTGGTGAAATTTGATATATTACATACAGTATGTATTATATATTTGGTGAAATTTGATATTTTATGTACAGTATATAATATATATTTAGTGTTCTCTCATACTTTATGTACAGTATATAATACATATTTTGTGTAATTTGATATTTTATGTACCTTATATAACATATATGGTGAAATTTGATATCTTATGTACAGTATATAATATATATGTAGTGGACTTTCATATTTTATGTATAGTATATAATATATATTTGGTGAAATTTGGTATTTTATGTACAGTATATAATATATATTTGGTGAAATTTCATATTTTACATACCGAATGTAATATATATTTGGTGAATTTTGCTATTTTATGTACAGTATATAATACATATTTAGTGTTCTTTCATACTTTATGTACAGTAGATAATACATATTTTGTGTAATTTGATATTTTATGTACAGTGTATTATATATTTTTTGAAGTTTGATATTTTATGTACAGTATAAACTATATATTTGGTGAACTGTGATATTTCGTGTACAGTATATAATATATATGTAGTGTATTGTCATATTTTATGTATAGTATATAATACATATTTGGTGAAATTTCATATTTTATGTACAGTATATAATATATATTTGGTGAAATTTGATATTATATGTACAGTATGTAATATATATATAGTGTTCTTTCATACTTTTTGTACAGTATATAATACATATTTTGTGAAATTTGATATTTTATATACGTTATATAACATATATGGTGAAATTTGATATTTTATATACAGTATATAATATATATGTAGTGTACTTTCATATTTTATGTATAGTATATAGTGCATATTAGGTGAAATATGATATTTTATGTACAATATATAATATATATTTGGTGAAATTTGATATTTTACAGACAGTATGTAATATATATTTGGTGAAATTTGATATTTTATGTACAGTATATAATATATATTTAGTGTTCTTTCATACTTTATGTACAGTATAAAATACATATTTGGTGTAATTTGATATTTTATGTACTGTATATTATATATTTTTTGAAGTTTGATATTTTATGTGCAGTATAATCTATATATTTAGTGAAATGTGATATTTCATGTACAGTATATAATATATATGTAGTGTACTTTCATATTTTATGTACAGTATATAATACATATTTGGTGAATTTTGACATTTTATGAACAGTATATAATATATATTTGGTGAACTTTGATATTTTATGTACAGTATCTAATGCATATTTGGTGAAATTTGATATTTTATGTACAGTATATAATATATATTTAGTGTTCTTTCATACTTTATGTACAGTATATAATATATATTTTGTGAAATTTGAAATTTTATGTACGTTATATAATATATATGGTAAAATTTGATTTTTTATGTACAGTATATAATATATATGTAGTGTACTTTCATATTTTATATATAGTGTATAATACATATTTGGTGAAATTTGATATTTTATGTACAGTATATAATGTATATTTGGTGAAATTTGATATTTTACATACCGAATGTAATATATATTTGTTGAAATTTGATATTTTATGTACATTATATAATATATATGTAGTGTTCTTTCATATTTTCTGTACAGTATATAATACATATTTTGTGTAATTTGATATTTTATGTACAGTATATTATATATTTTTTGAAGTTTGATATTTTATGTACAGTATATACAATATATTTGGTGAAATGTGATATTTCGTGTACAGTATATAATATAAATGTAGTGTACTGTCATATTTTATGTATTGTATATAATACTTATTTGGTGAAATTTGATATTTTGTGTACAGTATATAATATAAATTTGGTGAAATTTGATATTTTATGTATAGTATATAATATATATTTGGTGAAATTTGATATTTTATGTAGAGTATGTAATATATATTTGTTTAAATTTATATTTTATGTACAGTATATAATATATATTTAGTGTTCTTTCATACTTTATGTACAGTATATAATACATAGTTTGTGAAATTTGATATTTTATGTATGTTATATAATATATGGTGAAATTTGATATTTTATGTACAGTATATAATATATATGTAGTGTACTTTCATATTTTATGTATAGTATATAATACATATTTGGTGAAATTTGATATTTTATGTACAGTATATAATATGTATTTGGTGAAATTTGATATATTACATACAGTATGTATTATATATTTGGTGAAATTTGATATTTTATGTACAGTATATAATATATATTTAGTGTTCTTTCATACTTTATGTACAGTATATAATACATATTTTGTGTAATTTGATATTTTATGTACCTTATATAACATATATGGTGAAATTTGATATTTTATGTACAGTATATAATATATATGTAGTGTACTCTCATATTTTATATTTAGTATATAATACATATTTGGTGAAATTTGGTATTTTATGTACAGTATATAATATATATTTGGTGAAATTTCATATATTACATACCGAATGTAATATATTTTTGGTGAAATTTGCTATTTTATGTACAGTATATAATACATATTTAGTGTTCTTTCATACTTTATGTACAGAATATAATACATATTTTGTGTAATTTGGTATTTTATGTACAGTGTATTATATATTTTTTGAAGTTTGATATTTTATGTACAGTATAAACTATATATTTGGTGAACTGTGATATTTCGTGTACAGTATATAATATATATGTAGTGTATTGTCATATTTTATGTATAGTATATAATACATATTTGGTGAAATTTGATATTTTATGTACAGTATATAATATATATTTGGTGAAATTTGATATTTTATGTACAGTATGTAATATATATTTAGTGTTCTTTCATACTTTTTGTACAGTATATAATACATATTTTGTGAAATTTGATATTTTATATACGTTATATAACATATATGGTGAAATTTGATATTTTATATACAGTATATAATATATATGTAGTGTACTTTCATATTTTATGTATAGTATATAATACATATTAGGCGAAATATGATATTTTATGTACAGTATATAATATATATTTGGTGAAATTTGATATTTTACAGACAGTATGTAATATATATTTGGTGAAATTTGATATTTTATGTACAGTATATAATATATATTTAGTGTTCTTTCATACTTTATGTACAGTATAAAATACATATTTGGTGTAATTTGATATTTTATGTACTGTATATTATATATTTTTTGAAGTTTGATATTTTATGTGCAGTATAAACTATATATTTAGTGTAATGTGATATTTCATGTACAGTATATAATATATATGTAGTGTACTTTCATATTTTATGTACAGTATATAATACATATTTGGTGAATTTTGACATTTTATGAACAGTATATAATATATATTTGGTGAACTTTGATATTTTATGTACAGTATCTAATGCATATTTGGTGAAATTTGATATTTTATGTACAGTATATAATATATATTTAGTGTTCTTTCATACTTTATGTACAGTATATAATATATATTTTGTGAAATTTGAAATTTTATGTACATTATATAATATATATGGTAAAATTTGATTTTTTATGTACAGTATATAATATATATGTAGTGTACTTTCATATTTTATATATAGTGTATAATACATATTTGGTGAAATTTGATATTTTATGTACAGTATATAATGTATATTTGGTGAAATTTGATATTTTACATACCGAATGTAATATATATTTGTTGAAATTTGATATTTTATGTACAGTATATAATATATATGTAGTGTTCTTTCTCATTTTCTGTACAGTATATAATACATATTTTGTGTAATTTGATATTTTATGTACAGTATATTATATATTTTTTGAAGTTTGATATTTTATGTACAGTATATACAATATATTTGGTGAAATGTGATATTTCGTGTACAGTATATAATATAAATGTAGTGTACTGTCATATTTTATGTATTGTATATAATACTTATTTGGTGAAATTTGATATTTTGTGTACAGTATATAATATAAATTTGGTGAAATTTGATATTTTATGTACAGTATATAATATATATTTGGTGAAATTTGATATTTTATGTAGAGTATGTAATATATATTTGTTTAAATTTATATTTTATGTACAGTATATAATATATATTTAGTGTTCTTTCATACTTTATGTACAGTATATAATACATAGTTTGTGAAATTTGATATTTTATGTATGTTATATAATATATGGTGAAATTTGATATTTTATGTACAGTATATAATATATATGTAGTGTACTTTCATATTTTATGTATAGTATATAATACATATTTGGTGAAATTTGATATTTTATGTACAGTATATAATATGTATTTGGTGAAATTTGATATATTACATACAGTATGTATTATATATTTGGTGAAATTTGATATTTTATGTACAGTATATAATATATATTTAGTGTTCTTTCATACTTTATGTACAGTATATAATACATATTTTGTGTAATTTGATATTTTATGTACCTTATATAACATATATGGTGAAATTTGATATTTTATGTACAGTATATAATATATATGTAGTGTACTCTCATATTTTATATTTAGTATATAATACATATTTGGTGAAATTTGGTATTTTATGTACAGTATATAATATATATTTGGTGAAATTTCATATATTACATACCGAATGTAATATATTTTTGGTGAAATTTGCTATTTTATGTACAGTATATAATACATATTTAGTGTTCTTTCATACTTTATGTACAGAATATAATACATATTTTGTGTAATTTGGTATTTTATGTACAGTGTATTATATATTTTTTGAAGTTTGATATTTTATGTACAGTATAAACTATATATTTGGTGAACTGTGATATTTCGTGTACAGTATATAATATATATGTAGTGTATTGTCATATTTTATGTATAGTATATAATACATATTTGGTGAAATTTGATATTTTATGTACAGTATATAATATATATTTGGTGAAATTTGATATTTTATGTACAGTATGTAATATATATTTAGTGTTCTTTCATACTTTTTGTACAGTATATAATACATATTTTGTGAAATTTGATATTTTATATACGTTATATAACATATATGGTGAAATTTGATATTTTATATACAGTATATAATATATATGTAGTGTACTTTCATATTTTATGTATAGTATATAATACATATTAGGCGAAATATGATATTTTATGTACAGTATATAATATATATTTGGTGAAATTTGATATTTTACAGACAGTATGTAATATATATTTGGTGAAATTTGATATTTTATGTACAGTATATGATATATATTTAGTGTTCTTTCATACTTTATGTACAGTATAAAATACATATTTGGTGTAATTTGATATTTTATGTACTGTATATTATATATTTTTTGAAGTTTGATATTTTATGTGCAGTATAAACTATATATTTAGTGAAATGTGATATTTCATGTACAGTATATAATATATATGTAGTGTACTTTCACATTTTATGTACAGTATATAATACATATTTGGTGAATTTTGACATTTTATGAACAGTATATAATATATATTTGGTGAACTTTGATATTTTATGTACAGTATCTAATGCATATTTGGTGAAATTTGATATTTTATGTACAGTATATAATATATATTTAGTGTTCTTTCATACTTTATGTACAGTATATAATATATATTTTGTGAAATTTGAAATTTTATGTACATTATATAATATATATGGTAAAATTTGATTTTTTATGTACAGTATATAATATATATGTAGTGTACTTTCATATTTTATATATAGTGTATAATACATATTTGGTGAAATTTGATATTTTATGTACAGTATATAATGTATATTTGGTGAAATTTGATATTTTACATACCGAATGTAATATATATTTGTTGAAATTTGATATTTTATGTACAGTATATAATATATATGTAGTGTTCTTTCTCATTTTCTGTACAGTATATAATACATATTTTGCGTAATTTGATATTTTATGTACAGTATATCTATATATTTTTTGAAGTTTGATATTTTATGTACAGTATATACAATATATTTGGTGAAATGTGATATTTCGTGTACAGTATATAATATAAATGTAGTGTACTGTCATATTTTATGTATTGTATATAATACTTATTTGGTGAAATTTGATATTTTGTGTACAGTATATAATATAAATTTGGTGAAATTTGATATTTTATGTACAGTATATAATATATATTTGGTGAAATTTGATATTTTATGTAGAGTATGTAATATATATTTGTTTAAATTTATATTTTATGTACAGTATATAATATATATTTAGTGTTCTTTCATACTTTATGTACAGTATATAATACATAGTTTGTGAAATTTGATATTTTATGTATGTTATATAATATATGGTGAAATTTGATATTTTATGTACAGTATATAATATATATGTAGTGTACTTTCATATTTTATGTATAGTATATAATACATATTTGGTGAAATTTGATATTTTATGTACAGTATATAATATGTATTTGGTGAAATTTGATATATTACATACAGTATGTATTATATATTTGGTGAAATTTGATATTTTATGTACAGTATATAATATATATTTGGTGAAATTTGATATTTTATGTAGAGTATGTAATATATATTTGTTTAAATTTATATTTTATGTACAGTATATAATATATATTTAGTGTTCTTTCATACTTTATGTACAGTATATAATACATAGTTTGTGAAATTTGATATTTTATGTATGTTATATAATATATGGTGAAATTTGATATTTTATGTACAGTATATAATATATATGTAGTGTACTTTCATATTTTATGTATAGTATATAATACATATTTGGTGAAATTTGATATTATATGTACAGTATATAATATGTATTTGGTGAAATTTGATATATTACATACAGTATGTATTATATATTTGGTGAAATTTGATATTTTATGTACAGTATATAATATATATTTAGTGTTCTTTCATACTTTATGTACAGTATATAATACATATTTTGTGTAATTTGATATTTTATGTACCTTATATAACATATATGGTGAAATTTGATATTTTATGTACAGTATATAATATATATGTAGTGTACTCTCATATTTTATATTTAGTATATAATACATATTTGGTGAAATTTGATATTTTATGTACAGTATATAATATATATTTGGTGAAATTTCATATATTACATACCGAATGTAATATATTTTTGGTGAAATTTGCTATTTTATGTACAGTATATAATACATATTTAGTGTTCTTTCATACTTTATGTACAGTATATAATACATATTTTGTGTAATTTGATATTTTATGAACAGTGTATTATATATTTTTTGAAGTTTGATATTTTATGTACAGTATAAACTATATATTTGGTGAACTGTGATATTTCGAGTACAGTATATAATATATATGTAGTGTATTGTCATATTTTATGTATAGTATATAGTACATATTTGGTGAAATTTGATATTTTATGTACAGTATATAATATATATTTGGTGAAATTTGATATTTTATGTACAGTATGTAATATATATTTAGTGTTCTTTCATACTTTTTGTACAGTATATAATACATATTTTGTGAAATTTGATATTTTATATACGTTATATAACATATATGGTGAAATTTGATATTTTATATACAGTATATAATATATATGTAGTGTACTTTCATATTTTATGTATAGTACATAATACATATTAGGCGAAATATGATATTTTATGTACAGTATATAATATATATTTGGTGAAATTTGATATTTTACAGACAGTATGTAATATATATTTGGTGAAATTTGATATTTTATGTACAGTATATAATATATATTTAGTGTTCTTTCATACTTTATGTACAGTATATAATACATATTTTGTTTAATTTGATATTTTATGTACGGTATATTATATATTTTTTGAAGTTTGATATTTTATGTGCAGTATAAACTATATATTTAGTGAAATGTGATATTTCAATGCAGTATATAATATATATGTAGTGTACTTTCATATTTTATGTATAGTATATAATACATATTTGGTGAATTTTGACATTTTATGAACAGTATATAATATATATTTGGTGAACTTTGATATTTTATGTACAGTATCTAATGCATATTTGGTGAAATTTGATATTTTATGTACAGTATATAATATATATTTAGTGTTCTTTCATACTTTATGTACAGTATATAATATATATTTTGTGAAATTTGATATTTTATGTACATTATGTAATATATATGGTGAAATTTGATTCTTTATGTACACTGTATAATATATATGTAGTGTACTTTCATATTTTATGTATAGTGTATAATACATATTTGGTGAAATTTGATATTTTATGTACAGTATATAATGTATATTTGGTGAAATTTGATATTTTACATACCGAATGTAATATATATTTGTTGAAATTTGATATTTTATGTACAGTATATAATATATATGTAGTGTTCTTTCATATTTTCTGTACTGTATATAATACATATTTTGTGTAATTTGACATTTTATGCACAGTATATTATATATTTTTTGAAGGTTGATATTTTATGTACAGTGTATACTATATATTTGGTGAAATGTGACATTTCGTGTACAGTATATAACATATATGTAGTGTACTGTCATATTTTGTGTATTGTATATAATACTTATTTGGTGAAATTTGATATTTTGAGTACAGTATATAATATAAATTTGGTGAAATTTGATATTTTATGTACAGTATGTAATATATATTTGTTGAAATTTGATATTTAATGTACAGTATATAATATATATTTAGTGTTCTTTCATACTTTATGTACAGTATATAATACATATTTTGTGTAATTTGATATTTTATGTACAGTATATTATATATTTTTTGAAGTTTGATATTTTATGTACAGTTTAAACTACATATTTGGTGAAATGTGATATTTCGTGTACAGTATATAATATATATGAAGTGTACTGTCATATTTTAAGTATAGAATATAATACATATTTGGTTAAATTTGATATTTAATGTACAGTATATAATACATATTTAGTGTTCTTTCATACTTTATGTACAGTATATAATACATATTTTGTGTAATTTGGTATTTTATGTACAGTATATTATATATTTTTTGAAGTTTGATATTTTATGTACAGTATAAACTATGTATTTGGTGAACTGTGATATTTCGTGTACAGTATATAATATATATGTAGTGTACTGTCATATTTTATGTATAGTATATAATACATATTTGGTTAAATTTGATATTTTGTGTACAGCATATAATATATATTTGGTGAAATTTGATATTTTATGTACAATATGTAATATATATTTGGTGAAATTTGATATTTTATGTACAGTATATAATATATATTTAGTGTTCTTTCATACTTTTTGTACAGTATATAATATATATTTCCTGAAATTTCATATTTTATATACGTCATATAACATATATGGAGAATTTTGGTATTTTATATACAGTATATAATATATATGTAGTGTACTTTCATTTTTATGTATAGTATTTAATACATATTAGGTGAAATTTGATATTTTATGTACAGTATATAATGTATATTTGGTGAAATTTGATATTTTACATACCGAATGTAATATATATTTGTTGAAATTCGATATTTTATGTACAGTATATAATATATATTTAGTGTTCTTTCATACTTTATGTACAGTATATAATACATATTTTGTGTTATTTTATATTTTATGTACAGTGTATTATATATTTTTTGAAGTTTGATATTTTATGTACAGTATATACTATATATTTGGTGAAATGTGATATTTCGTGTACAGTATATAATATATATGTAGTGTACTGTCATATTTTATGTATAGTATTTAATACATATTTGTTGAAATTTGATATTTTGGTACAGAATATAATATATATTTGGTGAAATTTGATATTTTATGTACAGTATGTAATATATATTTGGTGAAATTTGATATTTTATGTACAGTATATAATATATATTTGGTGTTTTTTCATACTTTATGTACAGTATATAATACATATTTTGTGAAATTTGATATTTTATGTACGTTATATCATACATATGGTGAAATTTGATATTTTATGTACAGCATATAATATATATTTGGTGAAGTTTGATATTTTATGTACATTATGTAATATATATTTGATACTATGTGCACAGTATTTAATATATATTTGGTGAAATTTGATATTTTATGTACAGTATATAATATATATTTGGTGAAATTTCCTATTTTATCTACAGTATGTAATATATATTTGGTGAAATTTGATATTTTATGTACAGTATATAATATATATGTAGTGTACTTTCATATTTTATGTATAGTATATAATACATATTTGGTGAAATTTGATATTTTATGTACAGTATATAATATATATTTGGTGAAATTTGATATTTTACAGACAGTATGTAATATATATTTGGTGAAATTTGATATTTTATGTACAGCATATAATATATATTTAGTGTTCTTTCATACTTTATGTACAGTATATAATACATATTATGTGTAATTTGATATTTTATGTACAGTATATTATATATTTTTTGAAGTTTGATATTTTATGTACAGTATAAACTATATATTTGGTGAAATGTGATATTTCATGTACAGTATATAATATATATGTAGTGTACATTCATATTTTATGAATAGTATATAATACATATTTGGTTAAATTTGATATTTAATGTACAGTATATAATACATATTTAGTGTTCTTTCATACTTTATTTACAGTATATAATACATATTTTGTGTAATTTGATATTTTATGTACAGTATATTATATATTTTTTGAAGTTTGATATTTTATGTACAGTATAAACTATGTATTTGGTGAACTGTGATATTTCGTTTACAGTATATAATATATATGTAGTGTACTGTCATATTTTATGTATAGTATATAATACATATTTGGTGAAATTTGATATTTTGTGTACAGTATATAATATTTATTTGGTGAAATTTGATATTTTATGTACAGTATGTAATATATATTTGGTGAAATTTGATATTTTATGTACAGCATATAATATATATTTATTGTTCTTTCATACATTATGTACAGTATATAATACAAATATTGTGTAATTTGATATTTTATGTACAGTATATTATATATTTTTTGAAGTTTGATATTTTATGCCCAGTATAAACTATATATTTTGTGAAATGTGATATTTCGTGTACAGTATATAATATATATGTAGTGAATTGTCATATTTTATGTACAGTATAGAATACATATTTGGTGAAATTTGATATTTTATGTACAGTATATAATATATATTTGGTGAAATTTGATATTTTATGTACAGTGTGTAATATATATTTGGTAAAATTTGATATTTTATGTACAGCATATAATATATATTTAGTGTTCTTTCATACTTTATGTACAGCATATCATATATATTTTGTGAAATTTGACATTATATGTACGTTATATAATATATATGGTGAAATTTGATATTTTATGTACAGTATATAATATATATTTAGTGTTCTTTCATAATTTCTGTACAGTATATAATACATATTTTGTGTAATTTGATATTTTATGTACAGTATGTAATATATATTTGGTGAAATTTGATATTTTATGTACAGTATGTAATATATATTTGGTGAAATTTCATATTTTATGTACAGTATATAATATATATTTAGTGTTCTTTCATACTTTTTGTACAGTATATAATACATATTTTGTGAAATTTCATATTTTATATACGTCATAAAACATATATGGAGAAATTTGATATTTTATATACAGTATATAATATATATGTAGTGTACTTTCATATTTTATGTATAGTATTTAATACATATTAGGTGAAATTTGATATTTTATGTACAGTATAAACTATATATTTGGTGAACTGTGATATTTCGTGTAAAGTATATAATATATATGTAGTGTATTGTCATATTTTATGTATAGTATATAATACATATTTGGTGAAATTTGATATTTTATGAAGAGTATATAATATATATTTGGTGAAATTTGATATTTTATGTACAGTATGTAATATATATTTGTTGAAATTTGATATTTTATGTACAGTATATAATATATATTTAGTGTTCTTTCATACTTTCTGTACAGTATATAATACATATTTTGTGTAATTTGATATTTTATGTACAGTATATTATATATTTTTTGAAGTTTGATATTTTATATACAGTATAAACTATATATTTGGTGAAATGTGATATTTCGTGTACAGTATATAATATATATGAAGTGTACTGTCATATTTTAAGTATAGTATATAATACATATTTGGTTAAATTTGATATTTAATGTACAGTATATAATACATATTTAGTGTTCTTTCATACTTTATGTACAGTAGATAATACATATTTTGTGTAATTTGATATTTTATGTACAGTATATTATATATTATTTGAAGTTTGATATTTTATGTACAGTATAAACTATGTATTTGGTGAACTGTGATATTTCGTGTACAGTATATAATATATATGTAGTGTACTGTCATATTTTATGTATAGTATATAATACATATTTGGTGAAATTTGTTATTTTGTGTACAGTATATAATATATATTTGGTGAAATTTGATATTTTATGTACAGTATGTAATATATATTTGGTGAAATTTGATGTTTTATGTACAGTATATAATATATATTTAGTGTTCTTTCATACTTTTTGTACAGTATATAATACATATTTTGTGAAATTTCATATTTTATATACTTCATAAAACATATATGGAGAAATTTGATATTTTATATACAGTATATAAGATATATGTACTGTACTTTCATATTTTATGTATAGTATTTAATACATATTAGGTGAAATTTGATATTTTATGTACAGTATATAATATATATTTGGTGAAATTTGATATTTTACAGACAGAATGTAACATATATTTGGTGAAATTTGATATTTTATGTACAGTATACAATATATATCTACTATTTTTTCATACTTTATGTACAGTATATAATACATATTTTGTGTAATTTGATATTTTATGTACAGTATATGATATATTTTTTGAAGTTTGATATTTTATGTACAGTATAAACTATATATTTCGTGAAATGTGATATTTTGTGTGCAGTATATAATATATATGTAGTGAATTGTCATTTTTTATGTACAGTATATAATACATATTTGGTGAAATTTGATATTTTATGTACAGTGTGTAATATATATTTGGTAAAATTCGATATTTTATGTACAGCATATAATATATATTTAGTGTTCTTTCATACTTTATGTACAATATATAATATATAGTTTGTGAAATTTGATATTATATGTACGTTATATAATATATATGGTGAAATTTGATATTTTATGTACAGTATATAATATATATTTGGTGAAATTTGATATTTTACATACAGTATATAATATATATTTGGTTAAATTTGATATTTTATGTACAGTATATAATATATATTTGGTGAAATTTGATATTTTACATACCGAATGTAATATATATTTGTTGAAATTTGATATTTTATTTACACTATATAATATATATATAGTGTTCTTTCATACTTTATGTACAGTATATAATACATATTTTGTGTAATTTGATATTTTATGTACAGTATATTATATATTTTTCGAAGTTTGAAATTTTATGTACTCGATAAACTATGTATTTGGTGAACTGTGATATTTCGTCTACAGTATATAATATATATCTAGTGTACTGTCATATTTTATGTATAGTATATAATACATATTTGGTGAAATTTGATATTTTATGTACAGTATATAATATATATTTTGTGAAATTTGATAGTTTATCTACAGTATGTAATATATATTTGGTTAAATTTTATATTTTATGTACAGTATATAATATATATGTAGTGTTCTTTCATACTTTATGTACAGTATATAATATATCATTTGTGAAATTTGATATTTTATATACGTTATATAATATATATGGTGAAATTTGAGATTTTATGTACAGTATATAATATATATGTAGTGTACTTTCATATTTTTTGTATAGTATATAATAAATATTTGGTGAAATTTGATATTTTATGTACAGTATATAATATATATTTGGTGAAAGTTGATATTTTACATACAGTACGTAATATATATTTGGTGAAATTTGATATTTTATGTACAGTATATAATATATATTTAGTGTTCTTTCATACTTTATGTACAGTATATAATACATATTTTGTGTAATTTGATATTTTATGTACCTTATATAACATATATGGTGAAATTTGATATTTTATGTACCGTATATAATATAAATGTAGTGTACTTTCATATTTTATGTATAGTATATAATACATATTTGGTGAAATTTGGTATTTTATGTACAGTATATAATATATATTTGGTGAAATTTGATATTTTACATACCGAATGTTTTATATATTTGGTGAAATTTGCTATGTTCTGTACAGTATATAATACATATTTAGTGTTCTTTCATACTTTATGTACAGTATATAATACATATTTTGTGTAATTTGATATTTTATGTACAGTGTATTATATATTTTTTGAAGTTTGATATTTTATGTATAGTATAAACTATGTATTTGGTGAACTGTGATATTTCCTGTACAGTATATAATATATATGTAGTGTATTGTCATATTTTATGTATAGTATATAATACATATTTGGTGACATTTGATATTTTATGTACAGTATATAATATATATTTGGTGAAGTTTGATATTTTATGTACAGTATCTAATGCATATTTGGTGAAATTTGATATTTTATGTACAGTATTTAATATATATTTAGTGTTCTTTCATACTTTATGTACAGTATATAATATATATTTTGTGAAATTTTATATTTTATGTACGTTATATAATATATATGGTGAAATTTGATTTTTTATGTACAGTATATAATATATATGTAGTGTACTTTCATATTTTATGTATAGTATATAATACATATTTGGTGAAATTTGATATTTTATGTACAGTATATAATATATATTTGGTGAAATTTGATATTTTACATACCGAATGTAATATATATTTGTTGAAATTTGATATTTTATGTACAGTATATAATATATATTTAGTGTTCTTTCATACTTTATGTACAGTATATAATACATATTTTGTGTAATTTGATATTTTATGTACAGTATATTATATATTTTTTGAAGTTTGAAATTTTATGTACTGGATAAACTATGTATTTGGTGAACTGTGATATTTCGTGTACAGTATATAATATATATCTAGTGTACTGTCATATTTTATGTATAGTATATAATACATATTTGGTGAAATTTGATATTTTATGTACAGTATATAATATATATTTTGTGAAATTTGATATTTTATCTACAGTATGTAATATATATTTGGTTAAATTTTATATATTATGTACAGTATATAATATATATGTAGTGTTCTTTCATACTTTATGTACAGTATATAATATATCATTTGTGAAATTTGATATTTTATGTACGTTATATAATATATATGGTGAAATTTGATATTTTATGTACAGTATATAATATATATGTAGTGTACTTTCATATTTTTTGTATAGTATATAATACATATTTGGTGAAATTTGATATTTTATGTACAGTATATAATATATATTTGGTGAAGTTTGATATTTTATGTACAGTATGTAATATATATTTAGTGTTCTTTCATACTTTCTGTACAGTATATAATACATATTTTGTGAAATTTGATATTTTATAAACTTTATATAACATATATGGTGAAATTTGATATTTTATATACAGTATATTATATATATGTAGTGTACTTTCATATTTTATGTATACTATATAATACATATTAGGTGAAATATGATATTTTATGTACAGTATATAATATATATTTGGTGAAATTTGATATTTTACAGACAGTAAGTAATATTTATTTGGTGAAATTTGATATTTTATGTACAGTATATAATATATATTTAGTGTTCTTTCATACTTTATGTACAGTATATAATACATATTTTGTGTAATTTGATATTTTATGTACAGTATATTATATATTTTTTGAAGTTTGATATTTTATGTACAGTATAAACTATATATTTGGAGAAATGTGATATTTCATGTACAGTATATAATACATATGTAGTGTACTTTCATATTTTATGTATAGTATATAATTCATATTTGGTGAAATTTTATATTTTATGTACAGTATATAATATATATTTGGTGAACTTTGATATTTTATGTACAGTATCTAATGCATATTTGGTGAAATTTGATATTTTATGTACAGTATTTAATATATATTTAGTGTTCTTTCATACTTTATGTACAGTATATAATATATATTTTGCGAAATTTGATATTTTATGTACGTTATATAATATATATGGTGAAATTTGATTTTTTATGTACAGTATATAATATATATGTAGTGTACTTTCATATTTTATGTATAGTATATAATACATATTTGGTGAAATTTGATATTTTATGTACAGTATATAATATATATTTGGTGAAATTTGATATTTTACATACCGAATGTAATATATATTTGTTGAAATTTGATATTTTATGTACAGTATATAATATATATTTAGTGTTCTTTCATACTTTCTGTAGAGTATATAATACATATTTTGTGTAATTTGATATTTTATGTACAGTATATTATATATTTTTTGAAGTTTGAAATTTTATGTACTGGATAAACTATGTATTTGGTGAACTGTGATATTTCGTGTACAGTATATAATATATATCTAGTGTACTGTCATATTTTATGTATAGTATATAATACATATTTGGTGAAATTTGATATTTTATGTACAGTATATAATATATATTTTGTGAAATTTGATATTTTATCTACAGTATGAAATATATATTTGGTTAAATTTTATATTTTATGTACAGTATATAATATATATGTAGTGTTCTTTCATACTTTATGTACAGTATATAATATATCATTTGTGAAATTTGATATTTTATGTACGTTATATAATATATATGGTGAAATTTGATATTTTATGTACAGTATATAATATATATGTAGTGTACTTTCATATTTTTTGTATAGTATATAATACATGTTTGGTGAAATTTGATATTTTATGTACAGTATATAATATATATTTGGTGAAATTTGATATTTTACATACAGTACGTAATATATATTTGGTGAAATTTGATATTTTATGTACAGTATATAATATATATTTAGTGTTCTTTCATACTTTATGTACAGTATATAATACATATTTTGTGTAATTTGATATTTTATGTACCTTATATAACATATATGGTGAAATTTGATATTTTATGTACCGTATATAATATAAATGTAGTGTACTTTCATATTTTATGTATAGTATATAATACATATTTGGTGAAATTTGGTATTTTATGTACAGTATATAATATATATTTGGTGAAATTTGATATTTTACATACCGAATGTTTTATATATTTGGTGAAATTTGCAATGTTCTGTACAGTATATAATACATATTTAGTGTTCTTTCATACTTTATGTACAGTATATAATACATATTTTGTGTAATTTGATATTTTATGTACAGTGTATTATATATTTTTTGAAGTTTGATATTTTATGTACAGTATAAACTATGTATTTGGTGAACTGTGATATTTCCTGTACAGTATATAATATATATGTAGTGTATTGTCATATTTTATGTATAGTATATAATACATATTTGGTGACATTTGATATTTTATGTACAGTATATAATATATATTTGGTGAAGTTTGATATTTTATGTACAGTATCTAATGCATATTTGGTGAAATTTGATATTTTATGTACAGTATTTAATATATATTTAGTGTTCTTTCATACTTTATGTACAGTATATAATATATATTTTGTGAAATTTTATATTTTATGTACGTTATATAATATATATGGTGAAATTTGATTTTTTATGTACAGTATATAATATATATGTAGTGTACTTTCATATTTTATGTATAGTATATAATACATATTTGGTGAAATTTGATATTTTATGTACAGTATATAATATATATTTAGTGTTCTTTCATAGTTTATGTACAGTATATAATACATATTTTGTGTAATTTGATATTTTATGTACAGTATATTAAATATATGTTGAAGTTTGTTATTTTATGTACAGTATAAACTATATATTTGGTGAAATGTGATATTTTGTGTACAGTATATAATATATATGCAGTGTACTTTCATATTTTATGTATAGTATATAATACATATTTGTTGAAATTTGATATTTTATGTACAGTACATAATATATATTTGGTGAACTTTGATATTTTATGTACAGTATGTAATATATATTTGTTGAAATATGATATTTTATGCACAGTATATAATATATATTTACTGTTCTTTCATAGTTTATGTACAGTGTATAATACATATTTTGCATAATTTGATATTTTATGTACAGTATATTATATGTTTTTTTAAGTTTGTTATTTTATGTACAGTATAAACTATATATTTGGAGAAATGTGATATTTCATGTACAGTATAAAATATATATGTAGTGTACTTTCATATTTTATGTATAGTATATAATACATATTTGGTGAAATTTTATATTTTATGTACAGTGTATAATATATATTTGGTGAAGTTTGATATTTTATGTACAGTATCTAATGCATATTTGGTGAAATTTGATATTTTATGTACAGTATTTAATATATATTTAGTGTTCTTTCATACTTTATGTACAGTATATAATATATATTTTGTGAAATTTGATATTTTATGTACGTTATATAATATATATGGTGAAATTTGATAGTTCATGTACAGTATATAATATATATGTAGTGTTCTTTCATGTTTTATGTATAGTATATAATACATATTAGTTGAAATTTGATATTTTATGTACAGAATATAATATATATTTGGTGAACTTTGATATTTTATGTACAGTATCTAATGCATATTTGGTGAAATTTGATATTTTATGTACAGTATATAATATATATTTAGTGTTATTTCATACTTTATCTACAGTATATAATACATAGTTTGTGAAATTTGATATTTTATGTATGTTATACAATATATGGTGAAATTTGTTATTTTATGTACAGTATATAATATATATGTAGTGTACTTTTATATTTTATGTATAGTGTATAATACATATTTCATGATATTTGATATTTTATGTACAGTATATAATATGTATTTGGTGAAATTTGATATTTTATGTGCAGTATGTAATATATATTTGTTGAAATTTATATTTTATGTACAGTATATAATATATATTTATTGTGATTTCATACTTTATGTACAGTATATAATACATAGTTTGTGAAATTTGATATTTTATGCATGTTATATAATATATATGGTGAAATTTGATATTTTATGTACAGTATATAATATATATGTAGTGTACTTTCATATTTTATGTATAGAATATAATACATATTAGGTGAAATTTGATATTTTATGTACAGTATATAATATATATTTGGTGAAATTTGATATTTTACAAACGGTATGTAATACATATTTGGTGAAATTTGATATTTTATGTACAGTATATAATATATATTTAGTGTTCTTTCATACTTTATGTACAGTATATAATACCTATTTTGTGAAATTTGATATTTTATATACGTTATATAATATATATGGTGAAATTTGATATTTCATGTACAGTATATAATATATATGTAGTGTTCTTTCATATTTTATGTATAGTATATAATACATATTTGGTGAAATTTGATATTTTATGTACAGTATATAATATATATTTGGTGAAATTTGATATTTTACATACCGAATGTAATATATATTTGTTGAAATTTGATATTTTATGTACAGTATATAATATATATTTAGTGTTCTTTCATACTTTATGTACAGTATATAATACATATTTTGTGTAATTTGATATTTTATGTACAGTATATTATATATTTTTTGAAGTTTGAAATTTTATGTACTGGATAAACTATGTATTTGGTGAACTGTGATATTTCGTGTACAGTATATAATATATATCTAGTGTACTGTCATATTTTATGTATAGTATAGAATACATATTTGGTGAAATTTGATATTTTATGTACAGTATATAATATATATTTTGTGAAATTTGATATTTTATCTACAGTATGTAATATACATTTGGTGAAATTTGATATTTTATGTACAGTATATAATATATATGTAGTGTTCTTTCATACTTTATGTACAGTATATAATATATCATTTGTGAAATTTGATATTTTATGTACGTTATATAATATATATGGTGAAATTTGATATTTTATGTACAGTATATAATATATATGTAATGTACTTTCATATTTTTTGTATACTATATAATACATGTTTGGTGAAATTTGATATTTTATGTACAGTGTATAATATATATTTGGTGAAATTTGATATTTTACATACAGTATGTAATATATATTTGGTGAAATTTGATATTTTATGTGCAGTATATAATATATATTTAGTGTTCTTTCATACTTTGTGTACAGTATATAATACATATTTTGTGTAATTTGATATTTTATGTACCTTATATAACATATATGGTGAAATTTGATATTTTATGTACAGTATATAATATAAATGTAGTGTACTTTCATATTTTATGTATAGTATATAATACATATTTGGTGAAATTTGGTATTTTATGTACAGTATATAATATATATTTGGTGAAATTTGATATTTTACATACCGAATGTTTTATATATTTGGTGAAATTTGCTATGTTCTGTACAGTATATTATACATATTTAGTGTTCTTTCATACTTTATGTACAGTATATAATACATATTTTGTGTAATTTGATATTTTATGTACAGTGTATTATATATTTTTTGAAGTTTGATATTTTATGTACAGTATAAACTATGTATTTGGTGAACTGTGATATTTCCTGTACAGTATATAATATATATGTAGTGTATTGTCATATTTTATGTATAGTATATAATACATATTTGGTGAAATTTGATATTTTATGTACAGTATATAATATATATTTGGTGAAGTTTGATATTTTATGTACAGTATGTAATATATATTTAGTGTTCTTTCATACTTTCTGTACAGTATATAATACATATTTTGTGAAATTTGATATTTTATAAACGTTATATAACATATATGGTGAAATTTGATATTTTATATACAGTATATTATATATATGTAGTGTACTTTCATATTTTATGTATACTGTATAATACATATTAGGTGAAATATGATATTTTATGTACAGTATATAATATATATTTGGTGAAATTTGATATATTACATACACTATGTAATATATATTTGGTGAAATTTGATATTTTATGTACAGTATATAATATATATTTAGTGTTCTTTCATACTTTATGTACAGTATATAATACATATTTTGTGTAATTTGATATTTTATGTATAGTATATTATATATTTTTTGAAGTTTGATATTTTACGTACAATATAAACTATATATTTGGTGAAATGTGATATTTCATGTACAGTATATAATATATATGTAGTGTACTTTCATATTTTATGTATAGTATATAATACATAGTTGGTGAAATTTTATATTTTATGTACAGTATATAATATATATTTGGTGATCTTTGATATTTTATGTACAGTATCTAATGCATATTTGGTGAAATTTGATATTTTATGTACAGTATTTAATATATATTTAGTGTTCTTTCATACTTTATGTACAGTATATAATATATATTTTGTGAAATTTGATATTTTATGTACGTTATATAATATATATGGTGAAATTTGATTTTTTATGTACAGTATATAATATATATGTAGTGTACTTTCATATTTTATGTATAGTGTATAATACATATTTCGTGAAATTTGATATTTTTTGTACAGTATATAATATGTATTTGGTGAAATTTGATATTTTATGTGCAGTATGTAATATATATTTGTTGAAATTTATATTTTATGTACAGTATATAATATATATTTATTGTGATTTCATACTTTATGTACAGTATATAATACATAGTTTGTGAAATTTGATATTTTATGCATGTTATATAATATATATGGTGAAATTTGATATTTTATGTACAGTATATAATATATACGTAGTGTACTTTCATATTTTATGTATAGTATATAATACATGTTAGGTGAAATTTGATATTTTATGTACAGTATATAATATATATTTGGTGAAATTTGATATTTTACAAACGGTATGTAATACATATTTGGTGAAATTTGATATTTTATGTACAGTATATAATATATATTTAGTGTTCTTTCATAATTTATGTACAGTATATAATACCTATTTTGTGAAATTTGATATTTTATATACGTTATATAATATATATGGTGAAATTTGATATTTTATTTACAGTATATAATATATATGTAGTGTACTTTGATATTTTATGTATAGTATATAATACATATTTGGTGAAATTTGATATTTTATGTACAGTATATAATATATAATTGTTGAAATTTGATATTTTATATACCGAATGTAATATATATTTGTTGAAATTTGATATTTTATGTACAGTATATAATATATATTTAGTGTTCTTTCATACTTTATGTACAGTATATAATACATATTTTGTGTAATTTGATATTTTATGTACAGTATATTATATATTTTTTGAAGTTTGAAATTTTATGTACTGGATAAACTATGTATTTGGTGAACTGTGATATTTCGTGTACAGTATATAATATATATCTAGTGTACTGTCATATTTTATGTATAGTATATAATACATATTTGGTGAAATTTGATATTTTATGTACAGTATATAATATATATTTTGTGAAATTTGATATTTTACCTACAGTATGTAATATATATTTGGTTAAATTTTATATTTTATGTACAGTATATAATATATATGTAGTGTTCTTTCATACTTTATGTACAGTATATAATATATCATTTGTGAAATTTGATATTTTATGTACGTTATATAATATATATGGTGAAATTTGATATTTTATGTACAGTATATAATATATATGTAGTGTACTTTCATATTTTTTGTATAGTATATAATACATGTTTGGTGAAATTTGATATTTTATGTACAGTATATAATATATATTTGGTGAAATTTGATATTTTACATACAGTACGTAATATATATTTGGTGAAATTTGATATTTTATGTACAGTATATAATATATATTTAGTGTTCTTTCATACTTTATGTACAGTATATAATACATATTTTGTGTAATTTGATATTTTATGTACCTTATATAACATATATGGTGAAATTTGATATTTTATGTACAGTATATAATATAAATGTAGTGTACTTTCATATTTTATGTATAGTATATAATACATATTTGGTGAAATTTGGTATTTTATGTACAGTATATAATATATATTTGGTGAAATTTGATATTTTACATACCGAATGTTTTATATATTTGGTGAAATTTGCTATGTTCTGTACAGTATATAATACATATTTAGTGTTCTTTCATACTTTATGTACAGTATATAATACATATTTTGTGTAATTTGATATTTTATGTACCTTATATAACATATATGGTGAAATTTGATATTTTATGTACAGTATATAATATAAATGTAGTGTACTTTCATATTTTATGTATAGTATATAATACATATTTGTCGAAATTTGGTATTTTATGTACAGTATATAATATATATTTGGTGAATTTTGATATTTTATGAACAGTATATAATATATATTTGGTGAACTTTGATATTTTATGTACAGTATCTAATGCATATTTGGTGAAATTTGATATTTTATGTACAGTATATAATATATATTTAGTGTTCTTTCATACTTTATGAACAGTATATAATATATATTTTGTGAAATTTGATATTTTATGTACGTTATATAATATATATGGTGAAATTTGACTTTTTATGTACAGTATATAATATATATGTAGTGTACTTTCATATTTTATGTTTAGTATATAATACATATTTGGTGAAATTTGGTATTTTATGTACAGTATATGATATATATTTGGTGAAATTTGATATTTTACATACAGTACGTAATATATATTTGGTGAAATTTGATATTTTATGTACAGTATAAACTATATATTTGGTGAAATGTGATATTTCGTGTACATTATATAATATATATGTAGTGTACTTTCATATTTTATGTATAGTATATAATACATATTTGGTGAAATTTGATATTTTATGTAAGTATATAATATATATTTGGTGAAATTTGATTTTTTATGTACAGTATGTAATATATATTTGTTGAAATTTATATTTTATGTACAGTATATAATGTATATTTAGCGTTCTTTCATACTTTATGTACAGTATATAATACATGGTTTGTTAAATTTGATATTTTATGTACGTTATATAATATATATGGTGAAATTTGATATTTCATGTACAGTATATAATATATATCTAGTGTACTTTCATATTTTATGTATAGTATATAATACATATTTGGTGAAATTTGATATTTTATGTACAGTATATAATATGTATTTGGTGAAATTTGATATATTACATACAGTATGTAATATATATTTGGTGAAATTTGATATTTTATGCACAGTATATAATATATATTTAGTGATCTTTCATACTTTATGTACAGTATATAATACATATTTTGTGTAATTTGATATTTTATGTACAGTGTATTATATATTTTTTGAAGTTTGATATTTTATGTACAGTATAAACTATATATTTGGTGAAATGTGATATTTTGTGTACATTATATAATATATATGTAGTGTACTTTCATATTTTATGTATAGTATATAATACATATTTGGTGAAATTTGATATTTTATGTACAGTATGTAATATATATTTGTTGAAATTTATATTTTATGTACAGAATATAATGTATATTTAGTGTTCTTTCATACTTTATGTACAGTATATAATACATAGTTTGTGAAAGTTGATATTATATGTACGTTATATTATATATGGTGAAATTTGATATTTTATGTACAGTATATAATATATATGTAGTGTACTTTCATATTTTATGTATAGTATATAATACATATTTGGTGAAATTTGATATTTTATGTACAGTATATAATACATATTTGGTGAAATTTGATATTTTACATACCGAATGTAATATATATTTGGTGAAATTTGCTATTTTATGTACAGTATATAATACATATTTAGGGTTCTTTCATACTTTATGTACAGTATATAATACATATTTTGTGTAATTTGATATTTTATGTACAGTGTATTATATATTTTTGGAAGTTTATTATTTTATGTACAGTATAAACTATATATTTGGTGAAATGTGATATTTCGTGTACAGTATATAATATATATGTAGTGTACTTTCATATTTTATGTATAGTATATAATACATATTTGTTGAAATTTGATATTTTATGTACAGTACAAAATATATATTTGGTGAACTTTGATATTTTATGTACTGTATGTAATATATATTTGTTGAAATGTGATATTTTATGTACAGTATATAATATATATTTACTGTTCTTTCATAGTTTATGTACAGTATATAATACATATTTTGTGTAATTTGATATTTTATGTACAGTATATTATATGTTTTTTGAAGTTTGTTAGTTTATGTACAGTATAAACTATATATTTGGTGAAATGTGATATTTCATGTACAGTATAAAATATATATGTAGTGTACTTTCATATTTTATGTATAGTATATAATACATATTCGGTGAAATTTGATATTTTATGTACAGTATATAATATATATTTGGTGAAATTTGATATTTTACATACCGAATGTAATATATATTTGTTGAAATGTGATATTTCCTGTACAGTATATAATATATATGTAGTGTACTGTCATATTTTACGTATTGTATATAATACATATTTAGTGAAATTTGATATTTAATGTACAGTATATAATATATATTTTGTGAAATTTGATGTTTTATGTGCAGTATGTAATATATATTTGTTGAAATTTGTATTTTATGTATAGTATATAATATATATTTAGTGTTCTTTCATACTTTATGTACAATTTATAATACATAGTTTGTGAAATTTGATATTTTATGCATGTTATATAATATATATGGTGAAATTTGATATTTTATGTACAGTATATAATATATATTTGGTGAAATTTGATATTTTACATACAGTATGTAATACATATTTGGTGAAATTTGATATTTTATGTACGGTATATACTATATATTTAGTGTTCTTTCTTACTTTATGTACAGTATATAATACCTATTTTGTGAAATTTGAAATTTTATATACAGTATATTATATATATTTTGAAGTTTGTTATTTTATGTACAGTATAAACTATATATTTGGTGAAATGTGATATTTCGTGTACAGTATATAATATATATGTAGTGTACTTCCATATTTTATGTATAGTATATAATACATATTTGGTGAAATTTGATATTTTATGTACAGTATATAATATGTATTTGGTGAAATTTGATATTTTATGTGCAGTATGTAATATATATTTGTTGAAATTTATATTTTATGTACAGTATATAATATATATTTAGTGTTCTTTCATACTTTATGTACAGTATATAATACATAGTTTGTGAAATTTGATATTTTATGCATGTTATATAATATATATGGTGAAATTTGATATTTTATGTACAGTATATAATATATATGTAGTGTACTTTCATATTTTATGTATACTATATAATACATATTAGGTGAAATTTGATATTTTATGTACAGTATATAATATATATTTGGTGAAATTTGATATTTTACATACGGTATGTAATGCATATTTGGTGAAATTTGATATTTTATGTACAGTATATAATATATATTTAGTGTTCTTTCATACTTTATGTACAGTATGTAATGCATATTTTGTGAAATTTGATATTTTTTATACGTTATATAATATATATGGTGAAATTTGATATTTTATTTACAGTATATAATATATATGTAGTGTACTTTCATATTTTATGTATAGTATATAATACATATTTGGTGAAATTTGATATTTTATGTACAGTATATAATATATATTTGGTGAAATTTGATATTTTACATACCGAATGTAATATATATTTGTTGAAATTTGATATTTTATGTACAGTATATAATATATATTTAGTGTTCTTTCAGACTTTATGTACAGTATATAATACGTATTTTGTGTAATTTGATATTTTATGTACAGTATATTATATATTTTTTGAATTTTGATATTTTATGTACAGTATAAACTATATATTTGGTGAAATGTGATATTTCGTGTACAGTATATAATATATAAGTAGTGTACTTTCATATTTTATGTATAGTATATAATACATATTTGGTGAAATTTGATATTTTATGTACAGTATATAATATATATTTGGTGAAATTTGATATTTTATGTACAGTATATAATATATATTTGGTGAAATTTATATTTTATGTACAGTATATAATGCATATTTAGTGTTCTTTCATACTGTATGTACAGTATATAATACATAGTTTGTGAAATTTGATATTTTATGTACGTTATATAATATATATGGTGAAATTAGATATTTTATGTACAGTATATAATATATATGTTGTGTACTTTCATATTTTATGTATAGTATATAATACATATTTGGTGAAATTTGATATTTTCTGTACAGTATATAATATGTATTTGGTGAAATTTGATATATTACATACAGTATGTAATATATATTTGGTGGAATTTGATATTTTATGTACAGTATATTATATATTTAGTGTTCTTTCATACTTTATGTACAGCATATAATACATATTTTGTGTAATTTGATATTTTATGTTCCTTATATAACATATATGGTGAAATTTGATATCTTATGTACAGTATATAATATATATGTAGTGTACTTTCATATTTTATGTATGGTATATAATACATATTTGGTGAAATTTGATATTTTATGTACAGTATATAATATATATTTGGTGAAATTTGATATTTTACATACGGTACGTAATATATATTTGGTGAAATTTGATATTTTATGTACAGTATATAATATATATTTAGTGTTCTTTCATACTTTCTGTACAGTATATAATACATATTTTGTGTAATTTGATATTTTATGTACAGTGTATTACATATTTTTTGAAGTTTGATATTTTATGTACAGTATAAACTATATATTTGGTGAAACGTGATATTTCGTGTACATTATATAATATATATGTAGTGTACTTTCATATTTTATGTATAGTATATAATACATATTTGGTGAAATTTTATATTTTATGTACAGTATATAATATATATTTGGTGAAATTTTATATTTTATGTACAGTATGTAATATATATTTGTTGAAATTTATATTTTATGTACAGTGTATAATGTATATTTAGTGTTCTTTCATACTTTATGTACAGTATATAATACATAGTTTGTGAAATTTGATATTTTATGTATGTTATATAATATATATGGTGAAATTTGATATTTTATGTACAGTATATTATATATATTAGTGTACTTTCATATTTTATGTATAGTATATAATACATATTTGGTGATATTTGATATTTTTTGTACAGTATATAATATATATTTGGTGAAATTTGATATTTTACATAAAGTATGTAATACATATTTAGTGAAATTTGATATTTTATGTACAGTATATAATATATATTTAGTGTTCTTTCATACTTTATGTACAGTATATAATACATATTTTGTGTAATTTGATATTTTATGTACAGTATATTATATATTTTTTGAAGTTTGATATTTTATGTACAGTATAAACTATATATTTGGTGAAATGTGATATTTCATGTACAGTATATAATATATATGTAGTGTACTTTCATATTTTATGTATAGTATATAATACATATTTGGTGAAATTTGATATTTTATGTACAGTATATAATATATATTTGGTGAAATTTTATATTTTATGTACAGTATGTAATATATATTTGTTGAAATTTATATTTTATGTACAGTGTATAATGTATATTTAGTGTTCTTTCATACTTTATGTACAGTATATAATACATAGTTTGTGAAATTGGATATTTTATGTACGTTATATAATATATGTGGTGAAATTTGATATTTTATGTACAGTATATAATATATATCTAGTGTACTTTCATATTTTATGTATAGTATATAATACATATTTGGTGAAATTTGATATTTTATGTACAGTATATAATATGTAATTGGTGAATTTTGATATATTACATACAGTATGTATTATATATTTGGTGAAATTTGATATTTTATGTACAGTATAAAATATATATTTAGTGTTCTTTCATACTTTATGTACAGTATATAATACATATTTTGTGGAATTTGATATTCTATGTACCTTATATAACATATATGGTGAAATTTGATATTTTATGTACAGTATATAATATATATGTAGTGTACTTTCATATTTTATGTTTAGTATATAATACATATTTGGTGAAATTTGGTATTTTACAGACAGTATGCAATATATATTTGGTGAAATTTGATATTTTATGTACAGTATATAATATATATTTAGGGTTCTTTCATACTTTATGTACAGTATATAATACATATTTTGTTAAATTTGATATTTCATAAACGTTATATAACATATATGGTGAAATTTGATATTTTATATACTGTATATTATATATATGTAGTGTACTTTCATATTTTATGTATACTATATAATACATATTTTGTGTAATTTGATATTTTATGTACACTATATTATATATTTTTTGAAGTTTGATATTTTATGTGCAGTATAAACTATATATTTAGTGAAATGTGATATTTCATGTACAGTATATAATATATATGTAGTGTACTGTCATATTTTACGTATAGTATATAATACATATTTGGTGAAATTTTATATTTTATGTACAGTATATAATATGTATTTGGTGAAATTTGATATTTTATGTAGAGTATGTAATATATATTTGTTGAAATTATATTTTATGTACAGTATATAATATATATTTAGTGTTCTTTCATACTTTATGTACAGTATATAATACATAGTTTGTGAAATTTGATATTTTATGTATGTTATATAATATATGGGGATATTTGATATTTTATGAACAGTATATAATATATATTTGGTGAAATTTGATATTTTACATAAAGAATGTAATACATATTTGGTGAAATTTGATATTTTATGTACAGTATATAATATATATTTGGTGAAATTTGATATTTTACATAAAGAACGTAATACATATTTGGTGAAATTTGATATTTTATGTACAGTATTTAATATATATTTAGTGTTCTTTCATACTTTATGTCCAGTATATAATACATATTTTATGTAATTTGATATTTTATGTACAGTATATTAAATATATTTTGAAGTTTGTTATTTTATGTACAGTATAAACTATATATTTGGTGAAATGTGATATTGCGTGTACAGTATATAATATATATGTAGTGTACTTTCATATTTTATGTATAGTATATAATACATATTTGGTGAAATGTGATATTTTATGTACAGTACATAATATATATTTGGTGAACTTTGAGATTTTATGTACAGTATGTACTATATATTTGTTGAAATATGATATTTTATGTACAGTATATAATATATATTTACTGTTCTTTCATAGTTTGTGTACAGTATATAATACATATTTTGTGTTATTTGATATTTTATATACAGTATATTATATGTTTTTTGAAGTTTGTTAGTTTATGTACAGTATAAACTATATATTTGGTGAAATGTGATATTTCATGTACAGTATAAAATATATATGTAGTGTACTTTCATATTTTATGTATAGTATATAATACATATTTGGTGAAATTTTATATTTTATGTACAGTATATAATATATATTTGGTGAAATTTGATATTTTACATACCGAATGTAATATATATTTGCTGAAATGTGATATTTCGTGTACAGTATATAATATATATGTAGTGTACTGTCATATTTTATGTATAGTATATAATACATATTTGATGAAATTTGATATTTTACGTACAGTATATAATATATATTTTGTGAAATTTGATGTTTTATGTGCAGTATGTAATATATATTTGTTGAAATTTATATTTTATGTACAGTATATAATATATATTTAGTGGTCTTTCATACTTTATGTACAGTATATAATACATAGTTTGTGAAATTTGATATTTTATCCATGTTATTTAATATATATGGTGAAATTTGATATTTTATGTACAGTATATAATTTATATGTAGTGTACTTTCATATTTTATGTATAGTATATAATACATATTAGGTGAAATTTGATATTTTATGTACAGTATATAATATATATTTGGTGAAATTTGATATTTTACATACAGTATGTAATACATATTTGGTGAAATTTGATATTTTATGTACAGTATATAATATATATTTAGTGTTCTTTAATACTTTATGTACAGTATATAATAACTATTTTGTGAAATTTGATATGTTATATACGTTATATAATATATATGGTGAAATTTGATATTTTATGTACAGTATGAAATATATATTTGGTGAAATTTGATATTTTATGTACAGTATGTAATATATATTTGTTGAAATTTATATTTTATGTACAGTATATAATGTATATTTAGTGTTCTTTCATACTTTATGTACAGTATATAATACATAGTTTGTGAAATTTGATATTTTATGTACGTTATATAATATATATGGTGAAATTTGATATTTTATGTACAGTATATAATATATATCTAGTGTACTTTCATATTTTATCTATAGTATATAATACATATTTGGTGAAATTTGATATTTTATGTACAGTATATAATATTTATTTGGTGAAATTTGATATCTTACAAACAGTATGTAATATATATTTGGTGAAATTTGATATTTTATGTACAGTATATAATATATATTTAGTGTTCTTTCATACTTTATGTACAGTATACAATACATATTTTGTGTAATTTGATATTTTATGTACCTTATATAACATATATGGTGAAATTTGATATTTTATGTACAGTATATAATATATATGTAGCGTACTTTCATATTTTATGTTTAGTATATAATACATATTTGGTGAAATTTTATATTTTATGTACAGTATATAATATATATTTGGTGAAATTTGATATTTTACATACCGAATGTAATATATATTTGGTGAAATTTGCTATTTTATGTACAGTATATAATACATATTTAGTGTTCTTTCATACTTTATGTACAGTATATAATACATATTTTGGGTAATTTGATATTTTATGTACAGTGTATTATATATTTTTTGAAGTTTGATATTTTATGTACAGTATAAACTATATATTTGGTGAACTGTGATATTTCGTGTACAGTATATAATATATATGTAGTGTATTGTCATATTTTATGTATAGTATATAATACATATTTGGTGAAATTTGATATTTTATGTACAGTATATAATATATATTTGGTGAAATTTGATATTTCATGTACAGTATGTAATATATATTTAGTGTTCTTTCATACTTTTTGTACAGTATATAATACATATATTGTGAAATTTGATATTTTATATACGTTATATAACATATATGGTGAAATTTGATATTTTATATACAGTATATAATATATATGTAGTGTACTTTCATATTTTGTGTATAGTATATAGTACATATTAGGTGAAATATGATATTTTATGTACAGTATATAATATATATTTGGTGAAATTTGATATTTTACAGACAGTATGTAATATATATTTGGTGAAATTTGAAATTTTATGTACAGTATATAATATATATTTAGTGTTCTTTCATACTTTATGTACAGTATATAATACATATTTTGTGTAATTTGATATTTTATGTACAGTATATTATATATTTTTTGAAGTTTGATATTTTATGTACAGTATAAACAATATATTTAGTGAAATGTGATATTTCATGTACAGTATATAATATATATGTAGTGTACTTTCATATTTTATGTATAGTATATAATACATATTTGGTGAATTTTGATATTTTATGAACAGTATTTAATATATATTTGGTGAACTTTGATATTTTATGTACAGTATCTAATGCATATTTGGTGAAATTTGATATTTTATGTACAGTATATAATATATATTTAGTGTTCTTTCATACTTTATGTACAGTATATAATATATATTTTGTGAAAGTTGATATTTTATGTACAGTATATAATATATATGTAGTGTACTTTCATATTTTATGTATAGTGTATAATACATATTTGGTGAAATTTGATATTTTATGTACAGTATATAATGTATATTTGGTGAAATTTGATATTTTACATACCGAATGTAATATATATTTGTTGAAATTTGATATTTTATGTAGAGTATATAATATATATTTAGTGTTCTTTCATACTTTATGTACAGTATATAATACATATATAGGGTAATTTGATATTTTATGTACAGTGTATTATATATTTTTTAAAGTTTGATATTTTATGTACACTATAAACTATATATTTGGTGAAATGTGATATTTCGTGTACAGTATATAATATATAGGTAGTGTACTGTCATATTTTACGTATAGTATATAATACATATTTGGTGAAATTTGATATTTTATGTACAGTATATAATATATATTTGGTGAAATTTGATATTTTATGTAGAGTATGTAATATATATTTGTTGAAATTTATATTTTATGTAGAGTATATAATATATATTTAGTGTTCTTTCATACTTTATGTACAGTATATGATACATAGTTTGTGAAATTTGATATTTTATGTATGTTATATAATATATGGTGAAATTTGATATTTTATGTACAGTATATAATATATATGTAGCGTACTTTCATATTTTATGTATAGTATATAATACATATTTGGTGATATTTGATATTTTATGTACAGTATATAATATATATTTGGTGAAATTTGATATTTTACATAAAGAATGTAATACATATTTGGTGAAATTTGATATTTTATGTACAGTATATAATATATATTTAGTGTTCTTTCATATTTTATGTACAGTATATAATACATATTTTGTGTAATTTGATATTTTATGTACAGTATATTATATATTTTTTGAAGTTTGATATTTTATGTACAGTATAAACTATATATTTGGTGAAATGTGATATTTCATGTACAGTATATAATACATATGTAGTGTACTTTCATATTTTATGTATAGTATATAATACATATTTGGTGAAATTTTATATTTTATGTACAGTATATAATATATATTTGGTGAACTTTGATATTTTATGTACAGTATCTAATGCATATTTGGTGAAATTTGATATTTTATGTACAGTATTTAATATATATCTAGTGTTCTTTCATACTTTATGTACAGTATATAATATATATTTTGTGAAATTTGATATTTTATGTACGTTATATAATATATATGGTGAAATTTGATTTTTTATGTACAGTATATAATATATATGTAGTGTACTTTCATATTTTATGTATAGTGTATAATACATATTTCGTGAAATTTGATATTTTTTGTACAGTATATAATATGTATTTGGTGAAATTTGATATTTTATGTGCAGTATGTAATATATATTTGTTGAAATTTATATTTTATGTACAGTATATAATATATATTTATTGTGATTTCATACTTTATGTACAGTATATAATACATAGTTTGTGAAATTTGATATTTTATGCATGTTATATAATATATACGGTGAAATTTGATATTTTATGTACAGTATAAACTATATATTTGGTGAAATGTGATATTTTGTGTACATTATATAATATATATGTAGTGTACTTTCATATTTTATGTATAGTATATAATTCATATTTGGTGAAATTTGATATTTTATGTACAGTATGTAATATATATTTGTTGAAATTTATATTTTATGTACAGAATATAATGTATATTTAGTGTTCTTTCATACTTTATGTACAGTATATAATACATAGTTTGTGAAAGTTGATATTATATGTACTTTATATAATATATATGGTGAAGTTTGATATTTTATGTACAGTATATAATATATATGTAGTGTACTTTCATATTTTATGTATAGTATATAATACATATTTGGTGAAATTTGATATTTTATGTACAGTATATAATATATATTTGGTGAAATTTGATATTTTACATACTGAATGTAGTATATATTTGGAGAAATTTGCTATTTTATGTACAGTATATAATACATATTTAGTGTTCTTTCTTACTTTATGTACAGTATATAATACATATTTTGTGTAATTTGATATTTTATGTACAGTGTATTATATATTGTTTGAAGTTTGATATTTTATGTACAGTATAAACTATATATTTGGTGAAATGTGATATTTTGTGTACAGTATATAATATATATGTATTGTACTGTCATATTTTATGTATAGTATATAATACATATTTGGTGAAATTTGATATTTTATGTACAGAATATAATATATATTTGGTGAAATTTGATATTTTATGTACAGTATGTAATATATATTTGTTGAAATTTATATTTTATGTACAGTATATAATATATATTTTGTGTTCTTTCATACTTTATGTACAGTATATAATTCAGAGTTTGTGAAATTTGATATTTTATGTACGTTATGTAATATATGGTGAAATTTGATATTTTAAGTACAGTATATAATATATATGCAGTGTACTTTTATATTTTATGTATAGTATATAATACATATTTGGTGATATTTGATATTTTATGTACAGTATATAATAAATATTTGGTGAAATTTGATATTTTACATAAAAAATGTAATACATATTTGGTGAAATTTGATATTTTATGTACAGTATATAATATATATTTAGTGTTCTTTCATACTTTATCTACAGTATATAATACATATTTTGTGTAATTTGATATTTTATGTACAGTATATTAAATATATTTTGAAGTTTGTTATTTTATGTGGAGTATAAATTACATATTTGGTGAAATGTGATATTTTGTGTACAGTATATAATATATATGTAGTGTACTTTCATATTTTATGTATAGTATATAATACATATTTGGTGAAATTTGATATTTTATGAACAGTACATAATATATATTTGGTGAACTTTGATATTTTATGTACAGTATGTAATATATATTTGTTGAAATATGATATTTTATGTACAGTATATAATATATATTTACTGTTCTTTCATAGTTTAAGTACAGTATATAATACATATTTTGTGTAATTTGATATTTTATGTAAAGTATATTATATGTTTTTTGAAGTTTGTTATTTTATGTACTGTATAAACTATATATTTGGTGAAATGTGATATTTCATGTACAGTATAAAATATATATGTAGTGTACTTTCATATTTTATGTATAGTATATAATATATATTTGGTGAAATTTTATATTTTATCTACAGTATATAATATATATTTGGTCAAATTTGATATTTTACATACCGAATGTAATATATATTTGTTGAAATGTAATATTTCGTGTACAGTATATAATATATATGTAGTGTACTGTCATATTTTATGTATAGTATATAATACATATTTGGTGAAATTTGATATTTTATGTACAGTATATAATATATATTTGGTGAAATTTGATATTTTATGTGCAGTATGTAATATATATTTGTTGAAATTTATATTTTATGTACAGTATATAATATATATTTAGTGTTCTTTCATACTTTATGTACAGTATATAATGCATAGTTTGTGAAATTTGATATTTTATGTACAGTATATAATGTATATTTGGTGAAATTTGATATTTTACATACCGAATGTAATATATATTTGTTGAAATTTGATATTTTATGTACATTATATAATATATATTTTGTGTTCTTTCATAATTTATGTACAGTATATAATACATATTTTGTGTAATTTTATATTTTATGTACAGTGTATAATATATATTTGGTGTAGTTTAATATTTTATGTACAGTATAAACTATATATTTGGTGAAATGTGATATTTCGTGTACATTATATAATATATATGTAGTGTACTTTCATATTTTATGTATAGTATATAATACATATTTGGTGAAATTTGATATTTTATGTACAGTATATAATATATATTTGGTGAAATTTGATTTTTTATGTACACTATGTAATATATATTTGTTGAAATTTATATTTTATGTACAGTATATAATGTATATTTAGCGTTCTTTCATACTTTATGTACAATATATAATACATGGTTTGTGAAATTTGATATTTTATGTACGTTATATAATATATATGGTGAAATTTGATATTTTATGTACAGTATATAATATATATCTAGTGTACTTTCATATTTTATGTATAGTATATAATACATATTTGGTGAAATTTGATATTTTATGTACAGTATATAATATGTATTTGGTGAAATTTGATATATTACATACAGTATATAATATATATTTGGTGAAATTTGATATTTTATGCACAGTATATAATATATATTTAGTGATCTTTCATACTTTATGTACAGTATATAATACATATTTTGTGTAATTTGATATTTTATGTACAGTGTATTATATATTTTTTGAAGTTTGATATTTTATGTACAGTATAAACTATATATTTGGTGAAATGTGATATTTTGTGTACATTATATAATATATATGTAGTGTACTTTCATATTTTATGTATAGTATATAATACATATTTGGTGAAATTTGATATTTTATGTACAGTATATAATATATATTTAGTGTTCTTTCATACTTTATCTACAGTATATAATACATATTTTGTGTAATTTGATATTTTATGTACTGTATATGAAATATATTTTGAAGCTTGTTATTTTATGTGGAGTATAAACTACATATTTGGTGAAATGTGATATTTTGTGTACAGTATATAATATATATGTAGTGTACTTTCATATTTTATGTATAGTATATAATACATATTTGGTGAAATTTGATATTTTATGTACAGTATGTAATATATATTTGTTGAAATTTATATTTTATGTACAGAATATAATGTATATTTAGTGTTCTTTCATACTTTATGTACAGTATATAATACATAGTTTGTGAAAGTTGATTATATATGTACGTTATATAAATGGTGAAATTTGATATTTTATGTACAGTATATAATATATATGTAGTGTACTTTCATATTTTATGTATAGTATATAATACATATTTGGTGAAATTTGATATTTTATGTACAGTATATAATATATATTTGGTGAAATTTGATATTTTACATACCGAATGTAATATATATTTGGAGAAATTTGCTATTTTATGTACAGTATATAATACATATTTAGTGTTCTTTCTTACTTTATGTACAGTATATAATACATATTTTGTGTAATTTGATATTTTATGTACAGTGTATTATATATTTTTTGAAGTTTGATATTTTATGTACAGTATAAACTATATATTTGGTGAAATGTGATATTTCGTGTATAGTATATAATATATATGTAGTGTACTGTCATATTTTATGTATAGTATATAATACATATTTGGTGAAATTTGATATTTTATGTACAGTATATAATATATATTTGGTGAAATTTGATATTTTACATACCGAATATAATATATATTTGTTGAAATTTGATATTTTATGTACAGTATATAATATATATTTAGTGTTCTTTCATACTTTATGTACAGTATATAATACATATTTTGTGTAATTTGATATTTTATGTACAGTATATTATATATTTTTTGAAGTTTGAAATTTTATGTACTGGATAAACTATGTATTTGGTGAACTGTGATATTTCGTGTACAGTATATAATATATATCTAGTGTACTGTAATATTTTATGTATAGTATATAATACATATTTGGTGAAATTTGATATTTTATTTACAGTATATAATATATATTTTGTGAAATTTGATATTTTATCTACAGTATGTAATATATATTTGGTTAAATTTTATATTTTATGTACAGTATATAATATATATGTAGTGTTCTTTCATACTTTATGTACAGTATATAATATATCATTTGTGAAATTTGATATTTTATGTACGTTATATAATATATATGGTGAAATTTGATATTTTATGTACAGTATATAATATATAAGTAGTGTACTTTCATATTTTTTGTATAGTATATAATACATGTTTGGTGAAATTTGATATTTTATGTACAGTATATAATATATATTTGGTGAAATTTGATATTTTACATACAGTACGTAATATATATTTGGTGAACTTTGATATTTTATGTACAGTATCTAATGCATATTTGGTGAAATTTGATATTTTATGTACAGTATTTAATATATATTTAGTGTTCTTTCATACTTTGTGTACAGTATATAATATATATTTTGTGAAATTTGATATTTTATGTACGTTATATAATATATATGGTGAAATTTGATTTTTTATGTACAGTATATAATATATATGTAGTGTACTTTCATATTTTATGTATAGTATATAATACATATTTGGTGAAATTTGATATTTTATGTACAGTATATAATATATATTTGGTGAAATTTGATATTTTACATACCGAATGTAATATATATTGGTTGAAATTTGATATTTTATGTACAGTATATAATATATATTTAGTGTTCTTTCATACTTTCTGTACAGTATATAATACATATTTTGTGTAATTTGATATTTTATGTACAGTATATTATATATTTTTTGAAGTTTGAAATTTTATGTACTGGATAAACTATGTATTTGGTGAACTGTGATATTTCGTGTACAGTATATAATATATATCTAGTGTACTGTCATATTTTATGTATAGTATATAATACATATTTGGTGAAATTTGATATTTTATGTACAGTATATAATATATATTTAGTGAAATTTGATATTTTATCTACAGTATGTAATATATATTTGGTTAAATTTTATATTTTATGTACAGTATATAATATATATGTAGTGTTCTTTCATACTTTATGTACAGTATATAATATATCATTTGTGAAATTTGATATTTTATGTACGTTATATAATATATATGGTGAAATTTGATATTTTATGTACAGTATATAATATATATGTAGTGTACTTTCATATTTTTTGTATAGTATATAATACATGTTTGGTGAAATTTGATATTTTATTTACAGTATATAATATATATTTGGTGAAATTTGATATTTTACATACAGTACGTAATATATATTTGGTGAAATTTGATATTTTATGTACAGTATATAATATATATTTAGTGTTCTTTCATACTTTATGTACAATATATAATACATATTTTGTGTAATTTGATATTTTATGTACCTTATATAACATATATGGTGAAATTTGATATTTTATGTACAGTATATAATATAAATGTAGTGTACTTTCATATTTTATGTATAGTATATAATACATATTTGGTGAAATTTGGTATTTTATGTACAGTATATAATATATATTTGGTGAAATTTGATATTTTACATACCGAATGTTTTATATATTTGGTGAAATTTGCTATGTTCTGTACAGTATATAATACATATTTAGTGTTCTTTCATACTTTATGTACAGTATATAATACATATTTTGTGTAATTTGATATTTTATGTACAGTGTGTTATATATTTTTTGAAGTTTGATATTTTATGTACAGTATAAACTATGTATTTGGTGAACTGTGATATTTCCTGTACAGTATATAATATATATGTAGTGTATTGTCATATTTTATGTATAGTATATAATACATATTTGGTGAAATTTGATATTTTATGTACAGTATATAATATATATTTGGTGAACTTTGATATTTTATGTACAGTATGTAATATATATTTAGTGTTCTTTCATACTTTCTGTACAGTATATAATACATATTTTGTGAAATTTGATATTTCATAAACGTTATATAACATATATGGTGAAATTTGATATTTTATATACAGTATATTATATATATGTAGTGTACTTTCATATTTTATGTATAGTATATAATACATATTAGGTGAAATATGATATTTTATGTACAGTATATAATGTATATTTGGTGAAATTTGATATTTTACAGACAGTATGTAATATATATTTGGTGAAATTTGATGTTTTATGTACAGTATATAATATATATTTAGTGTTCTTTCATACTTTATTTACAGTATATAATACATATTTTGTGTAATTTGATATTTTATCTACAGTATATTATATATTTTTTGAAGTTTGATATTTTATGTACAGTATAAACTATATATTTGGTGAAATGTGATATTTCATGTACAGTATATAATACATATGTAGTGTACTTTCATATTTTATGTATAGTATATAATACATATTTGGTGAAATTTGATATTTTATGTACAGTATATAATATATATTTGGTAAAATTTGATATTTTACATACCGAATGTAATATATATTTGTTGAAATTTGATATTTTATGTACAGTATATAATACATATTTAGTGTTCTTTCATACTTTATGTACAGTATATAATACATATTTTGTGTAATTTGATATTTTATGTACAGTATATTATATATTTTTTGAAGTTTGAAATTTTATGTACTGGATAAACTATGTATTTGGTGAACGGTGATATTTCGTGTACAGTATATAATATATATCTAGTGTACTGTCATATTTTATGTATAGTATATAATACATATTTGGTGAAATTTGATATTTTATGTACAGTATATAATATATATTTTGTGAAATTTGATATTTTATCTACAGTATGTAATATATATTTGGTTAAATTTTATATTTTATGTACAGTATATAATATATATGTAGTGTTCTTTCATACTTTATGTACAGTATATAATATATCATTTGTGAAATTTGATATTTTATATACGTTATATAATATATATGGTGAAATTTGATATTTTATGTACAGTATATAATATATATGTAGTGTACTTTCATATTTTTTGTATAGTATGTAATACATGTTTGGTGAAATTTGATATTTTATGTACAGTATTTAATATATATTTAGTGTTCTTTCATACTGTATGTACAGTATATAACATATATTTTGTGAAATTTGATATTTTATGTACGTTATATAATATATATGGTGAAATTTGATTTTTTATGTACAGTATATAATATATATGTAGTGTACTTTCGTATTTTATGTATAGTGTATAATACATATTTCGTGAAATTTGATATTTTTTGTACAGTATATAATATGTATTTGGTGAAATTTGATATTTTATGTGCAGTATGTAATATATATTTGTTGAAATTTATATTTTATGTACAGTATATAATATATATTTATTGTGATTTCATACTTTATGTACAGTATATAATACATAGTTTGTGAAATTTGATATTTTATGCATGTTATATAATATATATGGTGAAATTTGATATTTTATGTACAGTATATAATATATATGTAGTGTACTTTCATAATTTATGTATAGTATATAATACATATTAGGTGAAATTTGATATTTTATGTACAGTATATAATATATATTTGGTGAAATTTGATATTTTACAAACGGTATGTAATACATATTTGGTGAAATTTGATATTTTATGTACAGTATATAATACATATTTAGTGTTCTTTCATACTTTATGTACAGTATATAATACCTATTTTGTGAAATTTGATATTTTATATACGTTATATAATATATATGGTGAAATTTGATATTTCATGTACAGTATATAATATATATGTAGTGTACTGTCATATTTTATGTATAGTATATAATACATATTTGGTGAAATTTGATATTTTATGTACAGTATATAATATATATTTGGTGAAATTTGATATTTTACATACCGAATGTAATATATATTTGTTGAAATTTGATATTTTATGTTCAGTATATAATATATATTTAGTGTTCTTTCATACTTTATGTACAGTATATAATACATATTTTGTGTAATTTGATATTTTATGTACTGTATATTATATATTTTTTGAAGTTTGAAATTTTATGTACTGGATAAACTATGTATTTGGTGAACTGTGATATTTCGTGTACAGTATATAATATATATCTAGTGTACTGTCATATTTTATGTATAGTATATAATACATATTTGGTGAAATTTGATATTTTATGTACAGTATATAATATATATTTTGTGAAATTTGATATTTTATCTACAGTATGTAATATATATTTGGTTAAATTTTATATTTTATGTACAGTATATAATATATATGTAGTGTTCTTTCATACTTTATGTACAGTATATAATATATCATTTGTGAAATTTGATATTTTATGTACGTTATATAATATATATGGTGAAATTTGATATTTTATGTACAGTATATAATATAAATGTAGTGTACTTTCATATTTTATGTATAGTATATAATACATATTTGGTGAAATTTGATATTTTACATACCGAATGTTTTATATATTTGGTGAAATTTGCTATGTTCTGTACAGTGTATAATACATATTTAGTGTTCTTTCATACTTTATGTACAGTATATAATACATATTTTGTGTAATTTGATATTTTATGTACAGTGTATTATATATTTTTTGAAGTTTGATATTTTATGTACAGTATAAACTATGTATTTGGTGAACTGTGATATTTCCTGTACAGTATATAATATATATGTAGTGTATTGTCATATTTTATGTTTAGTATATAATACATATTTGGTGAAATTTGATATTTTATGTACAGTATATAATATATATTTGGTGAAGTTTGATATTTTATGTACAGTATGTAATATATATTTAGTGTTCTTTCATACTTTCTGTACAGTATATAATACATATTTTGTGAAATTTGATATTTTATAAACGTTATATAACATATATGGTGAAATTTGATATTTTATATACAGTATATTATATATATGTAGTGTACTTTCATATTTTATGTATACTGTATAATACATATTAGGTGAAATATGATATTTCATGTACAGTATATAATATATATTTGGTGAAATTTGATATTTTACAGACAGTATGTAATATATATTTGGTGAAATTTGATATTTTATGTACAGTATATAATATATATTTAGTGTTCTTTCATACTTTATGTACAGTATATAATACATATTTTGTGTAATTTGATATTTTATGTATAGTATATTATATATTTTTTGAAGTTTGATATTTTATGTACAGTATAAACTATATATTTGGTGAAATGTGATATTTCATGTACAGTATATAATACATATGTAGTGTACTTTCATATTTTATGTATAGTATATAATACATATTTGGTGAAATTTTATATTTTATGTACAGTATATAATATATATTTGGTGATCTTTGATATTTTATGTACAGTATCTAATGCATATTTGGTGAAATTTGATATTTTATGTACAGTATTTAATATATATTTAGTGTTCTTTCATACTTTATGTACAGTATATAATATATATTTTGTGAAATTTGATATTTTATGTACGTTATATAATATATATGGTGAAATTTGATTTTTTATGTACAGTATATAATATATATGTAGTGTACTTTCATATTTTATGTATAGTGTATAATACATAGTTCGTGAAATTTGATATTTTTTGTACAGTATATAATATGTATTTGGTGAAATTTGATATTTTATGTGCAGTATGTAATATATATTTGTTGAAATTTATATTTTATGTACAGTATATAATATATATTTATTGTGATTTCATACTTTATGTACAGTATATAATACATAGTTTGTGAAATTTGATATTTTATGCATGTTATATAATATATATGGTGAAATTTGATATTTTATGTACAGTATATAATATATATGTAGTGTGCTTTCATATTTTATGTATAGTATATAATACATATTAGGTGAAATTTGATATTTTATGTACAGTATATAATATATATTTGGTGAAATTTGATATTTTACAAACGGTATGTAATACATATTTGGTGAAATTTGATATTTTATGTACAGTATATAATATATATTTAGTGTTCTTTCATACTTTATGTACAGTATATAATACCTATTTTGTGAAATTTGATATTTTATATACGTTATATAATATATATGGTGAAATTTGATATTTTATTTACAGTATATAATATATATGTAGTGTACTTTCATATTTTATGTATAGTATATAATACATATTTGGTGAAATTTGATATTTTATGTACAGTATATAATATATATTTGGTGAAATTTGATATTTTACATACCGAATGTAATATATATTTGTTGAAATTTGATATTTTATGTACAGTATATAATATATATTTAGTGTTCTTTCATACTTTATGTACAGTATATAATACATATTTTGTGTAATTTGATATTTTATGTACAGTATATTATATATTTTTTGAAGTTTGAAATTTTATGTACTGGATAAACTATGTATTTGGTGAACTGTGATATTTCGTGTACAGTATATAATATATATCTAGTGTACTGTCATATTTTATGTATAGTATATAATACATATTTGGTGAAATTTGATATTTTATGTACAGTATGTAATATATATTTGGTTAAATTTTATATTTTATGTACAGTATATAATATATATGTAGTGTTCTTTCATACTTTATGGACAGTATATAATATATCATTTGTGAAATTTGATATTTTATGTACGTTATATAATATATATGGTGAAATTTGATATTTTATGTACAGTATATAATATATATGTAGTGTAATTTCATATTTTTTGTATAGTATATAATACATGTTTGGTGAAATTTGATATTTTATGTACAGTATATAATATATATTTGGTGAAATTTGATATTTTACATACAGTACGTAATATATATTTGGTGAAATTTGGTATTTTATGTACAGTATATAATATATATTTGGTGAAATTTGATATTTTACATACCGAATGTTTTATATATTTGGTGAAATTTGCTATGTTCTGTACAGTATATAATACATATTTAGTGTTCTTTCATACTTTATGTACAGTATATAATACATATTTTGTGTAATTTGATATTTTATGTACCTTATATAACATATATGGTGAAATTTGATATTTTATGTACAGTATATAATATAAATGTAGTGTACTTTCATATTTTATGTATAGTATATAATACATATTTTTGAAATTTGGTATTTTATGTACAGTATATAATATATATTTGGTGAATTTTGATATTTTATGAACAGTATATAATATATATTTGGTGAACTTTGATATTTTATGTACAGTATCTAATGCATATTTGGTGAAATTTGATATTTTATGTACAGTATATAATATATATTTAGTGTTCTTTCATACTTTATGAACAGTATATAATATATATTTTGTGAAAGTTGATATTTTATGTACGCTATATAATATATATGGTGAAATTTGACTTTTTATGTACAGTATATAATATATATGTAGTGTACTTTCATATTTTATGTTTAGTATATAATACATATTTGGTGAAATTTGGTATTTTATGTACAGTATATGATATATATTTGGTGAAATTTGATATTTTACATACCGAATGTAATATATATTTGGTGAAATTTGCTATTTTATGTACAGTATATAATACATATTTAGTGTTCTTTCATACTTTATGTACAGTATATAATACCTATTTTGTGAAATTTGATATTTTATTTACGTTATATGTTATATATGGTGAAATTTGATATTTTATTTACAATATATAATATATATGTAGTGTACTTTCATATTTTATGTATAGTATAAAATTCATATTAGGTGAAATTTGATATTTTATGTACAGTATTTTGTATATATTTGGGGTACTTTGATATTTTATGTACAGTATATAATATATACAGTATATAATATATATATAGGTGAAATTTGATATTTTATGTACAGTATATAATATATATTTGGTGAAATTTGATATTTTACAGACAGTATGTAATATATATTTGGTGAAATTTGATATTTTATGTACAGTATATAATATATATTTAGTGTTCTTTCATACTTTATGTACAGTATATAATACCTATTTTGTGTAATTTTATATTTTATGTACAGTGCATTATATATTTTTTGAAGTTTGATATTTTATGTACAGTATATACTATATATTTGGTGAAATGTGATATTTCGTGTACAGTATATAATATATATGTAGTGTACTGTAATGTTTTATGTATAGTATATAATACATATTTGGTGAAATTTGATATTTTGTGTACAGTATATAATATATATTTGGTGATCTTTGATATTTTATGTACAGTATCTAATGCATATTTGGTGAAATTTGATATTTTATGTACAGTATTTAATATATATTTAGTGTTCTTTCATACTTTATGTACAGTATATAATATATATTTTGTGAAATTTGATATTTTATGTACGTTATATAATATATATGGTGAAATTTGATTTTTTATGTACAGTATATAATATATATGTAGTGTACTTTCATATTTTATGTATAGTGTATAATACATAGTTCGTGAAATTTGATATTTTTTGTACAGTATATAATATGTATTTGGTGAAATTTGATATTTTATGTGCAGTATGTAATATATATTTGTTGAAATTTATATTTTATGTACAGTATATAATATATATTTATTGTGATTTCATACTTTATGTACAGTATATAATACATAGTTTGTGAAATTTGATATTTTATGCATGTTATATAATATATATGGTGAAATTTGATATTTTATGTACAGTATATAATATATATGTAGTGTACTTTCATATTTTATGTATAGTATATAATACATATTAGGTGAAATTTGATATTTTATGTACAGTATATAATATATATTTGGTGAAATTTGATATTTTACAAACGGTATGTAATACATATTTGGTGAAATTTGATATTTTATGTACAGTATGTAATATATATTTAGTGTTCTTTCATACTTTTTGTACAGTATATAATACATATTTTGTGAAATTTGATATTTTATATACGTTATATAACATATATGGTGAAATTTGATATTTTATATACAGTATATAATATATATGTAGTGTACTTTCATATTTTATGTATAGTATATAGTACATATTAGGTGAATTATGATATTTTATGTGCAGTATATAATATATATTTGGTGAAATTTGATATTTTACAGACAGTATGCAATATATATTTGGTGAAATTTGATATTTTATGTACAGTATATAATATATATTTAGTGTTCTTTCATACTTTATGTACAGTATATAATACATATTTTGTGTAATTTGATATTTTATGTACACTATATTATATATTTTTTGAAGTTTGATATTTTATGTGCAGTATAAACTATATATTTAGTGAAATGTGATATTTCATGTACAGTATATAATATATATGTAGTGTACTGTCATATTTTACGTATAGTATATAATACATATTTGGTGAAATTTTATATTTTATTTACAGTATATAATATGTATTTGGTGAAATTTGATATTTTATGTAGAGTATGTAATATATATGTTTGTTGAAATTTATATTTTATGTACAGTATATAATATATATTTAGTGTTCTTTCATACTTTATGTACAGTATATAATACATAGTTTGTGAAATTTGATATTTTATGTATGTTATATAATATATGGTGATATTTGATATTTTATGTACAGTATATAATATATATTTGGTGAAATTTGATATTTTACAGACAGTATGTAATATGTATTTGGTGAAATTTGATATTTTATGTACAGTATATAATATATATTTAGTGTTCTTTCATACTTTATGTACAGTATATAATACATATTTTGTCTAATTTGATATTTTATGTACAGTATATTAAATATATTTTGAAGTTTGTTATTTTATGTACAGTATAAACTATATATTTGTTGAAATGTGATATTTCGTGTACAGTATATAATATATATGTAGTGTACTTTCATATTTTATGTATAGTATATAATACATATTTGGTGAAATGTGATATTTTATGTACAGTACATAATATATATTTGGTGAACTTTGATATTTTATGTACAGTATGTAATATATATTTGTTGAAATATGATATTTTATGTACAGTATATAATATATATTTACTGTTCTTTCATAGTTTGTGTACAGTATATAATACATATTTTGTGTTATTTGATATTTTATATACAGTATATTATATGTTTTTTGAAGTTTGTTAGTTTATGTACAATATAAACTATATATTTGGTGAAATGTGATATTTCATTTACAGTATAAAATATATATGTAGTGTACTTTCATATTTTATGTATAGTATATAATACATATTTGGTGAAATTTTATATTTTATGTACAGTATATAATATATATTTGGTGAAATTTGATATTTTACATACCGAATGTAATATATATTTGCTGAAATGTGATATTTCGTGTACAGTATATAATATATATGTAGTGTACTGTCATATTTTATGTATAGTATATAATACATATTTGGTGAAATTTGATATTTTATGTACAGTATGAAATATATATTTGGTGAAATTTGATATTTTATGTACAGTATGTAATATATATTTGTTGAAATTTATATTTTATGTACAGTATATAATGTATATTTAGTGTTCTTTCATACTTTATGTACAGTATATAATACATAGTATGTGAAATTTGATATTTTACGTACGTTATATAATATATATGGTGAAATTTGATATTTTATGTACAGTATATAATATATATCTAGTGTACTTTCATATTTTATGTATAGTATATAATACATATTTGGTGAAATTTGATATTTTATGTACAGTATATAATAATTATTTGGTGAAATTTGATATATTACAAACAGTATGTAATATATATTTGGTGAAATTTGATATTTTATGTACAGTATATAATATATATTTAGTGTTCTTTCATACTTTATGTACAGTATACAATACATATTTTGTGTAAATTGATATTTTATGTACCTTATATAACATATATGGTGAAATTTGATATTTTATCTACAGTATATAATATATATGTAGCGTACTTTCATAATGTATGTTTAGTATATAATACATATTTGGTGAAATTTGGTATTTTATGTACAGTATATAATATATATTTGGTGAAATTTGATATTTTACATACCGAATGTAATATATATTTGGTGAAATTTGCTATTTTATGTACAGTATATAATACATATTTAGTGTTCTTTCATACTTTATGTACAGTATATAATACATATTTTGTGTAATTTGATATTTTATGTACAGTGTATTATATATTTTTTGAAGTTTGATATTTTATGTACAGTATAAACTATATATTTGGTGAACTGTGATATTTCGTGTACAGTATATAATATATATGTAGTGTATTGTCATATTTTATGTATAGTATATAATACATATTTGGTGAAATTTGATATTTTATGTACAGTATATAATATATATTTGGTGAAATTTGATATTTTATGTACAGTATGTAATATATATTTAGTGTTCTTTCATACTTTTTGTACAGTATATAATACATATTTTGTGAAATTTGATATTTTATATACGTTATATAACATATATGGTGAAATTTGATATTTTATATACAGTATATAATATATATGTAGTGTACTTTCATATTTTATGTATAGTATATAGTACATATTAGGTGAATTATGATATTTTATGTGCAGTATATAATATATATTTGGTGAAATTTGATATTTTACAGACAGTATGCAATATATATTTGGTGAAATTTGATATTTTATGTACAGTATATAATATATATTTAGTGTTCTTTCATACTTTATGTACAGTATATAATACATATTTTGTGTAATTTGATATTTTATGTACACTATATTATATATTTTTTGAAGTTTGATATTTTATGTGCAGTATAAACTATATATTTAGTGAAATGTGATATTTCATGTACAGTATATAATATATATGTAGTGTACTGTCATATTTTACGTATAGTATATAATACATATTTGGTGAAATTTTATATTTTATTTACAGTATATAATATGTATTTGGTGAAATTTGATATTTTATGTAGAGTATGTAATATATATGTTTGTTGAAATTTATATTTTATGTACAGTATATAATATATATTTAGTGTTCTTTCATACTTTATGTACAGTATATAATACATAGTTTGTGAAATTTGATATTTTATGTATGTTATATAATATATGGTGATATTTGATATTTTATGTACAGTATATAATATATATTTGGTGAAATTTGATATTTTACAGACAGTATGTAATATGTATTTGGTGAAATTTGATATTTTATGTACAGTATATAATATATATTTAGTGTTCTTTCATACTTTATGTACAGTATATAATACATATTTTGTCTAATTTGATATTTTATGTACAGTATATTAAATATATTTTGAAGTTTGTTATTTTATGTACAGTATAAACTATATATTTGTTGAAATGTGATATTTCGTGTACAGTATATAATATATATGTAGTGTACTTTCATATTTTATGTATAGTATATAATACATATTTGGTGAAATGTGATATTTTATGTACAGTACATAATATATATTTGGTGAACTTTGATATTTTATGTACAGTATGTAATATATATTTGTTGAAATATGATATTTTATGTACAGTATATAATATATATTTACTGTTCTTTCATAGTTTGTGTACAGTATATAATACATATTTTGTGTTATTTGATATTTTATATACAGTATATTATATGTTTTTTGAAGTTTGTTAGTTTATGTACAGTATAAACTATATATTTGGTGAAATGTGATATTTCATGTACAGTATAAAATATATATGTAGTGTACTTTCATATTTTATGTATAGTATATAATACATATTTGGTGAAATTTTATATTTTATGTACAGTATATAATATATATTTGGTGAAATTTGATATTTTACATACCGAATGTAATATATATTTGCTGAAATGTGATATTTCGTGTACAGTATATAATATATATGTAGTGTACTGTCATATTTTATGTATAGTATATAATACATATTTGGTGAAATTTGATATTTTATGTACAGTATGAAATATATATTTGGTGAAATTTGATATTTTATGTACAGTATGTAATATATATTTGTTGAAATTTATATTTTATGTACAGTATATAATGTATATTTAGTGTTCTTTCATACTTTATGTACAGTATATAATACATAGTTTGTGAAATTTGATATTTTATGTACGTTATATAATATATATGGTGAAATTTGATATTTTATGTACAGTATATAATATATATCTAGTGTACTTTCATATTTTATGTATAGTATATAATACATATTTGGTGAAATTTGATATTTTATGTACTGTATATAATAATTATTTGGTGAAATTTGATATATTACAAACAGTATGTAATATATATTTGGTGAAATTTGATATTTTATGTACAGTATATAATATATATTTAGTGTTCTTTCATACTTTATGTACAGTATACAATACATATTTTGTGTAAATTGATATTTTATGTACCTTATATAACATATATGGTGAAATTTGATATTTTATGTACAGTATATAATATATATGTAGCGTACTTTCATAATGTATGTTTAGTATATAATACATATTTGGTGAAATTTGGTATTTTATGTACAGTATATAATATATATTTGGTGAAATTTGATATTTTACATACCGAATGTAATATATATTTGGTGAAATTTGCTATTTTATGTACAGTATATAATACATATTTAGTGTTCTTTCATACTTTATGTACAGTATATAATACATATTTTGTGTAATTTGATATTTTATGTACAGTGTATTATATATTTTTTGAAGTTTGATATTTTATGTACAGTATAAACTATATATTTGGTGAACTGTGATATTTCGTGTACAGTATATAATATATATGTAGTGTATTGTCATATTTTATGTATAGTATATAATACATATTTGGTGAAATTTGATATTTTATGTACAGTATATAATATATATTTGGTGAAATTTGATATTTTATGTACAGTATATAATATATATTTAGTGTTCTTTCATACTTTTTGTACAGTATATAATACATATTTTGTGAAATTTGATATTTTATAAACGTTATATAACATATATGGTGAAATTTGATATTTTATATACAGTATATAATATATATGTAGTGTACTTTCATATTTTGTGTATAGTATATAGTACATATTAGGTGAAATATGATATTTTATGTACAGTATATAATATATATTTGGTGAAATTTGATATTTTACAGACAGTATGTAATATATATTTGGAGAAATTTGATATTTTATGTACAGTATATAATATATATTTAGTGTTCTTTCATACTTTATGTACAGTATATAATACATATTTTGTGTAATTTGATATTTTATGTACAGTATATTATATATTTTTTGAAGTTTGATATTTTATGTACAGTATAAACTATATATTTAGTGAAATGTGATATTTCATGTACAGTATATAATATATATGTAGTGTACTTTCATATTTTATGTATAGTATATAATACATATTTGGTGAATTTTGATATTTTATGGACAGTATTTAATATATATTTGGTGAACTTTGATATTTTATGTACAGTATCTAATGCATATTTGGTGAAATTTGATATTTTATGTGCAGTATATAATATATATTTAGTGTTCTTTCATACTTTATGTACAGTATATAATATATATTTTGTGAAATTTGATATTTTATGTACGTTATATAATATATATGGTGAAATTTGATTTTTTATGTACAGTATATAATATATATGTAGTGTACTTTCATATTTTATGTATAGTGTATAATACATATTTGGTGAAATTTGATATTTTATGTACAGTATATAATGTATATTTGGTGAAATTTGATATTTTACATACCGAATGTAATATATATTTGTTGAAATTTGATATTTTATGTACAGTATATAATATATATTTGGTGTTCTTTCATACTTTATGTACAGTATATAATACATATATTGGGTAATTTGATATTTTATGTACAGTGTATTATATATTTTTTAAAGTTTCATATTTTATGTACACTATAAACTATATATTTGGTGAAATGTGATATTTCGTGTACAGTATATAATATATAGGTAGTGTACTGTCATATTTTACGTATAGTATATAATACATATTTGGTGAAATTTGATATTTTATGTACAGTATATAATATATATTTGGTGAAATTTGATATTTTATGTAGAGTATGTAATATATATTTGTTGAAATTTATATTTTATGTACAGTATATAATATATATTTAGTGTTCTTTCATACTTTATGTACAGTATATAATACATAGTTTGTGAAATTTGATATTTTATGTATGTTATATAATATATGGTGAAATTTGATATTTTATGTACAGTATATAATATATATGTAGCGTACTTTCATATTTTATGTATAGTATATAATACATATTTGGTGATATTTGATATTTTATGTACAGTATATAATATATATTTGGTGAAATTTGATATTTTACATAAAGAATGTAATACATATTTGGTGAAATTTGATATTTTATGTACAGTATATAATATATATTTAGTGTTCTTTCATATTTTATGTACAGTATATAATACATATTTTGTGTAATTTGATATTTTATGTACAGTATATTATATATTTTTTGAAGTTTGATATTTTATGTACAGTATAAACTATATATTTGGTGAAATGTGATATTTCATGTACAGTATATAATACATATGTAGTGTACTTTCATATTTTATGTATAGTATATAATACATATTTGGTGAAATTTTGTATTTTATGTACAGTATATAATATATATTTGGTGAACTTTGATATTTTATGTACAGTATCTAATGCATATTTGGTGAAATTTGATATTTTATGTACAGTATATAATATATATTTATTGTGATTTCACACTTTATGTACAGTATATAATGCATAGTTTGTGAAATTTGATATTTTATGCATGTTATGTAATATATATGGTGAAATTTGATATTTTATGTACAGTATATAATATATATGTAGTGTACTTTCATATTTTATGTATAGTATATAATACATATTAGGTGAAATTTGATATTTTATGTACAGTATATAATATATATTTGGTGAAATTTGATATTTTACAAACGGTATGTAATACATATTTGGTGAAATTTGATATTTTATGTACAGTATATAATATATATTTAGTGTTCTTTCATACTTTATGTACAGTATATAATACATATTTTGGGTAATTTGATATTTTATGTACAGTGTATTATATATTTTTTGAAGTTTGATATTTTATGTACAGTATAAAATATATATTTGGTGAAATGTGATATTTCGTGTACAGTATATAATATATATGTAGTGTACTGTCATATTTTATGTATAGTTTATAATACATATTTGGTGAAATTTGATATTTTATGTACAGTATATAATATATATTTGGTGAAATTTGATATTTTATGTACAGTGTGTAATATATATTTGTTGAAATTTATATTTTATGTACAGTATATAATATATATTTAGTGTTCTTTCATACTTTATGTACAGTATATAATTCATAGTTTGTGAAATTTGATATTTTATGTACAGTATATTATGTTTTTTGAAGTTTGTTATTTTATGTACTGTATAAACTATATATTTGGTGAAATGTGATATTTCATGTACAGTATAAAATATATATGTAGTGTACTTTCATATTTTATGTATAGTATATAATATATATTTGGTGAAATTTTATATTTTATGTACAGTATGTAATATATATTTGGTCAAATTTGATATTTTACATACCGAATGTAATATATATTTGTTGAAATGTGATATTTCGTGTACAGTATATAATATATATGTAGTGTACTGTCATATTTTATGTATAGTATATAATACATATTTGGTGAAATTTGATATTTTATGAACAGTATATAATATATATTTGGTGAAATTTGATATTTTATGTGCAGTATGTAATATATATTTGTTGAAATTTACATTTTATGTACAGTATATAATATATATTTTGTGTTCTTTCATACTTTATGTACAGTATATAATATATAGTTTTTGAAATTTGATATTTTATGTACAGTATATGATGTATATTTGGTGAAATTTGGTATTTTACATACCGAATGTAATATATATTTGTTGAAATTTGATATTTTATGTAAAGTATATAATATATATTTTGTGTTCTTTCATAATTTATGTACAGTATATAATACATATTTTGTGTAATTTTATATTTTATGTACAGTGTATTATATATTTTTTGAAGTTTGATATTTTAAGTACAGTATAAACTATATATTTGGTGAAATGTTATATTTCGTGTACATTATATAATATATATGTAGTGTACTTTCATATTTTATGTATAGTATATAATACATATTTGTTGAAATTTGATATTTTATGTAAGTATATAATATATATTTGGTGAAATTTGATTTTTTATGTACAGTATGTAATATGTATTTGTTGACATTTATATTTTATGTACAGTATATAATATATATTTAGCGTTCTTTCATACTTTATGTACAGTATATAATACATGGTTTGTTAAATATGATATTTTATGTACGTTATATAATAAATATGGTGAAATTTGATATTTTATGTACAGTATATAATATATATCTAGTGTACTTTCATATTTTATGTATAGTATATAATACATATTTGGTGAAATTTGATATTTTATGTACAGTATATAATATGTATTTGGTGAAATTTGATATATTACATACAGTATGTAATATATATTTGGTGAAATTTGATATTTTATGCACAGTATATAATATATATTTAGTGATCTTTCATACTTTATGTACAGTATATAGTACATATTTTGTGTAATTTGATATTTTATGTACAGTGTATTATATATTTTTTGAAGTTTGATATTTTATGTACAGTATAAACTATATATTTGGTGAAATGTGATATTTTGTGTACATTATATAATATATATGTAGTGTACTTTCATATTTTATGTATAGTATATAATACATATTTGGTGAAATTTGATATTTTATGTACAGTATGTAATATATATTTGTTGAAATTTATATTTTATGTACAGAATATAATGTATATTTAGTGTTCTTTCATACTTTATGTACAGTATATAATACATAGTTTGTGAAAGTTGATATTTTATATACGTTATATAACATATATGGTGAAATTTGATATTTTATATACAGTATATAATATACTGTAGTGTACTTTCATTTTTTATGTATAGTATATAATACATAATAGGTGAAAGATGGTATTTCATGTACAGTATATAATATATATTTGGTGAAATTTGATATTTTACAGACAGTATGTAATATATATTTGGTGAAATTTGATATTTTATGTACAGTATATAATATATATTTAGTGTTCTTTCATACTTTATTTACAGTATATAATACATATTTTGTGTAATTTGATATTTTATGTACAGTATATTATATATTTTTTGAAGTTTGATATTTTATGTACAGTATAAACTATATATTTGGTGAAATGTGATATTTCATGTACAGTATATAATATATATGTAGTGTACTTTCATATTTTATGTATAATATATAATACATATTTGGTGAAATTTGATATTTTATGTACAGTATATAATATATATTTGGTGAACTTTGATATTTTATGTACAGTATTCAATGCATATTTGGTGAAATTTGATATTTTATGTACAGTATTTAATATATATTTAGTGTTCTTTCATACTTTATGTACAGTATATAACATATATTTTGTGAAATTTGATATTTTATGTACGTTATATAATATATATGGTGAAATTTGATTTTTTATGTACAGTATATAATATATATGTAGTGTACTTTCATATTTTATGTATAGTGTGTAATACACATTTGGTGAAATTTGATATTTTATGTACAGTATATAATGTATATTTGGTGAAATTTGATATTTTACATACCAAATGTAATATATATTTGTTGAAATTTGATATTTTATGTACAGTATATAATATATATTTAGTGTTCTTTCATACTTCATGTACAGTATATAATACATATTTTGTGTAATTTGATATTTTATGTACAGTGTATTATATATTTTTGGAAGTTTATTATTTTATGTACAGTATAAACTATATATTTGGTGAAATGTGATATTTCGTGTACAGTATATAATATATATGTAGTGTACTTTCATATTTTATGTATAGTATATAATACATATTTGTTGAAATTTGATATTTTATGTACAGTACAAAATATATATTTGGTGAACTTTGATATTTTATGTACTGTATGTAATATATATTTGTTGAAATATGATATTTTATGTACAGTATATAATATATATTTACTGTTCTTTCATAGTTTATGTACAGTATATAATACATATTTTGTGTAATTTGATATTTTATGTACAGTATATTATATGTTTTTTGAAGTTTGTTAGTTTATGTACAGTATAAACTATATATTTGGTGAAATGTGATATTTCATGTACAGTATAAAATATATATGTAGTGTACTTTCATATTTTATGTATAGTATATAATACATATTTGGTGAAATTTTATATTTTATGTACAGTATATAATATATATTTGGTGAAATTTGATATTTTACATACCGAATGTAATATATATTTGTTGAAATGTGATATTTCCTGTACAGTATATAATATATATGTAGTGTACTGTCATATTTTAGGTATAGTATATAATACATATTTAGTGAAATTTGATATTTTATGTACAGTATATAATATATATTTTGTGAAATTTGATGTTTTATGTGCAGTATGTAATATATATTTGTTGAAATTTGTATTTTATGTATAGTATATAATATATATTTAGTGTTCTTTCATACTTTATGTACAATTTATAATACATAGTTTGTGAAATTTGATATTTTATGCATGTTATATAATATATATGGTGAAATTTGATATTTTATCTACAGTATATAATATATATTTGGTGAAATTTGATATTTTACATACAGTATGTAATACATATTTGGTGAAATTTGATATTTTATGTACAGTATATAATATATATTTAGTGTTCTTTCTTACTTTATGTACAGTATATAATACCTATTTTGTGAAATTTGATATTTTATATACGTTATATAATATATATGGTGAAATTTGATATTTTATTTACAGTATGTAATATATATGTAGTGTACTTTCATATTTTATGTATAGTATATAATACATATTTGGAGATATTTGATATTTTATGTACAGTATGTAATATATATTTGGTGAAATTTGATATTTTACATAAAGTATGTAATACATATTTAGTGAAATTTGATATTTTATGTACAGTATATAATATATATTTAGTGTTCTTTCATACTTTATGTACAGTATATAATACATATTTTGTGTAATTTGATATTTTATGTACAGTATATTATATATATTTTGAAGTTTGTTATTTAATGTACAGTATAAACTATATATTTGGTGAAATGTGATATTTCGTGTACAGTATATAATATATATGTAGTGTACTTCCATATTTTATGAATAGTATATAATACATATTTGGTGAAATTTGATATTTTATGTACAGTATATAATATGTATTTGGTGAAATTTGATATTTTATGTGCAGTATGTAATATATATTTGTTGAAATTTATATTTTATGTACAGTATATAATATATATTTAGTGTTCTTTCATACTTTATGTACAGTATATAATACATAGTTTGTGAAATTTGATATTTTATGCATGTTTTATAATATATATGGTGAAATTTGATATTTTATGTACAGTATATAATATATATGTAGTGTACTTTCATATTTTATGTATACTATATAATACATATTAGGTGAAATTTGATATTTTATGTACAGTATATAATATATATTTGATGAAATTTGATATTTTACATACGGTATGTAATGCATATTTGGTGAAATTTGATATTTTATGTACAGTATATAATATATATTTAGTGTTCTTTCATACTTTATCTACAGTATGTAATACATAGTTTGTGAAATTTGATATTTTATATACGTTATATAATATATATGGTGAAATTTGCTATTTTATTTACAGTATATAATATATATGTAGTGTACTTTCATATTTTATGTATAGTATATAATACATATTTGGTGAAATTTGATATTTTATGTACAGTATATAATATATATTTGTTGAAATTTGATATTTTATGTACAGTATATAATATATATTTAGTGTTCTTTCAGACTTTATGTACAGTATATAATACGTATTTTGTGTAATTTGATATTTTATGTACAGTATATTATATATTTTGTGAATTTTGATATTTTATGTACAGTATAATCTATATATTTGGTGAAATGTGATATTTCATGTACAGTATATATTATATAAGTAGTGTACTTTCATATTTTATGTATAGTATATAATACATATTTGGTGAAATTTGATATTTTATGTACAGTATATAATATATATTTGGTGAAATTTGATATTTTATGTACAGTATGTAATATATATTTGTTGAAATTTATATTTTATGTACAGTATATAATGCATATTTAGTGTTCTTTCATACTGTATGTACAGTATATAATACATACTTTGTGAAATTTGATATTTTATGTACGTTATATAATATATATGGTGAAATTTGATATTTTATGTACAGTATATAATATATATGTAGTGCACTTTCATATTTTATGTATAGTATATAATACATATTTGGTGAAATTTGATATTTTATGTACAGTATATAATATGTATTTGGTGAAATTTGATATATTACATACAGTATGTAATATATATTTGGTGGAATTTGATATTTTATGTACAGTATATAATATATATTTAGTGTTCTTTCATACTTTATGTACAGCATATAATACATATTTTGTGTAATTTGATATTTTATGTTCCTTATATAAAATATATGGTGAAATTTGATATCTTATGTACAGTATATAATATATATGTAGTGTACTTTCATATTTTATGTTTAGTATATAATAAATATTTGGTGAAATTTGGTATTTTATGTACAGTATATAATATATATTTGGTGAAATTTGATATTTTACATACCGAATGTAATATATATTTGGTGAAATTTGCTATTTTATGTACAGTATATAATACATATTTAGTGTTCTTTCATACTTTATGTACAGTATATAATACATATTTTGTGTAATTTGATATTTTATGTACAGTGTATTATATATTTTTTGAAGTTTGATATTTTATGTACAGTATAAACTATATATTTGGTGAACTGTAATATTTTGTGTACAGTATATAATATATATGTAGTGTATTGTCATATTTTATGTATACTTTATAATACATATTTGGTGAAATTTGATATTTTATGTACAGTATATAATATATATTTGGTGAAATTTGATATTTTATGTACAGTATGTAATATATATTTAGTGTTCTCTCATACTTTTTGTACAGTATATAATACATATTTTGTGAAATTTGATATTTTATATACGTTATATAACATATATGGTGAAATTTGATATTTTATATACAGTATATAATATATATGTAGTGTACTTTCATATTTTATGTAAAGTATATAGTACATATTAGGTGAAATATGATATTTTATGTACAGTATATAATATATATTTGGTGAAATTTGGTATTTTACAGACAGTATGTAATATACATTTGGTGAAATTTGATATTTTATGTACAGTATATAATATATATTTAGTGTTCTTTCATACTTTATGTACAGTATATAATACATATTTTGTGTAATTTGATATTTTATGTACAGTATATTATATATTTTTTGAAGTTTGATATTTTATGTGCAGTATAAACTATATATTTAGTGAAATGTGATATTTCATGTACAGTATATAATATATATGTAGTGTACTTTCATATTTTTTGTATAGTATATAATACATATTTGGTGAATTTTGATATTTTATGAACAGTATATAATATATATTTGGTGAACTTTGATATTTTATGTACAGTATCTAATGCATATTTGGTGAAATTTGATATTTTATGTACAGTATATAATATATATTTAGTGTTCTTTCATACTTTATGAACAGTATATAATATATATTTTGTGAAATTTGATATTTTATGTACGTTATATAATATATATGGTGAAATTTGATTTTTTATGTACAGTATATAATATATATGTAGTGTACTTTTATATTTTATGTTTAGTATATAATACATACTTGATGAAATTTGGTATTTTATTTACAGTATATGATATATATTTGGTGAAATTTGATATTTTACATACCGAATGTAATATATATTTGGTGAAATTTGCTATTTTATGTACAGTATATAATACATATTTAGTGTTCTTTCATACTTTATGTACAGTATATAATACATATTTTGTGTAATTTGATATTTTATGTACAGTGTATTATATATTTTTTGGAGTTTGATATCTTATGTACAGTATAAACTATATATTTGGTGAACTGTGATATTTCGTGTACAGTATACAATACATATGTAGTGTATTGTCATATTTTATGTATAGTATATAATACATATTTGGTGAAATTTCATATTTTATGTACAGTATATAATATATATTTGGTGAAATTTGATATTTTATGTACAGTATGCAATATATACTTAGTGTTCTTTCATACTTTTTGTACAGTATATAATACATATTTTGTGAAATTTGATATTTTATATACGTTATATAACATATATGGTGAAATTTGATATTTTATATACAGTATATAATATATATGTAGTGTACTTTCATATTTTATGTATAGTATATAGTACATATCAGGTGAAATATGATATTTTATGTACAGTATATAATATATATTTGGTGAAATTTGATATTTTACAGACAGTATGCAATATATATTTGGTGAAATTTGATATTTTATGTACAGTATATAATATATATTTAGGGTTCTTTCATACTTTATGTACAGTATATAATACATATTTTGTGTAATTTGATGTTTTATGTACACTATATTATATATTTTTTGAAGTTTGATATTTTATGTGCAGTATAAACTATATATTTAGTGAAATGTGATATTTCATGTACAGTATATAATATATATGTAGTGTACTGTCATATTTTACGTATAGTATATAATACATATTTGGTGAAATTTTATATTTTATGTACAGTATATAATATGTATTTGGTGAAATTTGATATTTTATGTAGAGTATGTAATATATATGTGTTGAAATTTATATTTTATGTACAGTATATAATATATATTTAGTGTTCTTTCATAGTTTATGTACAGTATATAATACATAGTTTGTGAAATTTGATATTTTATGTATGTTATATAATATATGGGTATATTTGATATTTTATGTACAGTATATAATATATATGTAGTGTACTTTCATATTTTATGTATAGTATATAATACATATTTGGTGATATTTGATATTTTATGTACAGTATATAATATATATTTGGTGAAATTTGATATTTTACATAAAGAATGTAATACATATTTGGTGAAATTTGATATTTTATGTACAGTATTTAATATATATTTAGAGTTCTTTCATACTTTATGTCCAGTATATAATACATATTTTGTGTAATTTGATATTTTATGTACAGTATATTAAATATATTTTGAAGTTTGTTATTTTATGTACAGTATAAACTATATATTTGGTGAAATGTGATATTTCGTGTACAGTATATAATATATATGTAGTGTACTTTCATATTTTATGTATAGTATATAATACATATTTGGTGAAATGTGATATTTTATGTACAGTACATAATATATATTTGGTGAACTTTGATATTTTATGTACAGTATGTAATATATGTTTGTTGAAATATGATATTTTATGTACAGTACATAATATATATTTACTGTTCTTTCATAGTTTGTGTACAGTATATAATACATATTTTGTGTTATTTGATATTTTATATACAGTATATTATATGTTTTTTGAAGTTTGTTAGTTTATGTACAGTATAAACTATATATTTGGTGAAATGTGATATTTCATGTACAGCATAAAATATATATGTAGTGTACTTTCATATTTTATGTATAGTATATAATACATATTTGGTGAAATTTTATATTTTATGTACAGTATATAATATATATTTGGTGAAATTTGATATTTTACATACCGAATGTAATATATATTTGCTGAAATGTGATATTTCGTGTACAGTATATAATATATATGTAGTGTACTGTCATATTTTATGTATAGTATATAATACATATTTGGTGAAATTTGATATTTTATGTACAGTATATAATATATATTTTGTGAAATTTGATGTTTTATGTGCAGTATGTAATATATATTTGTTGAAATTTATATTTTATGTACAGTATATAATATATATTTAGTGGTCTTTCATACTTTGTGTACAGTATATAATACATAGTTTGTGAAATTTGATATTTTATGCATGTTACATAACATATATGGTGAAATTTGATATTTTATGTACAGTATATAATATATATGTAGTGTACTTTCATATTTTATGTATAGTATATAATACATATTTGGTGAAATTTGATATTTTATGTACAGTATATAATATATACTTGGTGAAATTTGATATTTTACATACAGTATGTAATACATATTTGGTGAAATTTGATATTTTATGTACAGTATATAATATATATTTAGTGTTCTTTCATACTTTATGTACAGTATATAATAACTATTTTGTGAAATTTGATATTTTATATACGTTATATAATATATATGGTGAAATTTGATATTTTATGTACAGTATATAATATATATGTAGTGTACTTTCATATTTTATGTATAGTATATAATACATATTTGGTGATATTTGATATTTTATGTACAGTATATAATATATATTTGGTGAAATTTGATATTTTACATAAAGTATGTAATACATATTTGGTGAAATTTGATATTTTATGTACAGTATATAATATATATTTAGTGTTCTTTCATACTTTATGTACAGTATATAATACATATTTTGTGTCATTTGATATTTTATATACAGTATATTATATATATTTTGACGTTTGTTATTTTATGTACAGTATAAACTATATATTTGGTGAAATGTGATATTTCGTGTACAGTATATAATACATATGTAGTGTACTTTCATATTTTATGTATAGTATATAATATATATTTGGTGAAATTTGATATTTTATGTACACTATATAATATATATTTGGTGAAATTTGATATTTTACATACGGTACGTAATATATATTTGGTGAAATTTGATATTTTATGTACAGTATATAATATATATTTAGTGTTCTTTCATACTTTCTGTACAGTATATAATACATATTTTGTGTAATTTGATATTTTATATACAGTGTATTACATATTTTTTGAAGTTTGATATTTTATGTACAGTATAAACTATATATTTGGTGAAATGTGATATTTCGTGTACATTATATAATATATATGTAGTGTACTTTCATATTTTATGTATAGTATATAATACATATTTGGTGAAATTTTATATTTTATGTGCAGTATATAATATATATTTGGTGAAATTTTATATTTTATGTACAGTATGTAATATATATTTGTTGAAATTTATATTTTATGTACAGTGTATAATGTATATTTAGTGTTCTTTCATACTTTATGTACAGTATATAATACATAGTTTGTGAAATTTTATATTTTATGTATGTTATATAATATATATGGTGAAATTTGATATTTTATGTACAGTATATTATATATATTAGTGTACTTTCATATTTTATGTATAGTATATAATACATATTTGGTGATATTTGATATTTTTTGTACAGTATATAATATATATTTGGTGAAATTTGATATTTTACATAAAGTATGTAATACATATTTGGTGAAATTTGATATTTTATGTACAGTATATAATATATATTTAGTGTTCTTTCATACTTTATGTACAGTATATAATACATATTTTGTGTAATTTGATATTTTATGTACAGTATATTATATATTTTTTGAAGTTTGATATTTTATGTACAGTATAAGCTATATATTTGGTGAAATGTGATATTTCATGTACAGCATATAATATATATGTAGTGTACTTTCATATTTTATGTATAGTATATAATACATATTTGGTGAAATTTTATATTTTATGTACAGTATATAATATATATTTGGTGAAATTTTATATTTTATGTACAGTATGTAATATATATTTGTTGAAATTTATATTTTATGTACAGTGTATAATGTATATTTAGTGTTCTTTCATACTTTATGTACAGTATATAATACATAGTTTGTGAAATTGGATATTTTATGTACATTATATAATATATGTGGTGAAATTTGATATTTTATGTACAGTATATAATATATATCTAGTGTACTTTCATATTTTATGTATAGTATATAATACATATTTGGTGAAATTTGATATTTTATGTACAGTATATAATATGTAATTGGTGAAATTTGATATATTACATACAGTATGTATTATATATGTGGTGAGATTTGATATTTTATGTACAGTATATAATATATATTTAGTGTTCTTTCATACTTTATGTACAGTATATAATACATATTTTGTGTAATTTGATATTTTATGTACCTTATATAACATATATGGTGAAATTTGATATTTTATGTACAGTATATAATATATATGTAGTGTACTTTCATATTTTATGTTTAGTATATAATAAATATTTGGTGAAATTTGGTATTTTATGTACAGTATATAATATATATTTGGTGAAATTTGATATTTTACATAGCGAATGTAATATATATTTGGTGAAATTTGCTATTTTATGTACAGTATATAATACATATTTAGTGTTCTTTCATACTTTATGTACAGTATATAATACATATTTTGTGTAATTTGATATTTTATGTACAGTGTATTATATATTTTTTGAAGTTTGATATTTTATGTACAGTATAAACTATATATTTGGTGAACTGTAATATTTTGTGTACAGTATATAATATATATGTAGTGTATTGTCATATTTTATGTATACTTTATAATACATATTTGGTGAAATTTGATATTTTATGTACAGTATATAATATATATTTGGTGAAATTTGATATTTTATGTACAGTATGTAATATATATTTAGTGTTCTCTCATACTTTTTGTACAGTATATAATACATATTTTGTGAAATTTGATATTTTATATACGTTATATAACATATATGGTGAAATTTGATATTTTATATACAGTATATAATATATATGTAGTGTACTTTCATATTTTATGTATAGTATATAGTACATATTAGGTGAAATATGATATTTTATGTACAGTATATAATATATATTTGGTGAAATTTGGTATTTTACAGACAGTATGTAATATACATTTGGTGAAATTTGATATTTTATGTACAGTATATAATATATATTTAGTGTTCTTTCATACTTTATGTACAGTATATAATACATATTTTGTGTAATTTGATATTTTATGTACAGTATATTATATATTTTTTGAAGTTTGATATTTTATGTGCAGTATAAACTATATATTTAGTGAAATGTGATATTTCATGTACAGTATATAATATATATGTAGTGTACTTTCATATTTTATGTATAGTATATAATACATATTTGGTGAATTTTGATATTTTATGAACAGTATATAATATATATTTGGTGAACTTTGATATTTTATGTACAGTATCTAATGCATATTTGGTGAAATTTGATATTTTATGTACAGTATATAATATATATTTAGTGTTCTTTCATACTTTATGAACAGTATATAATATATATTTTGTGAAATTTGATATTTTATGTACGTTATATAATATATATGGTGAAATTTGATTTTTTATGTACAGTATATAATATATATGTAGTGTACTTTTATATTTTATGTTTAGTATATAATACATATTTGATGAAATTTGGTATTTTATTTACAGTATATGATATATATTTGGTGAAATTTGATATTTTACATACCGAATGTAATATATATTTGGTGAAATTTGCTATTTTATGTACAGTATATAATACATATTTAGTGTTCTTTCATACTTTATGTACAGTATATAATACATATTTTGTGTAATTTGATATTTTATGTACAGTGTATTATATATTTTTTGGAGTTTGATATTTTATGTACAGTATAAACTATATATTTGGTGAACTGTGATATTTCGTGTACAGTATACAATACATATGTAGTGTATTGTCATATTTTATGTATAGTATATAATACATATTTGGTGAAATTTCATATTTTATGTACAGTATATAATATATATTTGGTGAAATTTGATATTTTATGTACAGTATGCAATATATACTTAGTGTTCTTTCATACTTTTTGTACAGTATATAATACATATTTTGTGAAATTTGATATTTTATATACGTTATATAACATATATGGTGAAATTTGATATTTTATATACAGTATATAATATATATGTAGTGTACTTTCATATTTTATGTATAGTATATAGTACATATCAGGTGAAATATGATATTTTATGTACAGTATATAATATATATTTGGTGAAATTTGATATTTTACAGACAGTATGCAATATATATTTGGTGAAATTTGATATTTTATGTACAGTATATAATATATATTTAGGGTTCTTTCATACTTTATGTACAGTATATAATACATATTTTGTGTAATTTGATGTTTTATGTACACTATATTATATATTTTTTGAAGTTTGATATTTTATGTGCAGTATAAACTATATATTTAGTGAAATGTGATATTTCATGTACAGTATATAATATATATGTAGTGTACTGTCATATTTTACGTATAGTATATAATACATATTTGGTGAAATTTTATATTTTATGTACGGTATATAATATGTATTTGGTGAAATTTGATATTTTATGTAGAGTATGTAATATATATGTGTTGAAATTTATATTTTATGTACAGTATATAATATATATTTAGTGTTCTTTCATAGTTTATGTACAGTATATAATACATAGTTTGTGAAATTTGATATTTTATGTATGTTATATAATATATGGGTATATTTGATATTTTATGTACAGTATATAATATATATGTAGTGTACTTTCATATTTTATGTATAGTATATAATACATATTTGGTGATATTTGATATTTTATGTACAGTATATAATATATATTTGGTGAAATTTGATATTTTACATAAAGAATGTAATACATATTTGGTGAAATTTGATATTTTATGTACAGTATTTAATATATATTTAGAGTTCTTTCATACTTTATGTCCAGTATATAATACATATTTTGTGTAATTTGATATTTTATGTACAGTATATTAAATATATTTTGAAGTTTGTTATTTTATGTACAGTATAAACTATATATTTGGTGAAATGTGATATTTCTTGTACAGTATATAATATATATGTAGTGTACTTTCATATTTTATGTATAGTATATAATACATATTTGGTGAAATGTGATATTTTATGTACAGTACATAATATATATTTGGTGAACTTTGATATTTTATGTACAGTATGTAATATATGTTTGTTGAAATATGATATTTTATGTACAGTACATAATATATATTTACTGTTCTTTCATAGTTTGTGTACAGTATATAATACATATTTTGTGTTATTTGATATTTTATATACAGTATATTATATGTTTTTTGAAGTTTGTTAGTTTATGTACAGTATAAACTATATATTTGGTGAAATGTGATATTTCATGCACAGCATAAAATATATATGTAGTGTACTTTCATATTTTATGTATAGTATATAATACATATTTGGTGAAATTTTATATTTTATGTACAGTATATAATATATATTTGGTGAAATTTGATATTTTACATACCGAATGTAATATATATTTGCTGAAATGTGATATTTCGTGTACAGTATATAATATATATGTAGTGTACTGTCATATTTTATGTATAGTATATAATACATATTTGGTGAAATTTGATATTTTATGTACAGTATATAATATATATTTTGTGAAATTTGATGTTTTATGTGCAGTATGTAATATATATTTGTTGAAATTTATATTTTATGTACAGTATATAATATATATTTAGTGGTCTTTCATACTTTGTGTACAGTATATAATACATAGTTTGTGAAATTTGATATTTTATGCATGTTACATAACATATATGGTGAAATTTGATATTTTATGTACAGTATATAATATATATGTAGTGTACTTTCATATTTTATGTATAGTATATAATACATATTTGGTGAAATTTGATATTTTATGTACAGTATATAATATATACTTGGTGAAATTTGATATTTTACATACAGTATGTAATACATATTTGGTGAAATTTGATATTTTATGTACAGTATATAATATATATTTAGTGTTCTTTCATACTTTATGTACAGTATATAATAACTATTTTGTGAAATTTGATATTTTATATACGTTATATAATATATATGGTGAAATTTGATATTTTATGTACAGTATATAATATATATGTAGTGTACTTTCATATTTTATGTATAGTATATAATACATATTTGGTGATATTTGATATTTTATGTACAGTATATAATATATATTTGGTGAAATTTGATATTTTACATAAAGTATGTAATACATATTTGGTGAAATTTGATATTTTATGTACAGTATATAATATATATTTAGTGTTCTTTCATACTTTATGTACAGTACATAATACATATTTTGTGTCATTTGATATTTTATATACAGTATATTATATATATTTTGACGTTTGTTATTTTATGTACAGTATAAACTATATATTTGGTGAAATGTGATATTTCGTGTACAGTATATAATACATATGTAGTGTACTTTCATATTTTATGTATAGTATATAATACATATTTGGTGAAATTTGATATTTTATGTACAGTATGAAATATATATTTGGTGAAATTTAATATTTTATGTACAGTATGTAATATATATTTGTTGAAATTTATATTTTATGTACAGTATATAATGTATATTTAGTGTTCTTTCATGCTTTATGTACAGTATATAATACATAGTTTGTGAAATTTGATATTTTATGTACGTTATATAATATATATGGTGAAATTTGATATTTTATGTACAGTATGTAATATATATCTAGTGTACTTTCATATTTTATGTATAGTATATAATACATATTTGGTGAAATTTGATATTTTATGTACAGTATATAATATTTATTTGGTGAAATTTGATATCTTACAAACAGTATGTAATATATATTTGGTGAAATTTGATATTTTATGTACAGTATATAATATATATTTAGTGTTCTTTCATACTTTATGTACAGTATACAATACATATTTTGTGTAATTTGATATTTTATGTACCTTATATAACATGTATGGTGAAATTTGATATTTTATGTACAGTATATAATATATATGTAGCGTACTTTCATATTTTATGTTTAGTATATAATACATATTTGGTGAAATTTTATATTTTATGTACAGTATATAATATATATTTGGTGAAATTTGATATTTTACATACCGAATGTAATATATATTTGGTGAAATTTGCTATTTTATGTACAGTATATAATACATATTTAGTGTTCTTTCATACTTTATGTACAGTATATAATACATATTTTGGGTAATTTGATGTTTTATGTACAGTGTATTATATATTTTTTGAAGTTTGATATTTTATGTACAGTATAAACTATATATTTGGTGAACTGTGATATTTCGTGTACAGTATATAATATATATGTAGTGTATTGTCATATTTTATGTATAGTATATAATACATATTTGGTGAAATTTGATATTTTATGTACAGTATATAATATATATTTGGTGAAATTTGATATTTTATGTACAGTATGTAATATATATTTAGTGTTCTTTCATACTTTTTGTACAGTATATAATACATATATTGTGAAATTTGATATTTTATATACGTTATATAACATATATGGTGAAATTTGATATTTTATATACAGTATATAATATATATGTAGTGTACTTTCATATTTTGTGTATGGTATATAGTACATATTAGGTGAAATATGATATTTTATGTACAGTATATAATATATATTTGGTGAAATTTGATATTTTACAGACAGTATGTAATATATATTTGGTGAAATTTGAAATTTTATGTTCAGTATAAAATATATATTTAGTGTTCTTTCATACTTTATGTACAGTATATAATACATATTTTGTGTAATTTGATATTTTATGTACAGTATATTATATATTTTTTGAAGTTTGATATTTTATGTACAGTATAAACTATATATTTAGTGAAATGTGATATTTCATGTACAGTATATAATATATATGTAGTGTACTTTCATATTTTATGTATAGTATATAATACATATTTGGTGAATTTTGATATTTTATAAACAGTATTTAATATATATTTGGTGAACTTTGATATTTTATGTACAGTATCTAATGCATATTTGGTGAAATTTGATATTTTATGTACAGTATATAATATATATTTAGTGTTTTTCATACTTTATGTACAGTATATAATATATATTTTGTGAAATTTGATATTTTATGTACAGTATATAATATATATGTAGTGTACTTTCATATTTTATGTATAGTGTATAATACATATTTGGTGAAATTTGATATTTTATGTACAGTATATAATGTATATTTGGTGAAATTTCATATTTTACATACCGAATGTAATATATATTTGTTGAAATTTGATATTTTATGTACAGTATATAATATATATTTAGTGTTCTTTCATACTTTATGTACAGTATATAATACATATATTGGGTAATTTGATATTTTATGTACAGTGTATTATATATTTTTTAAAGTTTGATATTTTATGTACACTATAAACTATATATTTGGTGAAATGTGATATTTCGTGTACAGTATATAATATATAGGTAGTGTACTGTCATATTTTACGTATAGTATATAATACATATTTGGTGAAATTTGATATTTTATGTACAGTATATAATATATATTTGGTGAAATTTGATATTTTATGTAGAGTATGTAATATATATTTGTTGAAATTTATATTTTATGTACAGTATATAATATATATTTAGTGTTCTTTCATACTTTATGTACAGTATATAATACATAGTTTGTGAAATTTGATATTTTATGTATGTTATATAATATATGGTGAAATTTGATATTTTATGTACAGTATATAATATATATGTAGCGTACTTTCATATTTTATGTATAGTATATAATACATATTTGTTGATATTTGATATTTTATGTACAGTATATAATATATATTTGGTGAAATTTGATATTTTACATAAAGAATGTAATACATATTTGGTGAAATTTGATATTTTATGTACAGTATATAATATATATTTAGTGTTCTTTCATATTTTATGTACAGTATATAATACATATTTTGTGTAATTTGATATTTTATGTACAGTATATTATATATTTTTTGAAGTTTGATATTTTATGTACAGTATAAACTATATATTTGGTGAAATGTGATATTTCATGTACAGTATATAATACATATGTAGTGTACTTTCATATTTTATGTATAGTATATAATACATATTTTATGAAATTTTATATTTTATGTACAGTATCTAATATATATTTGGTGAACTTTGATATTTTATGTACAGTATCTAATGCATATTTGGTGAAATTTGATATTTTATGTACAGTATTTAATATATATTTAGTGTTCTTTCATACTTTATGTACAGTATATAATATATATTTTGTGAAATTTGATATTTTATGTACGTTATATAATATATATGGTGAAATTTGATTTTTTATGTACAGTATATAATATATATGTAGTGTACTTTCATATTTTATGTATAGTGTATAATACATATTTCGTGAAATTTGATATTTTTTGTACAGTATATAATATGTATTTGGTGAAATTTGATATTTTATGTGCAGTATGTAATATATATTTGTTGAAATTTATATTTTATGTACAGTATATAATATATATTTATTGTGATTTCATACTTTATGTACAGTATATAATACATAGTTTGTGAAATTTGATATTTTATGCATGTTATATAATATATATGGTGAAATTTGATATTTTATGTACAGTATATAATATATATGTAGTGTACTTTCATATTTTATGTATAGTATATAATACATATTTGGTGAAATTTGATATTTTATGTACAGTATATAATATATATTTGGTGAAATTTGATATTTTACATAAAGAATGTAATACATATTTGGTGAAATTTGATATTTTATGTACAGTATTTAATATATATTTAGAGTTCTTTCATACTTTATGTCCAGTATATAATACATATTTTGTGTAATTTGATATTTTATGTACAGTATATTAAATATATTTTGAAGTTTGTTATTTTATGTACAGTATAAACTATATATTTGGTGAAATGTGATATTTCTTGTACAGTATATAATATATATGTAGTGTACTTTCATATTTTATGTATAGTATATAATACATATTTGGTGAAATGTGATATTTTATGTACAGTACATAATATATATTTGGTGAACTTTGATATTTTATGTACAGTATGTAATATATGTTTGTTGAAATATGATATTTTATGTACAGTACATAATATATATTTACTGTTCTTTCATAGTTTGTGTACAGTATATAATACATATTTTGTGTTATTTGATATTTTATATACAGTATATTATATGTTTTTTGAAGTTTGTTAGTTTATGTACAGTATAAACTATATATTTGGTGAAATGTGATATTTCATGCACAGCATAAAATATATATGTAGTGTACTTTCATATTTTATGTATAGTATATAATACATATTTGGTGAAATTTTATATTTTATGTACAGTATATAATATATATTTGGTGAAATTTGATATTTTACATACCGAATGTAATATATATTTGCTGAAATGTGATATTTCGTGTACAGTATATAATATATATGTAGTGTACTGTCATATTTTATGTATAGTATATAATACATATTTGGTGAAATTTGATATTTTATGTACAGTATATAATATATATTTTGTGAAATTTGATGTTTTATGTGCAGTATGTAATATATATTTGTTGAAATTTATATTTTATGTACAGTATATAATATATATTTAGTGGTCTTTCATACTTTGTGTACAGTATATAATACATAGTTTGTGAAATTTGATATTTTATGCATGTTACATAACATATATGGTGAAATTTGATATTTTATGTACAGTATATAATATATATGTAGTGTACTTTCATATTTTATGTATAGTATATAATACATATTTGGTGAAATTTGATATTTTATGTACAGTATATAATATATACTTGGTGAAATTTGATATTTTACATACAGTATGTAATACATATTTGGTGAAATTTGATATTTTATGTACAGTATATAATATATATTTAGTGTTCTTTCATACTTTATGTACAGTATATAATAACTATTTTGTGAAATTTGATATTTTATATACGTTATATAATATATATGGTGAAATTTGATATTTTATGTACAGTATATAATATATATGTAGTGTACTTTCATATTTTATGTATAGTATATAATACATATTTGGTGATATTTGATATTTTATGTACAGTATATAATATATATTTGGTGAAATTTGATATTTTACATAAAGTATGTAATACATATTTGGTGAAATTTGATATTTTATGTACAGTATATAATATATATTTAGTGTTCTTTCATACTTTATGTACAGTATATAATACATATTTTGTGTCATTTGATATTTTATATACAGTATATTATATATATTTTGACGTTTGTTATTTTATGTACAGTATAAACTATATATTTGGTGAAATGTGATATTTCGTGTACAGTATATAATACATATGTAGTGTACTTTCATATTTTATGTATAGTATATAATACATATTTGGTGAAATTTGATATTTTATGTACAGTATGAAATATATATTTGGTGAAATTTAATATTTTATGTACAGTATGTAATATATATTTGTTGAAATTTATATTTTATGTACAGTATATAATGTATATTTAGTGTTCTTTCATGCTTTATGTACAGTATATAATACATAGTTTGTGAAATTTGATATTTTATGTACGTTATATAATATATATGGTGAAATTTGATATTTTATGTACAGTATGTAATATATATCTAGTGTACTTTCATATTTTATGTATAGTATATAATACATATTTGGTGAAATTTGATATTTTATGTACAGTATATAATATTTATTTGGTGAAATTTGATATCTTACAAACAGTATGTAATATATATTTGGTGAAATTTGATATTTTATGTACAGTATATAATATATATTTAGTGTTCTTTCATACTTTATGTACAGTATACAATACATATTTTGTGTAATTTGATATTTTATGTACCTTATATAACATGTATGGTGAAATTTGATATTTTATGTACAGTATATAATATATATGTAGCGTACTTTCATATTTTATGTTTAGTATATAATACATATTTGGTGAAATTTTATATTTTATGTACAGTATATAATATATATTTGGTGAAATTTGATATTTTACATACCGAATGTAATATATATTTGGTGAAATTTGCTATTTTATGTACAGTATATAATACATATTTAGTGTTCTTTCATACTTTATGTACAGTATATAATACATATTTTGGGTAATTTGATGTTTTATGTACAGTGTATTATATATTTTTTGAAGTTTGATATTTTATGTACAGTATAAACTATATATTTGGTGAACTGTGATATTTCGTGTACAGTATATAATATATATGTAGTGTATTGTCATATTTTATGTATAGTATATAATACATATTTGGTGAAATTTGATATTTTATGTACAGTATATAATATATATTTGGTGAAATTTGATATTTTATGTACAGTATGTAATATATATTTAGTGTTCTTTCATACTTTTTGTACAGTATATAATACATATATTGTGAAATTTGATATTTTATATACGTTATATAACATATATGGTGAAATTTGATATTTTATATACAGTATATAATATATATGTAGTGTACTTTCATATTTTGTGTATGGTATATAGTACATATTAGGTGAAATATGATATTTTATGTACAGTATATAATATATATTTGGTGAAATTTGATATTTTACAGACAGTATGTAATATATATTTGGTGAAATTTGAAATTTTATGTTCAGTATAAAATATATATTTAGTGTTCTTTCATACTTTATGTACAGTATATAATACATATTTTGTGTAATTTGATATTTTATGTACAGTATATTATATATTTTTTGAAGTTTGATATTTTATGTACAGTATAAACTATATATTTAGTGAAATGTGATATTTCATGTACAGTATATAATATATATGTAGTGTACTTTCATATTTTATGTATAGTATATAATACATATTTGGTGAATTTTGATATTTTATAAACAGTATTTAATATATATTTGGTGAACTTTGATATTTTATGTACAGTATCTAATGCATATTTGGTGAAATTTGATATTTTATGTACAGTATATAATATATATTTAGTGTTTTTCATACTTTATGTACAGTATATAATATATATTTTGTGAAATTTGATATTTTATGTACAGTATATAATATATATGTAGTGTACTTTCATATTTTATGTATAGTGTATAATACATATTTGGTGAAATTTGATATTTTATGTACAGTATATAATGTATATTTGGTGAAATTTCATATTTTACATACCGAATGTAATATATATTTGTTGAAATTTGATATTTTATGTACAGTATATAATATATATTTAGTGTTCTTTCATACTTTATGTACAGTATATAATACATATATTGGGTAATTTGATATTTTATGTACAGTGTATTATATATTTTTTAAAGTTTGATATTTTATGTACACTATAAACTATATATTTGGTGAAATGTGATATTTCGTGTACAGTATATAATATATAGGTAGTGTACTGTCATATTTTACGTATAGTATATAATACATATTTGGTGAAATTTGATATTTTATGTACAGTATATAATATATATTTGGTGAAATTTGATATTTTATGTAGAGTATGTAATATATATTTGTTGAAATTTATATTTTATGTACAGTATATAATATATATTTAGTGTTCTTTCATACTTTATGTACAGTATATAATACATAGTTTGTGAAATTTGATATTTTATGTATGTTATATAATATATGGTGAAATTTGATATTTTATGTACAGTATATAATATATATGTAGCGTACTTTCATATTTTATGTATAGTATATAATACATATTTGTTGATATTTGATATTTTATGTACAGTATATAATATATATTTGGTGAAATTTGATATTTTACATAAAGAATGTAATACATATTTGGTGAAATTTGATATTTTATGTACAGTATATAATATATATTTAGTGTTCTTTCATATTTTATGTACAGTATATAATACATATTTTGTGTAATTTGATATTTTATGTACAGTATATTATATATTTTTTGAAGTTTGATATTTTATGTACAGTATAAACTATATATTTGGTGAAATGTGATATTTCATGTACAGTATATAATACATATGTAGTGTACTTTCATATTTTATGTATAGTATATAATACATATTTTATGAAATTTTATATTTTATGTACAGTATCTAATATATATTTGGTGAACTTTGATATTTTATGTACAGTATCTAATGCATATTTGGTGAAATTTGATATTTTATGTACAGTATTTAATATATATTTAGTGTTCTTTCATACTTTATGTACAGTATATAATATATATTTTGTGAAATTTGATATTTTATGTACGTTATATAATATATATGGTGAAATTTGATTTTTTATGTACAGTATATAATATATATGTAGTGTACTTTCATATTTTATGTATAGTGTATAATACATATTTCGTGAAATTTGATATTTTTTGTACAGTATATAATATGTATTTGGTGAAATTTGATATTTTATGTGCAGTATGTAATATATATTTGTTGAAATTTATATTTTATGTACAGTATATAATATATATTTATTGTGATTTCATACTTTATGTACAGTATATAATACATAGTTTGTGAAATTTGATATTTTATGCATGTTATATAATATATATGGTGAAATTTGATATTTTATGTACAGTATATAACATATATGTAGTGTACTTTCATATTTTATGTATAGTATATAATACATATTTGGTGAAATTTGATATTTTATGTACAGTATATAATATATATTTGGTGAAATTTGATATTTTACAAACGGTAAGTAATACATATTTGGTGAAATTTGATATTTTATCTACAGTATATAATATATATTTAGTGTTCTTTCATACTTTATGTACAGTATATAATACATATTTTGGGTAATTTGATATTTTATGTACAGTGTATTATATATTTTTTGAAGTTTGATATTTTATGTACAGTATAAACTATATATTTGGTGAAATGTGATATTTCGTGTACAGTATATAATATATATGTAGTGTACTGTCATATTATATGTATAGTATATAATACATATTTGGTGAAATTTGATATTTTATGTACAGTATATAATATATATTTGGTGAAATTTGATATTTTATGTACACTATGTAATATATATTTGTTGAAATTTATATATTATGTACAGTATATAATATATACTTAGTGTTCTTTCATACTTTATGTACAGTATATAATTCATAGTTTGTGAAATTTGATATTTTATGTACGTTATATAATATATGGTGAAATTTGATATTTTAAGTACAGTATATAATATATATGTAGTGTACTTTTATATTTTATGTATAGTATATAATACATATTTGGTGATATTTGATATTATATGTACAGTATATAATAAATATTTGGTGAAATTTGATATTTTACATAAAGAATGCAATACATATTTGGTGAAATTTGATATTTTATGTACAGTATATAATATATATTTAGTGTTCTTTCATACTTTATCTACAGTATATAGTACATATTTTGTGTAATTTGATATTTTATGTACAGTATATTAAATATATTTTGAAGTTTGTTATTTTATGTGGAGAATAAACTACATATTTGGTTAAATGTGATATTTTGTGTACAGAATATAATATATTTGTAGTGTACTTTCTTATTTTATGTATAGTATATAATACATATTTGGTGAAATTTGATATTTTATGAACAGTACATAATATATATTTGGTGAACTTTGATATTTTATGTACAGTATGTAATATATATTTGTTGAAATATGATATTTTATGTACAGTATATAATATATATTTACTGTTCTTTCATAGTTTAAGAACAGTATATAATACATATTTTGTGTAATTTGATATTTTATGTAGAGTATATTATATGTTTTTTGAAGTTTGTTATTTTATGTACTGTATAAACTATATATTTGGTGAAATGTGATATTTCATGTACAGTATAAAATATATATGTAGTGTACTTTCATATTTTATGTATAGTATATAATATATATTTGGTGAAATTTTATATTTTATGTACAGTATATAATATATATTCGGTCAAATTTGATATTTTACATACCGAATGTAATATATATTTCTTGAAATGTGATATTTCGTGTACAGTATATAATATATATGTAGTGTACTGTAATATTTTATGTATAGTATATAATACATATTTGGTGAAATTTGATATTTTATGAACAGTATATAATATATATTTGGTGAAATTTGATATTTTATGTGCAGTATGTAATATATATTTGTTGAAATTTACATTTTATGTACAGTATATAATATATATTTTGTGTTCTTTCATACTTTATGTACAGTATATAATACATAGTTTGTGAAATTTGATATTTTATGTACAGTATATCATGTATATTTGGTGAAATTTGATATTTTACATACCGAATGTAATATATATTTGTTGAAATTTGATATTTTATGTACAGTATATAATATATATTTTGTGTTCTTTCATAATTTATGTACAGTATATAATACATATTTTGTGTAATTTTATATTTTATGTACAGTGTATTATATATTTTTTGAAGTTTGATATTTTGTGTACAGTATAAACTATATATTTGGTGAAATGTGATATTTCGTGTACATTATATAATATATATGTAGTGTACTTTCATATTTTATGTATAGTATATAATACATATTTGGTGAAATTTGATATTTTATGTAAGTATATAATATATATTTGGTGAAATTTGATTTTTCATGTACAGTATGTAATATATATTTGTTGAAATTTATATTTTATGTACAGTATATAATGCATATTTAGCGTTCTTTCATACTTTATGTACAGTATATAATACATGGTTTGTTAAATTTGATATTTTATGTACGTTATATAATATATATGGTGAAATTTGATATTTTACGTACAGTATATAATATATATCTAGTGTACTTTCATATTTTATGTATAGTATATAATACATATTTGGTGAAATTTGATATTTTATGTACAGTATATAATATGTATTTGGTGAAATTTGATATATTACATACAGTATGTAATATATATTTGGTGAAATTTGATATTTTATGCACAGTATATAATATATATTTAGTGATCTTTCATACTTTATGTACAGTATATAATACATATTTTGTGTAATTTGATATTTTATGTACAGTGTATCTTATATTTTTTGAAGTTTGATATTTTATGTACAGTATAAACTATATATTTGGTGAAATGTGAGATTTTGTGTACATTATATAATATATATGTAGTGTACTTTCATATTTTATGTATAGTATATAATACATATTTGGTGAAATTTGATATTTTATGTTCAGTATGTAATATATATTTGGTGAAATTTGATATTTTACATACCGAATGTATTATATATTTGGTGATATTTGCTATGTTATGTACAGTATATAATACATATTTAGTGTTCTTTCATACTTTATGTACAGTATATAACACATATTTTGTGTAATTTGATATTTTATGTACAGTGTATTATATATTTTTTGAAGTTCGATATTTTATCTACAGTATAAACTATGAATTTGGTGAACTGTGATATTTCCTGTACAGTGTATAATATATATGTAGTGTATTGTAATATTTTATGTATAGTATATAATACATATTTGGTGAAATTTGATATTTTATGTACAGTATATAATATATAGTTGGTGAAATTTGAAATTTTATGTACAGTATGTAATATATATTTAGTGTTCTTTCATACTTTTTGTACAGTATATAATACATATTTTGTGAAATTTGATATTTTATATACGTTATATAACATATATGGTGAAATTTGATATTTTATATACAGTATATAATGTATATGTAGGGTTCTTTCATATTTTATGTATAGTATATAATACATATTTGGTGAAATTTGATATTTTATGTACAGTATATAATATATATTTGGTGAAATTTGATATTTTATGTGCAGTATGTAATATATATTTGTTGAAATTTATATTTTATGTACAGTATATAATATATACTTAGTGTTCTTTCATACTTTATGTGCAGTATATAATACATAGTTTGTGAAATTTGATATTTTATGCATGTTATATAATATATATGGTGAAATTTGATATTTTATGTACAGTATATAATATATATTTGGTGAAATTTGATATTTTACATACAGTATGTAATACATATTTGGTGAAATTTGATATTTTATGTACAGTATATAATATATATTTAGTGTTCTTTCTTACTTTATGTACAGTATATAATACCTATTTTGTGAAATTTGATATTTTATATACGTTATATAATATATATGGTGAAATTTGATATTTTATTTACAGTATGTAATATATATGTAGTGTACTTTCATATTTTATGTATAGTATATAATACATATTTGGAGATATTTGATATTTTATTTACAGTATATAATATATATTTGGTGAAATTTGATATTTTACATAAAGTATGTAATACATATTTAGCGAAATTTGATATTTTATGTACAGTATATAATATATATTTAGTGTTCTTTCATACTTTATGTACAGTATATAATACATATTTTGTGTAATTTGATATTTTATGTACAGTATATTATATATATTTTGAAGTTTGTTATTTTATGTACAGTATAAACTATATATTTGGTGAAATGTGATATTTCGTGTACAGTATATAATATATATGTAGTGTACTTCCATATTTTATGTATAGTATATAATACATATTTGGTGAAATTTGATATTTTATGTACAGTATATAATATGTATTTGGTGAAATTTGATATTTTATGTGCAGTATGTAATATATATTTGTTGAAATTTATATTTTATGTACAGTATATAATATATATTTAGTGTTCTTTCATACTTTATGTACAGTATATAATACATAGTTTGTGAAATTTGATATTTTATGCATGTTATATAATATATATAGTGAAATTTGATATTTTATGTACAGTATATAATATATATTTAGTGTTCTTTCATACTTTATGTACAGTATATAATACATATTTTGTGTAATTTGATATTTTATTTACAGTATATTATATATATTTTGAAGTTTGTTATTTTATGTACAGTATAAACTATATATTTGGTGAAATGTGATATTTCGTGTACAGTATATAATATATATGTAGTGTACTTCCATATTTTATGTATAGTATATAATACATATTTGGTGAAATTTGATATTTTATGTACAGTATATAATATGTATTTGGTGAAATTTGATATTTTATGTGCAGTATGTAATATATATTTGTTGAAATTTATATTTTATGTACAGTATATAATATATATTTAGTGTTCTTTCATACTTTATGTACAGTATATAATACATAGTTTGTGAAATTTGATATTTTATGCATGTTATATAATATATATAGTGAAATTTGATATTTTATGTACAGTATATAATATATATGTAGTGTACTTTCATATTTTATGTATAGAATATAATACATATTAGGTGAAATTTGATATTTTATGTACAGTATATAATATATATTTGGTGAAATTTGATATTTTACAAACGGTATGTAATACATATTTGGTGAAATTTGATATTTTATGTACAGTATATAATATATATTTAGTGTTCTTTCATACTTTATGTACAGTATATAATACATATTTTGTGTAATTTGATATTTTATGTACCTTATATAATATATATGGTGAAATTTGATATTTTATGTACAGTATATAATATAAATGTAGTGTACTTTCATATTTTATGTATAGTATATAATGCATATTTGGTGAAATTTGGTATTTTATGTACAGTATATAATATGTATTTGGTGAAATTTGATATTTTACATACCGAATGTTTTATATATTTGGTGAAATTTTCTATGTTCTGTACAGTATATAATACATATTTAGTGTTCTTTCATACTTTATGTACAGTATATAATACATATTTTGTGTAATTTGATATTTTATGTACAGTGTATTATATATTTTTTGAAGTTTGATATTTTATGTACAGAATAAACTATGTATTTGGTGAACTGTGATATTTCCTGTACAGTATATAATATATATGTAGTGTATTGTCATATTTTATGTATAGTATATAATACATATTTGGTGAAATTTGATATTTTATATACAGTATATAGTATATATTTGGGGAAGTTTGATATTTTATGTACAGTATGTAATATATATTTAGTGTTCTTTCATACTTTCTGTACAGTATATAATACATATTTTGTGAAATTTGATATTTTATAAACGTTATATAACATGTATGGTGAAATTTGATATTTTATATACAGTATATTATATATATGTAGTGTACTTTCATATTTTATGTATAGTATATAATACATATTAGGTGAAATATGATATTTTATGTACAGTATATAATATATATTTGGTGGAATTTGATATTTTACAGACAGTATGTAATGTATATTTGGTGAAATTTGATATTTTATGTACAGTATATAATATATATTTAGTGTTATTTCATACTTTATGTACAGTATATAATATATATTTTGTGAAATTTGATATTTTATATACGTTATATAACATATATGGTGAAATTTGATATTTTATATACAGTATATAATGTATATGTAGGGTTCTTTCATATTTTATGTATAGTATATAATACATATTTGGTGAAATTTGATATTTTATGTACAGTATATAATATATATTTGGTGAAATTTGATATTTTATGTGCAGTATGTAATATATATTTGTTGAAATTTATATTTTATGTACAGTATATAATATATACTTAGTGTTCTTTCATACTTTATGTGCAGTATATAATACATAGTTTGTGAAATTTGATATTTTATGCATGTTATATAATATATATGGTGAAATTTGATATTTTATGTACAGTATATAATATATATTTGGTGAAATTTGATATTTTACATACAGTATGTAACACATATTTGGTGAAATTTGATATTTTATGTACAGTATATAATATATATTTAGTGTTCTTTCTTACTTTATGTACAGTATATAATACCTATTTTGTGAAATTTGATATTTTATATACGTTATATAATATATATGGTGAAATTTGATATTTTATTTACAGTATGTAATATATATGTAGTGTACTTTCATATTTTATGTATAGTATATAATACATATTTGGAGATATTTGATATTTTATTTACAGTATATAATATATATTTGGTGAAATTTGATATTTTACATAAAGTATGTAATACATATTTAGCGAAATTTGATATTTTATGTACAGTATATAATATATATTTAGTGTTCTTTCATACTTTATGTACAGTATATAATACATATTTTGTGTAATTTGATATTTTATGTACAGTATATTATATATATTTTGAAGTTTGTTATTTTATGTACAGTATAAACTATATATTTGGTGAAATGTGATATTTCGTGTACAGTATATAATATATATGTAGTGTACTTCCATATTTTATGTATAGTATATAATACATATTTGGTGAAATTTGATATTTTATGTACAGTATATAATATGTATTTGGTGAAATTTGATATTTTATGTGCAGTATGTAATATATATTTGTTGAAATTTATATTTTATGTACAGTATATAATATATATTTAGTGTTCTTTCATACTTTATGTACAGTATATAATACATAGTTTGTGAAATTTGATATTTTATGCATGTTATATAATATATATAGTGAAATTTGATATTTTATGTACAGTATATAATATATATTTAGTGTTCTTTCATACTTTATGTACAGTATATAATACATATTTTGTGTAATTTGATATTTTATTTACAGTATATTATATATATTTTGAAGTTTGTTATTTTATGTACAGTATAAACTATATATTTGGTGAAATGTGATATTTCGTGTACAGTATATAATATATATGTAGTGTACTTCCATATTTTATGTATAGTATATAATACATATTTGGTGAAATTTGATATTTTATGTACAGTATATAATATGTATTTGGTGAAATTTGATATTTTATGTGCAGTATGTAATATATATTTGTTGAAATTTATATTTTATGTACAGTATATAATATATATTTAGTGTTCTTTCATACTTTATGTACAGTATATAATACATAGTTTGTGAAATTTGATATTTTATGCATGTTATATAATATATATAGTGAAATTTGATATTTTATGTACAGTATATAATATATATGTAGTGTACTTTCATATTTTATGTATAGAATATAATACATATTAGGTGAAATTTGATATTTTATGTACAGTATATAATATATATTTGGTGAAATTTGATATTTTACAAACGGTATGTAATACATATTTGGTGAAATTTGATATTTTATGTACAGTATATAATATATATTTAGTGTTCTTTCATACTTTATGTACAGTATATAATACATATTTTGTGTAATTTGATATTTTATGTACCTTATATAATATATATGGTGAAATTTGATATTTTATGTACAGTATATAATATAAATGTAGTGTACTTTCATATTTTATGTATAGTATATAATGCATATTTGGTGAAATTTGGTATTTTATGTACAGTATATAATATGTATTTGGTGAAATTTGATATTTTACATACCGAATGTTTTATATATTTGGTGAAATTTTCTATGTTCTGTACAGTATATAATACATATTTAGTGTTCTTTCATACTTTATGTACAGTATATAATACATATTTTGTGTAATTTGATATTTTATGTACAGTGTATTATATATTTTTTGAAGTTTGATATTTTATGTACAGAATAAACTATGTATTTGGTGAACTGTGATATTTCCTGTACAGTATATAATATATATGTAGTGTATTGTCATATTTTATGTATAGTATATAATACATATTTGGTGAAATTTGATATTTTATGTACAGTATATAGTATATATTTGGGGAAGTTTGATATTTTATGTACAGTATGTAATATATATTTAGTGTTCTTTCATACTTTCTGTACAGTATATAATACATATTTTGTGAAATTTGATATTTTATAAACGTTATATAACATGTATGGTGAAATTTGATATTTTATATACAGTATATTATATATATGTAGTGTACTTTCATATTTTATGTATAGTATATAATACATATTAGGTGAAATATGATATTTTATGTACAGTATATAATATATATTTGGTGGAATTTGATATTTTACAGACAGTATGTAATGTATATTTGGTGAAATTTGATATTTTATGTACAGTATATAATATATATTTAGTGTTATTTCATACTTTATGTACAGTATATAATATATATTTTGTGAAATTTGATATTTTATATACGTTATATAATATATATGGTGAAATTTGATTTTTTATGTACAGTATATAATATATATGTAGTGTAATTTCATATTTTATGTATAGTGTATAATACATATTTCGTGAAATTTGATATTTTTTGTACAGTATATAATGTATATTTGGTGAAATTTGATATTTTACGTACCGAATGTAGTATATATTTGTTGAAGTTTGATATTTTAAGTACAGTATATAGTATATATTTAATGTTCTTTCATACTTTATGTACAGTATATAATACATATTTTGTGTAATTTGATATTTTATGTACAGTGTATTATATATTTTTTGAAGTTTGATATTTTATGTACAGTATAAACTATATATTTGGTGAAATGTGATATTTCGTGTACAGTATATAATATATATGTAGTGTACTGTCATATTTTATGTATAGTATATAATACATATTTGGTGAAATTTGATATTTTATGTACAGTATATAATATATATTTGGTGAAATTTGATATTTTATGTACAGTATCTAATGCATATTTGGTGAAATTTGATATTTTATGTACAGTATATAATATATATTTAGTGTTTTTTCATACTTTATCCACAGTATATAATACATAGTTTGTGAAATTTGATATTTTATGTATGTTATATAATATATGGTGAAATTTGATAATTTATGTACAGTATATAATATATATGTAGCATACTTTTATATTTTATGTATAGTATATAATATATATTTGGTGATATTTGATATTTTATGTACAGTATATAATATATATTTGGTGAAATTTGATATTTTACATAAAGTATGTAATACATATTTGGTGAAATTTGATATTTTATGTACAGTATATAATATATATTTAGTGTTCTTTCATACTTTATGTACAGTATATAATACATATTTTGTGTAATTTGATATTTTATGTACAGTATATAATATATATTTTGAAGTTTGTTATTTTATGTACAGTATAAACTATATATTTGGTGAAATGTGATATTTCGTGTACAGTATATAATATATATGTAGTGTACTTCCATATTTTATGTATAGTATATAATACATATTTGGTGAAATTTGATATTTTATGTACAGTATATAATATGTATTTGGTGAAATTTGATATTTTATGTGCAGTATGTAATATATATTTGTTGAAATTTATATTTTATGTACAGTATATAATATATATTTAGTGTTCTTTCATACTTTATGTACAGTATATAATACATAGTTTGTGAAATTTGATATTTTATGCATGTTATATAATATATATGGTGAAATTTGATATTTTATGTACAGTATATAATATATATGTAGTGTACTTTCATATTTTATGTATAGTATATAATACATATTAGGTGAAATTTGATATTTTATGTACAGTATATAATATATATTTGGTGAAATTTGATATTTTACAAACGGTATGTAATACATATTTGGTGAAATTTGATATTTTATGTACTGTATATAATATATATTTAGTGTTCTTTCATACTTTATGTACAGTATATAATACCTATTTTGTGAAATTTGATATTTTATATACGTTATATAATAGATATGGTGAAATTTGATATTTTATTTACACTATATAATATATATGTAGTGTACTTTCATATTTTATGTATAGTATATAATACATATTTGGTGAAATTTGATATTTTATGTACAGTATATAATATATATTTGGTGAAATTTGATATTTTACATAACGAATGTTATATATATTTGTTGAAATTTGATATTTTATGTACAGTATATAATATATATTTAGTGTTCTTTCATACTTTATGTACAGTATATAATACATATTTTGTGTAATTTGATATTTTATGTACAGTATATTATATATTTTTTGAAGTTTGAAATTTTATGTACTGGATAAACTATGTATTTGGTGAACTGTGATATTTCGTGTACAGTATATAATATATATCTAGTGTACTGTCATATTTTATGTATAGTATATAATACATATTTGGTGAAATTTGATATTTTTTGTACAGTATATAATATATATTTTGTGAAATTTGATATTTTATCTACAGTATGTAATATATATTTGGTTAAATTTTATATTTTATGTACAGTATATAATATATATGTAGTGTTCTTTCATACTTTATGTACAGTATATAATATATCATTTGTGAAATTTGATATTTTATGTACGTTATGTAATATATATGGTGAAATTTGATATTTTATGTACAGTATATAATATATATGTAGTGTACTTTCATATTTTTTGTATAGTATATAATACATGTTTGGTGAAATTTGATATTTTATGTACAGTATATAATATATATTTGGTGAAATTTGATATTTTACATACAGTACGTAATATATATTTGGTGAAATTTGATATTTTATGTACAGTATATAATATATATTTAGTGTTCTTTCATACTTTATGTACAGTATATAATACATATTTTGTGTAATTTGATATTTTATGTACCTTATATAACATATATGGTGAAATTTGATATTTTATGTACAGTATATAATATAAATGTAGTGTACTTTCATATTTTATGTATAGTATATAATACATATTTGGTGAAATTTGGTATTTTATGTACAGTATATAATATATATTTGGTGAAATTTGATATTTTACATACCGAATGTTTTATATATTTGGTGAAATTTGCTATGTTCTGTACAGTACATAATACATATTTAGTTTTCTTTCATACTTTATGTACAGTATATAATACATATTTTGTGTAATTTGATATTTTATGTACAGTGTATTATATATTTTTTGAAGTTTGATATTTTATGTACAGTATAAACTATGTATTTGGTGAACTGTGATATTTCCTGTACAGTATATAATATATATGTAGTGTATTGTCATATTTTATGTATAGTATATAATACATATTTGGTGAAATTTGATATTTTGTATACAGTATATAATATATATTTGGTGAAGTTTGATATTTTATGTACAGTATGTAATATATATTTAGTGTTCTTTCATACTTTCTGTACAGTATATAATACATATTTTGTGAAATTTGATATTTTATAAACGTTATATAACATATATGGTGAAATTTGATATTTTATATATAGTATATTATATATATGTAGTGTACTTTCATATTTTATGTATAGTATATAATACATATTAGGTGAAATATGATATTTTATGTACAGTATATAATATATATTTGGTGGAATTTGATATTTTACAGACAGTATGTAATGTATATTTGGTGAAATTTGATATTTTATGTACAGTATATAATATATATTTAGTGTTCTTTCATACTTTATGTACAGTATATAATACATATTTTGTGTAATTTGATATTTTATGTACAATATATTATATATTTTTTGAAGTTTGATATTTTATGTACAGTATAAACTATATATTTGGTGAAATGTGATATTTCATGTACAGTATATGATACATATGTAGTGTACTTTCATATTTTATGTATAGTATATAATGCATATTTGGTGAAATTTTATATTTTATGTACAGTATATAATATATATTTGGTGAACTTTGGTATTTTATGTACAGTATCTAATGCATATTTGGTGAAATTTGATATTTTATGTAAAGTATTTAATATATATTTAGTGTTCGTTCATACTTTATGTGCAGTATATAATATATATTTTGTGAAATTTGATATTTTATATAAGTTATATAATATATATGGTGAAATTTGATTTTTTATGTACAGTATATAATATATATGTAGTGTACTTTCATATTTTATGTATAGTGTATAATACATATTTCGTGAAATTTGATATTTTTTGTACAGTATATAATGTATAATTGGTGAAATTTGATATTTTACGTACCGAATGTAATATATATTTGTTGAAGTTTGATATTTTATTTACAGCATATAATATATATTTAATGTTCTTTCATACTTTATGTACAGTATATAATACATATTTTGTGTAATTTGATATTTTATGTACAGTGTATTATATATTTTTTGAAGTTTGATATTTTATGTACAGTATAAACTATATATTTGGTGAAATGTGATATTTTGTGTACAGTATATAATATATATGTAGTGTACTGTCATATTTTATGTATAGTATATAATACATATTTGGTGAAATTTGATATTTTATGTACAGTATATAATATATATTTGGTTAAATTTGATATTTTATGTACAGTATGTAATATTTATTTGTTGAAATTTATATTTTATGTACAGTATATAATATATATTTAGTGTTCTTTCATACTTTATGTACAGTATATAATTCATAGTTTGTGAAATTTGATATTTTATGTACGTTATATAATATATGGTGAAATTTGATATTTTAAGTACAGTATATAATATATATGTAGTGTACTTTCATATTTTATGTATAGTATATAATACATATTTGGTGAAATTTGATATTTTATGTACAGTATATAATATGTATTTGGTGAAATTTGATATATTACATACAGTATATAATATATATTTGGTGAAATTTGATATTTTATGCACAGTATATAATATATATTTAGTGATCTTTCATACTTTATGTACAGTATATAATACATATTTTGTGTAATTTGATATTTTATGTACAGTGTATTATATATTTTTTGAAGTTTGATATTTTATGTACAGTATAAACTATATATTTGGTGAAATGTGATATTTTGTGTACATTATATAATATATATGTAGTGTACTTTCATATTTTATGTATAGTATATAATACATATTTGGTGAAATTTGATATTTTATGTACAGTATGTAATATATATTTGTTGAAATTTATATTTTATGTACAGAATATAATGTATATTTAGTGTTCTTTCATACTTTATGTACAGTATATAATACATAGTTTGTGAAAGTTGATATTATATGTACGTTATATAATATATATGGTGAAATTTGATATTTTATGTACAGTATATAATATATATGTAGTGTACTTCCATATTTTATGTATAGTATATAATACATATTTGGTGAAATTTGATATTTTATGTACAGTATATAATATATATTTGGTGAAATTTGATATTTTCCATACCGAATGTCATATATATTTGGAGAAATTTGCTATTTTATGTACAGTATATAATACATATTTAGTGTTCTTTCTTACTTTATGTACAGTATATAATACATATTTTGTGTAATTTGATATTTTATGTACAGTGTACTATATATTGTTTGAAGTTTGATATTTTATGTACAGTATAAACTATATATTTGGTGAAATGTGATATTTCGTGTACAGTATATAATATATATGTAGTGTACTGTCATATTTTATGTATAGTATATTATACATATTTGGTGAAATTTGATATTTTATGTACAGTATATAATATATATTTGGTGAAATTTGATATTTTATGTACAGTATGTAATATATATTTGTTGAAATTTATATTTTATGTACAGTATATAATATATATTTTGTGTTCTTTCATACTTTATGTACAGTATATAATTCAGAGTTTGTGAAATTTGATATTTTATGTACGTTATATAATATATGGTGAAATTTGATATTTTAAGTACAGTATATAATATATATGCAGTGTACTTTTATAATTTATGTATAGTATATAATACATATTTGGTGATATTTGATATTTTATGTACAGTATATAATAAATATTTGGTGAAATTTGATATTTTACATAAAAAATGTAATACATATTTGGTGAAATTTGATATTTTATGTACAGTATATAATATATATTTAGTGTTCTTTCATACTTTATCTACAGTATATAATACATATTTTGTGTAATTTGATATTTTATGTACAGTATATTAAATATATTTTGAAGTTTGTTATTTTATGTACAGTATAAACTATATATTTGGTGAAATGTGATATTTCGTGTACAGTATATAATATATATGTAGTGTACTTTTATATTTTATTTATAGTATATAATACATATTTGGTGAAATTTGATATATTATGTACAGTATATAATATATATTTGGTGAAATTTGATATTTTATGTGCAGTATGCAATATATATTTGTTGAAATTTATATTTTATGTACAGTATATAATATATATTTAGTGTTCTTTAATACTTTATGTGCAGTATATAATACATAGTTTGTGAAATTTGATATTTTATGCATGTTATATAATATATATGGTGAAATTTGATATTTTATGTACAGTATATAATATATATTTGGTGAAATTTGATATTTTACATACAGTATGTAATACATATTTGGTGAAATTTGATATTTTATGTACAGTATATAATATATATTTAGTGTTCTTTCTTACTTTATGTGCAGTATATAATACCTATTTTGTGAAATTTGATATTTTATATACGTTATATAATATATATGGTGTAATTTGATATTTTATTTACAGTATGTAATATATATGTAGTGTACTTTCATATTTTATGTATAGTATATAATACATATTTGGAGATATTTGATATTTTATTTACAGTATATAATATATATTTGGTGAAATTTGATATTTTACATAAAGTATATAATACATATTTTGAGAAATTTGATATTTTATGTACAGTATATAATATATATTTAGTGTTCTTTCATACTTTATGTACAGTATATAATACATATTTTGTGTAATTTGATATTTTATTTACAGTATATTATATATATTTTGAAGTTTGTTATTTTATGTACAGTATAAACTATATATTTGGTGAAATGTGATATTTCGTGTACAGTATATAATATATATGTAGTGTACTTCCATATTTTATGTATAGTATATAATACATATTTGGTGAAATTTGATATTTTATGTACAGTATATAATATGTATTTGGTGAAATTTGATATTTTATGTGCAGTATGTAATATATATTTGTTGAAATTTATATTTTATGTACAGTATATAATATATATTTAGTGTTCTTTCATACTTTATGTACAGTATATAATACATAGTTTGTGAAATTTGATATTTTATGCATGTTATATAATATATATAGTGAAATTTGATATTTTATGTACAGTATATAATATATATGTAGTGTACTTTCATATTTTATGTATAGAATATAATACATATTAGGTGAAATTTGATATTTTATGTACAGTATATAATATATATTTGGTGAAATTTGATATTTTACAAACGGTATGTAATACATATTTGGTGAAATTTGATATTTTATGTACAGTATATAATATATATTTAGTGTTCTTTCATACTTTATGTACAGTATATAATACATATTTTGTGTAATTTGATATTTTATGTACCTTATATAATATATATGGTGAAATTTGATATTTTATGTACAGTATATAATATAAATGTAGTGTACTTTCATATTTTATGTATAGTATATAATACATATTTGGTGAAATTTGGTATTTTATGTACAGTATATAATATGTATTTGGTGAAATTTGATATTTTACATACCGAATGTTTTATATATTTGGTGAAATTTTCTATGTTCTGTACAGTATATAATACATATTTAGTGTTCTTTCATACTTTATGTACAGTATAAAATACATATTTTGTGTAATTTGATATTTTATGTACAGTGTATTATATATTTTTTGAAGTTTGATATTTTATGTACAGAATAAACTATGTATTTGGTGAACTGTGATATTTCCTGTACAGTATATAATATATATGTAGTGTATTGTCATATTTTATGTATAGTATATAATACATATTTGGTGAAATTTGATATTTTATGTACAGTATATAGTATATATTTGGGGAAGTTTGATATTTTATGTACAGTATGTAATATATATTTAGTGTTCTTTCATACTTTCTGTACAGTATATAATACATATTTTGTGAAATTTGATATTTTATAAACGTTATATAACATGTATGGTGAAATTTGATATTTTATATACAGTATATTATATATATGTAGTGTACTTTCATATTTTATGTATAGTATATAATACATATTAGGTGAAATATGATATTTTATGTACAGTATATAATATATATTTGGTGGAATTTGATATTTTACAGACAGTATGTAATGTATATTTGGTGAAATTTGATATTTTATGTACAGTATATAATATATATTTAGTGTTATTTCATACTTTATGTACAGTATATAATATATATTTTGTGAAATTTGATATTTTATATACGTTATATAATATATATGGTGAAATTTGATTTTTTATGTACAGTATATAATATATATGTAGTGTAATTTCATATTTTATGTATAGTGTATAATACATATTTCGTGAAATTTGATATTTTTTGTACAGTATATAATGTATATTTGGTGAAATTTGATATTTTACGTACCGAATGTAGTATATATTTGTTGAAGTTTGATATTTTAAGTACAGTATATAGTATATATTTAATGTTCTTTCATACTTTATGTACAGTATATAATACATATTTTGTGTAATTTGATATTTTATGTACAGTGTATTATATATTTTTTGAAGTTTGATATTTTATGTACAGTATAAACTATATATTTGGTGAAATGTGATATTTCGTGTACAGTATATAATATATATGTAGTGTACTGTCATATTTTATGTATAGTATATAATACATATTTGGTGAAATTTGATATTTTATGTACAGTATATAATATATATTTGGTGAAATTTGATATTTTATGTACAGTATCTAATGCATATTTGGTGAAATTTGATATTTTATGTACAGTATATAATATATATTTAGTGTTTTTTCATACTTTATCCACAGTATATAATACATAGTTTGTGAAATTTGATATTTTATGTATGTTATATAATATATGGTGAAATTTGATAATTTATGTACAGTATATAATATATATGTAGCATACTTTTATATTTTATGTATAGTATATAATATATATTTGGTGATATTTGATATTTTATGTACAGTATATAATATATATTTGGTGAAATTTGATATTTTACATAAAGTATGTAATACATATTTGGTGAAATTTGATATTTTATGTACAGTATATAATATATATTTAGTGTTCTTTCATACTTTATGTACGGTATATAATACATATTTTGTGTAATTTGATATTTTATGTACAGTATATAATATATATTTTGAAGTTTGTTATTTTATGTACAGTATAAACTATATATTTGGTGAAATGTGATATTTCGTGTACAGTATATAATATATATGTAGTGTACTTCCATATTTTATGTATAGTATATAATACATATTTGGTGAAATTTGATATTTTATGTACAGTATATAATATGTATTTGGTGAAATTTGATATTTTATGTGCAGTATGTAATATATATTTGTTGAAATTTATATTTTATGTACAGTATATAATATATATTTAGTGTTCTTTCATACTTTATGTACAGTATATAATACATAGTTTGTGAAATTTGATATTTTATGCATGTTATATAATATATATGGTGAAATTTGATATTTTATGTACAGTATATAATATATATGTAGTGTACTTTCATATTTTATGTATAGTATATAATACATATTAGGTGAAATTTGATATTTTATGTACAGTATATAATATATATTTGGTGAAATTTGATATTTTACAAACGGTATGTAATACATATTTGGTGAAATTTGATATTTTATGTACTGTATATAATATATATTTAGTGTTCTTTCATACTTTATGTACAGTATATAATACCTATTTTGTGAAATTTGATATTTTATATACGTTATATAATAGATATGGTGAAATTTGATATTTTATTTACACTATATAATATATATGTAGTGTACTTTCATATTTTATGTATAGTATATAATACATATTTGGTGAAATTTGATATTTTATGTACAGTATATAATATATATTTGATGAAATTTGATATTTTACATAACGAATGTTATATATATTTGTTGAAATTTGATATTTTATGTACAGTATATAATATATATTTAGTGTTCTTTCATACTTTATGTACAGTATATAATACATATTTTGTGTAATTTGATATTTTATGTACAGTATATTATATATTTTTTGAAGTTTGAAATTTTATGTACTGGATAAACTATGTATTTGGTGAACTGTGATATTTCGTGTACAGTATATAATATATATCTAGTGTACTGTCATATTTTATGTATAGTATATAATACATATTTGGTGAAATTTGATATTTTATGTACAGTATATAATATATATTTTGTGAAATTTGATATTTTATCTACAGTATGTAATATATATTTGGTTAAATTTTATATTTTATGTACAGTATATAATATATATGTAGTGTTCTTTCATACTTTATGTACAGTATATAATATATCATTTGTGAAATTTGATATTTTATGTACGTTATGTAATATATATGGTGAAATTTGATATTTTATGTACAGTATATAATATATATGTAGTGTACTTTCATATTTTTTGTATAGTATATAATACATGTTTGGTGAAATTTGATATTTTATGTACAGTATATAATATATATTTGGTGAAATTTGATATTTTACATACAGTACGTAATATATATTTGGTGAAATTTGATATTTTATGTACAGTATATAATATATATTTAGTGTTCTTTCATACTTTATGTACAGTATATAATAAATATTTTGTGTAATTTGATATTTTATGTACCTTATATAACATATATGGTGAAATTTGATATTTTATGTACAGTATATAATATAAATGTAGTGTACTTTCATATTTTATGTCTAGTATATAATACATATTTGGTGAAATTTGGTATTTTATGTACAGTATATAATATATATTTGGTGAAATTTGATATTTTACATACCGAATGTTTTATATATTTGGTGAAATTTGCTATGTTCTGTACAGTACATAATACATATTTAGTGTTCTTTCATACTTTATGTACAGTATATAATACATATTTTGTGTAATTTGATATTTTATGTACAGTGTATTATATATTTTTTGAAGTTTGATATTTTATGTACAGTATAAACTATGTATTTGGTGAACTGTGATATTTCCTGTACAGTATATAATATATATGTAGTGTATTGTCATATTTTATGTATAGTATATAATACATATTTGGTGAAATTTGATATTTTGTATACAGTATATAATATATATTTGGTGAAGTTTGATATTTTATGTACAGTATGTAATATATATTTAGTGTTCTTTCATACTTTCTGTACAGTATATAATACATATTTTGTGAAATTTGATATTTTATCAACGTTATATAACATATATGGTGAAATTTGATATTTTATATATAGTATATTATATATATGTAGTGTACTTTCATATTTTATGTATAGTATATAATACATATTAGGTGAAATATGATATTTTATGTACAGTATATAATATATATTTGGTGGAATTTGATATTTTACAGACAGTATGTAATGTATATTTGGTGAAATTTGATATTTTATGTACAGTATATAATATATATTTAGTGTTCTTTCATACTTTATGTACAGTATATAATACATATTTTGTGTAATTTGATATTTTATGTACAATATATTATATATTTTTTGAAGTTTGATATTTTATGTACAGTATAAACTATATATTTGGTGAAATGTGATATTTCATGTACAGTATATGATACATATGTAGTGTACTTTCATATTTTATGTATAGTATATAATGCATATTTGGTGAAATTTTATATTTTATGTACAGTATATAATATATATTTGCTGAACTTTGGTATTTTATGTACAGTATCTAATGCATATTTGGTGAAATTTGATATTTTATGTAAAGTATTTAATATATATTTAGTGTTCGTTCATACTTTATGTGCAGTATATAATATATATTTTGTGAAATTTGATATTTTATATAAGTTATATAATATATATGGTGAAATTTGATTTTTTATGTACAGTATATAATATATATGTAGTGTACTTTCATATTTTATGTATAGTGTATAATACATATTTCGTGAAATTTGATATTTTTTGTACAGTATATAATGTATAATTGGTGAAATTTGATATTTTACGTACCGAATGTAATATATATTTGTTGAAGTTTGATATTTTATTTACAGCATATAATATATATTTAATGTTCTTTCATACTTTATGTACAGTATATAATACATATTTTGTGTAATTTGATATTTTATGTACAGTGTATTATATATTTTTTGAAGTTTGATATTTTATGTACAGTATAAACTATATATTTGGTGAAATGTGATATTTTGTGTACAGTATATAATATATATGTAGTGTACTGTCATATTTTATGTATAGTATATAATACATATTTGGTGAAATTTGATATTTTATGTACAGTATATAATATATATTTGGTTAAATTTGATATTTTATGTACAGTATGTAATATTTATTTGTTGAAATTTATATTTTATGTACAGTATATAATATATATTTAGTGTTCTTTCATACTTTATGTACAGTATATAATTCATAGTTTGTGAAATTTGATATTTTATGTACGTTATATAATATATGGTGAAATTTGATATTTTAAGTACAGTATATAATATATATGTAGTGTACTTTCATATTTTATGTATAGTATATAATACATATTTGGTGAAATTTGATATTTTATGTACAGTATATAATATGTATTTGGTGAAATTTGATATATTACATACAGTATATAATATATATTTGGTGAAATTTGATATTTTATGCACAGTATATAATATATATTTTGTGTTCTTTCATACTTTATGTACAGTATATAATACATATATTGTGCAATTTTATATTTTATGTACAGTGTATAATATATATTTGGTGAAGTTTAATATTTTATGTACAGTATAAACTATATATTTGGTGAAATGTGATATTTCGTGTACATTATATAATATATATGTAGTGTACTTTCATATTTTATGTACAGTATATAATACATATTTGGTGAAATTTGATATTTTATGTACAGTATATAATATATATTTGGTGAAATTTGATTTTTTATGTACAGTATGTAATATATATTTGTTGAAATTTATATTTTATGTACAGTATATAACGTATATTTAGCGTTCTTTCATACTTTATGTACAATATATAATACATGGTTTGTGAAATTTGATATTTTATGTACGTTATATAATATATATGGTGAAATTTGATATTTTATGTACAGTATATAATATATATCTAGTGTACTTTCATATTTTATGTATAGTATATAATACATATTTGGTGAAATTTGATATTTTATGTACAGTATATAATATGTATTTGGTGAAATTTGATATATTACATACAGTATATAATATATATTTGGTGAAATTTGATATTTTATGCACAGTATATAATATATATTAAGTGATCTTTCATACTTTATGTACAGTATATAATACATATTTTGTGTAATTTGATATTTTATGTGCAGTGTATTATATATTTTTTGAAGTTTGATATTTTAAGTACAGTATAAACTATATATTTGGTGAAATGTGATATTTTGTGTACATTATATAATATATATGTAGTGTACTTTCATATTTGATGTATAGTATATAATATATATTTGGTGAAATTTGATATTTTATGTACAGTATGTAATATATATTTGTTGAAATTTATATTTTATGTACAGAATATAATGTATATTTAGTGTTCTTTCATACTTTATGTACAGTATATAATACATAGTTTGTGAAAGTTGATATTATATGTGCGTTATATAATATATATGGTGAAATTTGATATTTTATGTACAGTATATAATATATATGTAGTGTACTTTCATATTTTATGTATAGTATATAATACATATTTGGTGAAATTTGATATTTTATGTACAGTATATAATATATATTTGGTTAAATTTGATATTTTACATACCGAATGTAATATATATTTGGAGAAATTTGCTATTTTATGTACAGTATATAATACATATTTAGTGTTCTTTCTTACTTTATGTACAGTATATAATACATATTTTGTGTAATTTGATATTTTATGTACAGTGTATTATATATTTTTTGAAGTTTGATATTTTATGTACAGTATAAACTATATATTTGGTGAAATGTGATATTTCGTGTACAGTATATAATATATATGTAGTGTACTTTCATATTTTATGTATAGTATATAATACATATTTGGTGAAATTTGATATTTTATGTAATGTATATAATATATATTTGGCGAAATTTGATATTTTATGTACAGTATGTAATATATATTTGTTGAAATTTATATTTTATGTACAGTATATAATATATATTTTGTGTTCTTTCATACTTTATGTACAGTATATAATTCAGAGTTTGTGAAATTTGATATTTTATGTACGTTATATAATATATGGTGAAATTTGATATTTTAAGTACAGTATATAATATATATGTAGTGTACTTTTATATTTTATGTATAGTATATAATACATATTTGGTGATATTAGATATTTTATGTACAGTATATAATAAATATTTGGTGAAATTTGATATTTTACATACCGAATGTAATATATCTTTGGTGAATTTTGCTATTTTATGTACAGTATATAATATATATTTAGTGTTCTTTCATACTTTATCTACAGTATATAATACATATTTTGTGTAATTTGATATTTTATGTACAGTATATTAAATATATTTTGAAGTTTGTTATTTTATGTGGAGTATAAACTACATATTTGGTGAAATGTGATATTTCGTGTACAGTATATAATATATATGTACTGTATTGTCATATTTTATGTATAGTATATAATACATATTTGGTGAAATTTGATATTTTCTGTACAGTATATAATATATATTTGGTGAAATTTGATATTTTATGTACAGTATGTAATATATATTTAGTGTTCTTTCATACTTTTTGTACGGTATATAATACATATTTTGTGAAATTTGATATTTTATATACGTTATATAACATATATGGTGAAATTTGATATTTTATATACAGTATATAATATACTGTAGTGTACTTTCATATTTTATGTATAGTATATAATACATATTAGGTGAAATATGATATTTCATGTACAGTATATAATATATATTTGGTGAAATTTGATATTTTACAGACCGTATGTAATATATATTTGGTGAAATTTGATATTTTATGTACAGTATATAATATATATTTAGTGTTCTTTCATACTTTATGTACAGTATATAATACATATTTTGTGTAATTTGATATTTTATGTACAGTACATTATATATTTTTTGAAGTTTGATATTTTATGTACAGTATAAACTATATATTTGGTGAAATGTGATATTTCATGTACAGTATATAATATATATGTAGTGTACTTTCATATTTTATGTATAGTATATAATACATATTTGGTGAAATTTGATATTTTATGTACAGTATATAATATATATTTGGTGAACTTTGATATTTTATGTACAGTATTTAATGCATATTTGGTGAAATTTGATATATTATGTACAGTATTTAATATATATTTAGTGTTCTTTCATACTTTATGTACAGTATATAACATATATTTTGTGAAATTTGATATTTTATGTACGTTATATAATATATATGGTGAAATTTGATTTTTTATGTACAGTATATAATATATATGTAGTGTACTTTCATATTTTATGAATAGTGTGTAATACATATTTGGTGAAATTTGATATTTTATGTACAGTATATAATGTATATTTGGTGAAATTTGATATTTTACATACCGAATGTAATATATATTTGTTGAAATTTGATATTTTATGTACAGTATATAATATATATTTAGTGTTCTTTCATACTTTATGTACAGTATATAATACCTATTTTGTGTAATTTGATATTTTATGTACAGTGTATTATATATTTTTGGAACTTTGATATTTTATGTACAGTATAAACTATATATTTGGTGAAATGTGATATTTCGTGTTCAGTATATAATATATATGTAGTGTACTGTCATATTTTATGTATAGTATATAATACATATTTGGTGAAATTTGATATTTTATGTACAGTATATAATATATATTTTGTGAAATTTGATATTTTACATACAGTATGTAATACATATTTGGTGAAATTTGATATTTTATGTACAGTATATAGTATATATTTAGTGTTCTTTCATACTTTATGTACCGTATATAATACCTATTTTGTGAAATTTGATATTTTATTTACGTTATATTGTTATATATGGTGAAATTTCATATTTTATTTACAGTATATAATATATATGTAGTGTACTTTCATATTTTATGTATAGTATATAATACATATTAGGTTAAATTTGATATTTTATGTACAGTACATAATATATATTTGGTAAAATTTGATATTTTATGTACAGTATGTAATATACATTTGTTGAAATTTGATATTTTATGTACAGTATATAATATTTATTTAGTGTTCTTTCATACTTTATATACAGTATATAATACATATTTTGTGTAATTTAATATTTTATGTACAGTATATTATATGTTTTTGAAGTTTGTTATTTTATGTACAGTATAAACTATATATTTGGTGAAATGTGATATTTCATGTACAGTATATAATATATATGTAGTGTACTGTCATATTTTATGTATAGTATATAATACATATTTGGTGAAATTTTATATTTTATGTACAGTATATTATATATATATTAGGTGAAATTTGATATTTTACATACTGAATGTAATATATATTTGGGGAAATTTAATATTTTATGTACAGTATATAATATATATTTAGTGTTGTTTCATACTTTATGTACAGTATATAATACATATTTTGTGTAATTTGATATTTTATTTACAGTATATTATATATATTTTGAAGTTTGATATTTTATGTAAAGTATAAACTATGTATTTGTTGAACTGCGATATTTCGTGTACAATATATAATATATATGTAGTGTACTGTCATATTTTATGTATAGTATATAATACATATTTGGTGAAATTTTATATTTTATGTACAGTATATAATATATATTTGGTGAAATTTGATATTTTACATACTGAATGTAATATATATTTGGGGAAATTTGATATTTTTTCTGCAGTATATAATATATATTTAGTGTTTTTTCATACTTTATGTACAGTATATAATATATATTTTGTGAAACTTGACATTTTATGTACGTTATATAATAAATAGGGTGAAATTTGATATTTTAAGTACAGTATATAATATATAAGTAGTGTACTTTCATATTTTTTGTATAGTATATAATACATATTTGGTGAAATTTGATATTTTATGTACAGTATATAATATATATTTGGTGAAATTTGATATTTTATCTACAGTATGTAATATATATTTGGTGAAATTTGATATTTTATGTACAGTATATAATATGTAAGTTGTGTTCTTTCATACTTTATGTACAGTATATAATATATCATTTGTGAAATTTGATATTTTATGTACGTTATATAATATATATGGTGAAATTTGATATTTTATGTACAGTATATAATATATATGTAGTGTACTTTCATATTTTTTGTATAGTATATAATACATGTTTAGTGAAATTTGATATTTTATGTACAGTATATAATATATATTTGGTGAAATTTGATATTTTACATACAGTAAGTAACATATATTTGGTGAAATTTGATATTTTATGTACAGTATATAATATATATTTAGTGTTATTTCATACTTTATGTACAGTATATAATACATATTTTGTGTAATTTGATATTTTATGTACAGTGTATTATATGTTTTTGGAAGTTTGATATTTTATGTACAGTATAAACTATTTGGTGAAATGTGATATTTCGTGTTCAGTATATAATATATATGTAGTGTACTGTCATATTTTATGTATAGTATATAATATATATTTGGTGAAATTTGATATTTTATGTACAGTATATAATATATATTTGGTGAAATTTGATATTTTACATAAAGTATGTAATACATATTTAGTGAAATTTGATATTTTATGTACAGTATATAAAACATATAGTGTGTGCTTTGATATTTTTTGTACAATATGTAATATATATTTTATGTACTTTGATATTTTATGAGCAATATATTATAAATTTTTTCTGTACATTCATATTTTATGTACATTATAAAATATACATATTGTGTAGTCTGATATTTAATGTACAATATATAATGTATGTTTTGTGCTGTTTGATATCTTATGTACAATACATAATATATGTTTTGTGTACGTTGATATTTTAAGTACAATATATAATAAATTTTTTCTATATTTTATATTTTATGTACAATTTATAAAATGTTGTGTACCTTTATATTTTATGTAAGATATACAAATATCATATATTATATATAATATGTATCATATATTACCTATATCACACATTTTATGTTATACATATTGTATATGATAGGTTATATATCATAAATATATTTTGTATATTATATATCATATGTATCATATATTGTGTAGTTTTATATTTTATGTACAACTTATAAGATACATTTTGTGTAGTTTGATATTTTATGTACAATATATACGATATAATTTGTGTACTTTGGTATTTTAGGTGGAATATATAAGATATATATTTTGTAGTTTGATATTTTATGTACAATATATAAGAAGTATTTTGTGTACTTTTTTATTTTATGCACAATATATAAGTTATATTTTGTGTACTTTGCTATTTTTTGTAAATTATATAAGATATACTTTGTGTACTTTGATGTTTTATGTACAATACACTAATTAGAGTTTTGTACTTTGATATTTCATTTACAATATATCAGATATAGCTTGTGTGCTTTGAAATTTTATGTAGAACATATAAGATATGGTTTGTGTACTGTCATATTTTATGTACACTATATAAGATATAGTTTGTATACTTTGATATATTATGCACAACATGTAAGATATAGTTTGCCTACTTTGGTTTTTTATGTACAATATATAAGATATAGTTTGTGTACTTTGATATTTCATTTACAATATATAAGGTATGGTTGGTGTACTTTCATATTTTGTGTACAATATATCAGAAATATTGTGTGTACTTCGGTATTTTATGTACTGTATATAAGATATAGTTTGTGTACTTGGAAATTTTAGGAAAAATATATAAGATATAGTTTGTGTACTTTGATATTTTATGTAAAATATATAACATATAGTTTGTGTACTTTCATATTTTATGTACAACATATAATATATATTTTTTTCTTTGATATTTTATGTACAATATAATACCTATTTTGTGTACTTTGATATTTTATGTAAACTATATAACATATATTTTGTGTAATTTGATATGTTATGTACAATATACAATATACGTTTGTGTTCATTGATATTTTTTGTAAGATATGTGAATATCATGTAATATATAATATGTATAATATATTACATATATCATACATTTTATGTAATATCTGTCATATATTTTATGTTATATATCATATATTATCAGTAATATATATCATATGTTCAAGGTAAAATATATCATACATTATATAATATATAGCATACGGTATAATATATATAATATATTATATATTATATAGCATATATTACATAATATATCATATATCATATTATATATCACATATCATATAATAGACATCATACATTATATTATATATATCTTATGTTATATAATGTTTGTCCCATATTATATTTTTTATAGTTGGTATATATTACCTATTATATATTATTTACTCATCATATAATCTATAATTTAAATGTTATATAATGTATTATATATTTTGTTATACACATAATATATATAATGTATATTTTATATATTTTATATATGATATATTTAATATATAATATATAATCTATTATATACAATATATGTATAATATATATAAGATATATATCTTATATGTATGACATATATAATAATATATAATATAAGATATATATAAAAATATACATGACAAAATATAATATATTTTGTAGATCATTGTACAATACACTTATTATATATTAGATAAAATATATAATATGTATTATATGTTATATATTATATAAATAATATATAATATGTAATATATAATGTCATACAATATATATTATATATTACATGTAATATATAATATATATAATATATAATATATGTAATATGACATGATATTATTTATGTGTATTATGAGATATTATGTATTATATATTATATATTACAGATATAATATATTATACAATATGTAATGCATATATATAATATATGTTATATCTATAATTGTTTTTAGACAGAATCTTGTTCTGTTACACAAACTGGGTTGCATTGGCACCATCTTCGCTCACTGCAATCTCTGCCTCGCAGGCTCAAGTGATTGTTCTGCCTAAGACTCCCAGGTAGCAGGGACTACACCATACTGGGACTACTCCAGCAGCCACCATACGTGGCTGAATTTTTAGTTTTAGTAGAGACAGGATTTCATATATATCATATATTATATATCATAACTTATATAAAATATGTATCATATATTACATATATCATACATTATATGTAATATATATCATATATTATATGTTACATATCACATACTATATGTTATATATCATATATTATCAATAATATATATCATATGTTCAATGAATTATATATCATACATTACTTAACATATAGCACATGATATATCATATATATAATATATTACATAATATATAGCACATATCATATAATATATATGTCATAGTATATACCATACAACTCATATATAAGAGAATTGTTTATATTATATAATATATAACATATATAATATATTTCATAAAGCATATATTACATATATCATGTATTTTATTTCTTATATTATATATAACATGCATCACATATTATATTTATCATACATTACATGTAATACATATCATATATTATATGTTATACATAATATATTATAGGCAATATATCATATATTATCAATAATATATATCAAATAGTCCATGTAATATATATCATACATTATATAATATATAGCATATGTTATAAAATATGTAAAATATATCATATAATATATAGCATATATTGTATAATGTATATCATATATCATATTATATACCATATGTGATATAATATACATCATACATTATATTATATATATCATAGGCTATATAATATTTGTCATATATTATATTTATCATAGACGTATATATTACCATTAATACATTATTAACATAGAATATAGTATATAATTTAAATATTATATAATCTATTATATATTTTGTTTAACATATAATATGTACACTGTATATATTATATATGTTATATATGATATAATCAATATATCATATATAATCTATTATATACATAATATATAAGAGATTATATATATTCTATACATGTCATAAAATACAATATATATTATAGATCATTATGTAATACCCATATTATTTATTGGATAAAATATATAATATATAGATTATATACATTACATATAATATAAAAAATATATATTATATGTAATATATAGTGTCATATAATATATATGACATATTATATATTATATGTAAAATATAATAAATATAACACATATTGTACATAATATGACCTTATATATTTATGTATATAATGAGATATGTTATATTATATATTATACACTACAGATATAATATATTATATAATATATAATGCATATGTATAATACATATTATATTTATAATTGTTTTTAGACAGGGTCTTGTTCTGTTGCACAGACTGTTGTGCAATGGCACAGTCTTGGCTCACTGCTATCTCTGCCTCACGGGGTCAAGCGATTGTCCTGCCTCAGCCTCCCAGGTAGCTGGGACTACACCATACTGGGACTACTCCAGCTGCTACTTGCCTGGCTAATTTTTTTAGTGTTAGTAGAGACAGGATTTCACTGTATTGTCCAGGATGGTCTTGATCTCCTCACGTTGTGATCCTCTTGCCTTGGCCTCCCAAAGTGCTGGGATTAGAGGCCTGAGCCAAGATACATCTTTTTTAAATGAAGAAAAATGTCAAAGGTACTCTGCTTGGTACAATAATCAAATATATAAATTGAGGAATAAAACATAACCATGAAACTTACTGATAACTGCATATGGAAAATACAGAGGATAATGCTTTAAAAAACATATTTGGAAAGCACTAACTAATAATTTGAAGAGTTTGCATTTGACAGGCCAGTATGAACATACCTTGAATGCAGCAACACAGGTTCCACATGAGAAAAATCAAAATCAGGGAAAATGAAACCACAAAGTTTCAATATGCTCCGAGGTTTGAAAAGCTCAGCGCAGACAGTGGCACTTAGGACCAAGGGCAGGAGATCCCTAATCCCATCACCATGGCGATAGGGCATAAACATTCCAGGGTGAAGGCACAATCCACATTGTGACGTCGAACTGCTGCCAGGCAGTCAGGAGTGCTTTCACATGTACAGGAAGGTCATTGAAGGCTCAGTGTTTTGTTTCAAAAACTGAATCCCAAGCCCACACATTACTATGCTGTACCTCTAAAAATAAGTTGTGAGATGGGAAATAGGGCACCCCCAAATATATATATACATGTCTGTATATATATATATAATTTATATAATGTAATATATATAACTTATCTAATATGTATAACATATATATAATTTTCTTTTACATCCTGCATCCTTATATTATGTACAATATATTATGTATAATATAAAATATAATGATATGTTATTATTATATACAATATAGTACATGTAATAATATATAATTATTACATACAACATAATATATAATTATATACATAATTGTACAGTTATATATAAGTATATACAATATAATAATATATAGTATATATAATATCTAATATATCATATATCATATTTTATAAAATATAGAATATCATATGTATAACACAGTATATAATATATGATATTTACTCTATGATATAATATATAATGTATAATATATTTCATATAATATGTAACATATTACACATATGTAATATATTAGATATTCTATAACATAAAGTATTATATATTAGATGTTATATATTATATAACATATTATATATTATATACTATTATAATATATATTATAATATAATATATGATGTGTATTAGATTAAACGTTGTATAATATATTACATTATTTATAGTTATACAGTATAACATATAATATATTGTGATATATTATATATACTATATTATGATATGATGTATATTATATATTAAGATATTTTGCATATAATATGTAATGTAATCATATCGAATAGAATATTATACACATTATATAATATATAACATATAAAATATATATCATATATAATATGAATCATGTATTATATATCATATATTATATATTATGTATTATATCTTACATATATCATACATTATATGTAATACATATCATATGTTTTATATCATATACTATATGTTATATATCACATATTATCAATAATATATATCGTATGTTCAATGTGATATATCATACATTACATAATATATAGAATATGTTATATAATATATATAATATATTGTATAATATATAGCATATATCATATAATATACATCATATGTCATAGTATATACCATACAACTCATATATAACAGAATTTTATATATTATATAGAGTATATAACTTATATAATATATTTCATGAATCATAGATAATATATATCATGTATTATATATCATATATTATATATAACAAGCATCACGTATTACATTCATCATACATTTTATGTAATATATATCGTTTGTTATATGTTACATATCACATATGATATGTAATATATCATAAATTATATGTTATATATCATATACTATATGTTATATGTCATACATTATCAATAATATATATCAAATGTTCAATGTAATATATATCATATATTATATAATATATAGCATGTTATGAAATATATTTAATATATTATATAATGTATAGCATATATTATATAATGTATATCATATATCATATTATATACCGTATATCATATAATATACACCATACATTATAATATATATATTATATACTATATAATATATCTCATATATTATATTTCTCATTGTCGATATATATTACCTATAATACATTTTTTACATAGCTTACAGTATATAATTTAAATATTATATAATATACTATATATTTTGTTTAACATATAATATGCATAATGTATATATTATATATTTTATATAGGACATATTTGATATATCATATATAATCTATTATGTATAATATATAAGAGATTATATATATTACATACATGTCATAAAATATATTATATACTATAGATCATTTTATAATACACATATTATGTATTAGATAAAGTATATATTATATAGAATATATATCTTACATACAATATAAATAATATATATTATATGTAATATATAGTGTCATATAATTTATATGACATATTATGTATTATATGTAATATATAATAAATATAACAGATATTATATATAATATGACATTATATTTTTATGTATATTATGAGATATGATATATTACATATATTATACATTTCAGATATAATATATTATATAATATATAATGCATATGTATAATACATATTATATATATAATTGTTTTTAGACAGGGTCTTGTTCTGTTGCCCAGACTGTCGTGCAATGGCACAGTCTTGGCTCACTGCTATCTCTGCCTCACGGGGTCAATCGATTGTCCTGCCTCAGCCTCCCAGGTAGCTGGGACTACACCGTACTGGGACTACTCCAGCTGCCACCATGCCTGGCTATTTTTTTTAGTGTTAGTAGAGACAGGATTTCACTGTATTGGCCAGGATGGTCTTGATCTCCTCACGTTGTGATCCTCTTGCCTTGGCCTCCCAAAGTGATGGGATTAGAGGCCTGAACCAAGATACATCTTTTTTAAATGAAGAAAAAAGTCAAAGGTACTCTGCTTGGTACAATAATCAAATATATAAATTGAGGAATAAAACATAAAAATGAAACATATTGATAACTGCATATGGAAAATACAGAGGATAATGTTTCAAAAAACATATTTGGAAAGCACTAACTAATAATTTGAAGAGTTTGCATTTGACAGGCCAGTATGAACATACCTTGAATGCAGCAACACAGGTTCCACATGAGAAAAATCAAAATCAGGGAAAATGAAACCACAAAGGTTCAATCTGCTCTGAGCTTTGAAAAGCTCAGCACAGACAGTGGCACTTAGGACCAAGTGCAGGAGATCCCTAATCCCATCACCACAGCGATAGGACATAAACATTCCAGGGTGAAGGCACAATCCACATTGTGAGGTCCAACTGCTGCCAGGCAGTCAGGAGTGCTTTCACATGTACAGGAAGGTCATTGAAGGCTCAGTGTTTTGTTTCAAAAACTGAATCCCAAGCACACACTTTACTATGCTGTACTTCTTAACATAAGTTGTGAGATGGGAAATAGGGCACCCCAAAAACATATACATATATATATGTCTGTATATATATATATAATTTATATAATGTAATATATATAACTTATAAAATATGTACAACATATATATAATTTTCTTTTACATCCTGCATCCTTATATTATATACGATATCTTATGTATAATATAAAATATAATATGTTATTATTATATACAATATAATACATGTAATAATATCTAATTTTAACATATAACAAAATATATCATTATATACATGATACAGTTATATATAATTATATAGAATATAATAATATACAGTATATATAATATATAATATATCATATGTTATATAATATAGAATATCATATGTATAACACAGTATATAATATATGATATTTAATATAAGATATAATATATAATGTATTATATATTTCATATAATATGTAACATATTATACATAATATGTAATATATTAGATATAATATAACATATAATGTATTATGTATTAGATGTTATATATTATATAACATATTATATATTATATCATGGAAATAGGGAACAAACAAATATATATACGTGTGTGAAAATATATATAAATATGTATAATGTAATATATATAACTTATGTAATATGTATAACGTATATATAATTTCCTTTTACATCCTGCATCCTTATATTATATACAATATATTACGTATAATATATAATGATACATTTTTAATATACACAATATAATTCATGTAAAATATATAATTATTATATATAACATAATATGTAATTATATATTGCATATACTTAAATTCATAATTGTATATCATATATTAATATATATTATATATAATATATATTATATATTATATAACCTTTTATATAATACAGAATGTCATATGTATAACATATGATATATTATGTAATATTTAATATATAATATAATATATAATGTATTATATATTACATATAATATATAATGTATTATGTATTCAATATAATATATAATATATTATATATTACATGTAATATATAATATATTATTCATAATAGATACTATATCAGATATTATAAATTATACAGTATATTGTATATTATATATTGTGTGTTATATAATATATCATATATTATTTAGGAATATATTATATATTATATTATATACATGACATATTACATTAAATATATAATATATTACATTATGTATAGTAATATAATAAAATATATAATATATTATGATAAGTTATATATAATATATTAAGATATATTATATGTAATATATTATGGTAAAATATATATTATATATTAAGATATGTTATATATAATATACAGTATAATCATATATTATAGAATATTAAATAATTATGTATAGTATATAACATATTTAACATATGTAATACATCATGTATAATAGATATTTTATGTACAGTATAGAATATATATTTACTCCATATTGATATTTTATGTACAGTATAGAATATATATTTCGTGTACTTGGATATTTCATGTACATTATAGAACATATATTTGGTGTACATTTGTATTTTACGTACAGTATAGAATATACATTTGGTGGATATTGATATTTTCTGTACAGTATAGGAAATATATTTGGTGTAATTTGATATTTTATTTACAGCATACAGAATATATTTGTTGTACTTTGATATTTTAGGTACAGTATAGAATATATATTTGGGGAATTTTGATATTTATTGTACAGTATAAAATACATATTTGGGGTACTGTGATATTTTAAGTACAGGATAGAATATATACTTTGTGTGCTTTTATATTTTATGTATAGTATAGAATATATATTTGGTGTAATTTGACGTTTTTGGACAGTATAGAATATATATTTGGAGGATATTGATATTTTATGTACAGTATAGAATATACATGTGGTGTACTTTCATATTTTATGTACAGTATAGAATATATATTTGTTGTACTTTGACATTTTATGTACAGTATAGACTGCATATTTGGTTTACTTTGATATTTTATATACAGTATAAAATATATATTTGGTGTACTTTGATACTATATGTACAGTAGAGAATATATATTAGGTATAGTTTGATATTTTAAGTACAGTATTGAATATATAGTTTGGGTACTTTGACGTTTTATGTACAGTTCATAACATATACGTTGGGTACTTTGATATTTTATATACAATACACAATATATACATTGTGTACTTTGAAATTTTATGTACAGTACATAATATATATTTTGGGTACTTTGATATTTATGTACAGTACATAATATATAGTTTGGGAACTTTGATTTTTTATGAACAGTACATAATATATAGTATGGGTACTTTGATGTTTTATGTGCAGCATAGTATATATATTTTGTGTACTTTGATATTTTATGTACTGTATAGTATGTATATTTTGGGTACTTTGATATTTTATGTACAGTATAGAATATATACTTTGTGTAATTTGATATTATATGTACTGTATATAATATATATGTGGTGTACTTTGATATTTTATGTACAGTATATAATATCTATGTGGTGAAGTTTGATATTTTATGTAGAGTATATAATATGTATTTGGTGATATTTGATATTTTATGAACAGTATATAATAAATATTTGGTTAAATTTCATATTTTATATACAGTATATAATATACATTTAGTGAAATTTGATATTTTATGTACAGTGTAAAATATATATTTACTGTACTTTCATATTTTATGTACAGTATATAATACATAATTCGTGAAATTTGATATTTTATGTACAGTATGTAATGTATATTTCGTGAAATTTGATATTTTATGTACAGTATATAATAAATATTTGTTGAAATTTGATATTTTATGTACACTATTAAATACTTATTTGTTGAAATGTGATATTTTATGTACAGTATAAAATATATATTTGGTGAAATTTGAAATTTTATGTACAGTTTATAATGTATATTGAGTGCACTTTCATATTTTATGTACATTATATAATATATATTTGGTGAAATTTGATATTTTAAGTACTGTATATTATATATTTGGTGAAATTTTGTACTTTATGTACATTACATAATATATATTTTGTGAAGTTTGATATTTTATGTACAGTATATAATATATATTTGGTGAAGTTTGATATTTTATGAAGAGTATATAATATATATTTGGTGAAATTTGAAATTATGTGCACAGTATTTAATATATATTTGGTGAAATTTGATGTTTTATGTACAGTATATAATATATATTTGGTGAAATTTGATATTTTATGTACAGTATGTAATATATATTTGTTGAAATTTGATATTTTATGTACAGTATATAATATATATTTAGTGTTCTTTCATATCTATGTACAGTGTATAATATATACTTTGTGAAATTTGATATTTTATGTACGTTATATAATATATATGGTGAAATTTGATATTTTATGTACAGTATATGATATATATGTAGTGTACTTTGATATTTTATGTATAGTGTATAATACATATTTGGTGAAATTTGATATTTTATGTATAGTATATAATATAAATTTGGTGAAATTTGATATTTTACATACAGTATGTAATTTATATTTGCTGAAATTTGATATTATATGTAAAGTATATAATATATATTTAGTGTTCTTTCATACTTTATGCACAGTATATAATACATATTTTGTGTAATTTGATATTTTATGAATTGTATATTATATACTTTTTGAAGTTTGATATTTTATGTACAGTATAAAGTATATATTTGGTGAAATGTGATATTTCGTGTACAGTGTATAATATATATGTAGTGTACTTTCATATTTTATGTATAGTATATAATACATATTTGGTGAAATTTGATATTTTATGTACAGTATATAATATATATTTGGTGAAATTTTCCATTTTATGTACAGTATGTAATATATATTTGGTGAAATTTGATATTTTATGTACAGTATATAATATATATTAAGTGTTCTTTCATACTTTATGTATAGTATATAATATATATTTTGTGAAATTTGATATTTTATGTACATTATACAATATATATGGTGAAATTTGATATTTTATGTACAGTATAAAATATATATGTAGTGTACTTTCATATTTTATGTATAGTATAAAATATATATTTGGTGAAATTTGATATTTTATGTACAGTATATATTATATATTTGGTGAAATTTGATATCTTATGTACAGTATGTAATATATATTTGTTGAAATTTGATATTTTATGTATAGTATTTAATATATATGTGGTGAAACGTGATATTTTATGAACAGTATAAACTATATATTTGGTCAAATTTGATATTTTACAGACAGTATGTAATATATATTTGGTGAAATTTGATATTATATGTACAGTATATAATATATATTTAGTGTTCTTTCATACTTTATGTACAGTGTATAATACATATTTTGTGTAATTTGATATTTTATGTACAGTATATTATATATTTTTTGAAGTTTGATATTTTATGTACAGTATAAACTATATATTTGGTGAAATGTGATATTTCGTGTACAGTATATAATATATATGTAGTGTACTTTCATATTTTATGTAGAGTATATAATACATATTTGGTGAAATTTGATATTTTATGTACAGTATATAATATATATTTGGTGAAATATTCTATTTTAAGTACAGTATGTTATATATATTCGGTGAAATTTGATATTTAATGTACAGTATATAATATATATTTAGTGTTCTTTCATACTTTATGTACAGTGTATAATATATATTTTGTGAAATTTGATATTTTATGTACGTTATATAATATATATGGTGAAATTTGATATTTTATGTACAGTATATAATATATATGTAGTGTACTTTCATATTTTATGTATAGTATATAATACATATTTGGTGAAATTTGATATTTGATGTACAGTATATAATATATATTTGGTGAAATTTGATATTTTACATACAGTATGTAATATATATTTGGTGAAATTTGATATTATATGTACAGTATATAATATATATTTACTGTTCTTTCATACTTTATGTACAGTATATAATATATATTTATTGTAATTTTATATTTTATGTACAGTATATTATATATTATTTGTAGTTTGATATTTCATGTACAGTATAAACTATATAGTTGGTGAAATGTGATATTTTGTGTACAGTATATAATATATATTTGGTGTACTTTGATATTTTATGTACAGTATATAAAATATATTTGGTTAAATTTGATATTTTATGTACGGTGTATTATATATATTTGGTGAAATTTGACATTTTATGTACAGTATATAATAAATATTTGTTGAAATTTGATATTTAATGTATAGTATTTAGTATACATTTGATGAAACGTGATATTTTATGTACAGTATAAACTATATATTTCGTGAAATTTGATTTGTGCACAGTATTTAATATACATTTGGTGAAATTTGATATTTTATGTACAGTATATAATACATATTTGCTTAAATTTCATATTTTATGTACAGTATATAATATATATTTGGTGAAATTTGATATTTTATGTACAGTATATAATACATATTTGCTTAAATTTCATATTTTATGTACAGTATATAATATATATTTGGTGAAATTTGATATTTTAAGTACAGTATAAATTATATATTTACGATACTTTCATATTTTATGTACAGTTTATTATACATAGTTGGTGAAATTTGATATTTTATGTACAGTATATAATACTTATCTGTTGAAATTTGATATTTTATGTACAGTATTAAATATATATTTGTTGAAATGTGAAATTTTATGTACAGTATAAAATATGTATTTGGTGAAATTTGATATTTTATGTACAGTTTATAATGTATATTTAGTGCACTTTCATACTTTATGTACAGTATATAATATATATTTGGTGAAATTTGATATTTTATGTACAGTATATTATATATTTTGTGATATTTGGTACTTTATGTACATTAAATAATATATATTTTGTGAAGTTTGATATTTTATGTACAGCATATAATATATATTTGGTGAAGTTTGATATTTTATGTACGTTATGCAGTATATATTTGGTGAAATTTGATACTATGTGCACAGTATTTAATATATATTTGGTGAAATTTGATATTTTATGTACAGTATATAATATTTATGTAGCGTACTTTCATATTTTATGAATAGTATATATTACATATATGGTGAAATTTGATATTTTATGAACAGTATGTAATATATATTTGGTGAAATTTGATATTTTATGTACAGGATATTATAAATATTTGTTGAAATTTGATATTTTATGTATACTATTTAATACATATTTGATGAAACGTGATATATTATGTACAGCATAAACTATATATTTGGTGAAATTTGATATTTCGTGTACAGCATATAATATATATTTAGTGTACTTTGATATTTTATGTACAGTATATAATATATATTTGGTCAAATTTGATATTTTATGTAGAGTATGTAATATGTATTTGGTGTATTTTGATATTTTATGTACAGTATATAATATATATTTGGTGAAGTTTGATATTTTATGTAGAGTATATATTATGTATTTGGTGAAATTTGATATTTTATGTACAGTATATAATACATATTTGGTGAAATTTGATATTTTATGTACAGTATATAATATATATTTGGTGAAATTTGATATTTTTTGTACAGTATATAATAAATATTTGTTGAAATTTGATATTTTATGTATAGTATTTAATATACATTTGATGAAACGTGATATTTTATGTACAGTATAAAGTATATGTTTGGTGAAATTTGATATTTCGTGTACAGTATAAATTATATATTTATGGTACTTTCATATTTTATGTACAGTATATTATACATTGTTGGTGAAATTTGATATTTTATGTACAGTGTGTAATACATATTTGGTGAAATTTGATATTTTATGTACAGTAAATAATAAATATCTGTTGAAATTTGATATTTTATGTACGGTATTAAATATATATTTGTTGAAATGTGAAATTTTATGTACAGTATAAAATATGTATTTGGTGAAATTTGATATTTTATGTACAGTTTATAATGTATATTTAGTGCACTTTCATACTCTATGTACAGTATATAATATATACTTGGTGAATTTTGTTATTTTTAGTACAGTATATTATATATTTTGTGAAATTTGGTACTTTATGTACATTAAATAATATATATTTTGTGAAGTTTGATATTTTACGTACAGCATATAATATATATTTGGTGAAGTTTGATATTTTATGTACATTATGTAATATATATTTGGTGAAATTTGATATTATGTGCACAGTATTTAATATATATTTGGTGAAATTTGATATTTTATGTACAGTATATAATATATATGTAGTGTACTTTCATATTTTATGTATAGTATATATACATATTTGGTGAAATTTGATATTTTATGTACAGTATATAATATATATTTGGTGAAATTTTCTATTTTATGTACAGTATGTAATATATATTTGGTGAAATTTGATATTTTATGTACAGTATATAATATACATTTAGTGTGCTTTCATACTAAATGTACAGTATATAATATATATTTCCTGAAATTTGATATTTTATGTACGTTACATAATATATATGGTGAAATTTGGTATTTTATGTACAGTATATAATATATATGTAGTGTACTTTCATATTTTATGTATAGTATATAATACATATTTGGTAAAATTTGATATTTTATGTACAGTATATAATATATATTTGGTGAAATTTGATATTTTACAGACAGTATGTAATATATATTTGGTGAAATTTGATATTATATGTACAGTATATAATATATATTTAGTGTTCTTTCATACTTTATGTACAGTGTATAATACATATTTTGTGTAATTTGATATTTTATGTACAGTATATTATATATTTTTTGAAGTTTGATATTTTATGTACAGTATAAACTATATATTTGGTGAAATGTGATATTTCGTGTACAGTATATAATATATATGTAGTGTACTTTCATATTTTATGTAGAGTATATAATACATATTTGGTGAAATTTGATATTTTATGTACAGTATACAATATATATTTGGTGAAATATTCTATTTTAAGTACAGTATGTTATATATATTCGGTGAAATTTGATATTTTATGTACAGTATATAATATATATTTAGTGTTCTTTCATACTTTATGTACAGTGTATAATATATATTTTGTGAAATTTGATATTTTATGTACGTTATATAATATATATGGTGAAATTTGATATTTTATGTACAGTATATAATATATATGTAGTGTACTTTCATATTTTATGTATAGTATATAATACATATTTGGTGAAATTTGATATTTTATGTACAGTATATAATATATATTTGGTGAAATTTGATATTTTACATACAGTATGTAATATATATTTGGTGAAATTTGATATTATATGTACAGTATATAATATATATTTACTGTTCTTTTCTACTTTATGTACAGTATATAATATATATTTATTGTAATTTTATATTTTATGTACAGTATATTATATATTATTTGTAGTTTGATATTTCATGTACAGTATAAACTATATAGTTGGTGAAATGTGATATTTTGTATACAGTATATAATATATATTTGGTGTACTTTGATATTTTATGTACAGTATATAAAATATATTTGGTTAAATTTGATATTTTATGTACGGTGTATTATATATATTTGGTGAAATTTGACATTTTATGTACAGTATATAATAAATATTTGTTGAAATTTGATATTTAATGTATAGTATTTAATATACATTTGATGAAACGTGATATTTTATGTACAGTATAAGCTATATATTTGGTGAAATTTGATTTGTGAACAGTATTTAATATACATTTGGTGAAATTTGATATTTTATGTACAGTATATAATATAAATGTAGTGTACTTTCATATTTTATGTATAGTATATATTACATATTTGGTGAAATTTGATATTTTATGTACAGTATATAATATATATTTGGTGAAATTTGATATTTTATGTACAGTATATAATACATATTTGCTTAAATTTCATATTTTATGTACAGTATATAATATATATTTGGTGAAATTTGATATTTTATGTACAGTATAAATTATATATTTACGATACTTTCATATTTTATGTACAGTTTATTATACATAGTTGGTGAAATTTGATATTTTATGTACAGTATATAATACTTATCTGTTGAAATTTGATATTTTATGTACAGTATTAAATATAAATTTGTTGAAATGTGAAATTTTATGTACAGTATAAAATATGTATTTGGTGAAATTTGATATTTTATGTACAGTTTATAATGTATATTTAGTGCACTTTCATACTTTATGTACAGTATATAATATATATTTGGTGAAATTTGATATTTTATGTACAGTATATTATATATTTTGTGATATTTGGTACTTTATGTACATTAAATAATATATATTTTGTGAAGTTTGATATTTTATGTACAGCATATAATATATATTTGGTGAAATTTCATATTTTATGTACGTTATGCAGTATATATTTGGTGAAATTTGATACTATGTGCACAGTATTTAATATATATTTGGTGAAATTTGATATTTTATGTACAGTATATAATATTTATGTAGCGTACTTTCATATTTTATGAATAGTATATATTACATATATGGTGAAATTTGATATTTTATGTACAGTATGTAATATATATTTGGTGAAATTTGATATTTTATGTACAGGATATTATAAATATTTGTTGAAATTTGATATTTTATGTATACTATTTAATACATATTTGATGAAACGTGATATATTATGTACAGCATAAACTATATATTTGGTGAAATTTGATATTTCGTGTACAGCATATAATATATATTTAGTGTACTTTGATATTTTATGTACAGTATATAATATATATTTGGTCAAATTTGATATTTTATGTAGAGTATGTAATATGTATTTGGTGTATTTTGATATTTTATGTACAGTATATAATATATATTTGGTGAAGTTTGATATTTTATGTAGAGTATATATTATGTATTTGGTGAAATTTGATATTTTATGTACAGTATATAATACATATTTGGTGAAATTTTATATTTTATGTACAGTATATAATATATATTTGGTGAAATTTGATATTTTTTGTACAGTATATAATAAATATTTGTTGAAATTTGATATTTTATGTATAGTATTTAATATACATTTGATGAAACGTGATATTTTATGTACAGTATAAAGTATATGTTTGGTGAAATTTGATATTTCGTGTACAGTATAAATTATATATTTATGGTACTTTCATATTTTATGTACAGTATATTATACATTGTTGGTGAAATTTGATATTTTATGTACAGTATGTAATACATATTTGGTGAAATTTGATATTTTATGTACAGTAAATAATAAATATCTGTTGAAATTTGATATTTTATGTACGGTATTAAATATATATTTGTTGAAATGTGAAATTTTATGTACAGTATAAAATATGTATTTGGTGAAATTTGATATTTTATGTACAGTTTATGATGTATATTTAGTGCACTTTCATACTCTATGTACAGTATATAATATATATTTGGTGAATTTTGTTATTTTTAGTACAGTATATTATATATTTTGTGAAATTTGGTACTTTATGTACATTAAATAATATATATTTTGTGAAGTTTGATATTTTACGTACAGCATATAATATATATTTGGTGAAGTTTGATATTTTATGTACATTATGTAATACATATTTGGTGAAATTTGATATTATGTGCACAGTATTTAATATATATTTGGTGAAATTTGATATTTTATGTACAGTATATAATATATATGTAGTGTACTTTCATATTTTATGTATAGTATATATACATATTTGGTGAAATTTGATATTTTATGTACAGTATATAATATATATTTGGTGAAATTTGATATTTTATGTACAGTATATAATACATATTTGCTTAAATTTCATATTTTATGTACAGTATATAATATATATTTGGTGAAATTTGATATTTTATGTACAGTATAAATTATATATTTACGATACTTTCATATTTTATGTACAGTTTATTATACATAGTTGGTGAAATTTGATATTTTATGTACAGTATATAATACTTATCTGTTGAAATTTGATATTTTATGTACAGTATTAAATATATATTTGTTGAAATGTGAAATTTTATGTACAGTATAAAATATGTATTTGGTGAAATTTGATATTTTATGTACAGTTTATAATGTATATTTAGTGCACTTTCATACTTTATGTACAGTATATAATATATATTTGGTGAAATTTGATATTTTATGTACAGTATATTATATATTTTGTGATATTTGGTACTTTATGTACATTAAATAATATATATTTTGTGAAGTTTGATATTTTATGTACAGCATATAATATATATTTGGTGAAGTTTGATATTTTATGTACGTTATGCAGTATATATTTGGTGAAATTTGATACTATGTGCACAGTATTTAATATATATTTGGTGAAATTTGATATTTTATGTACAGTATATAATATTTATGTAGCGTACTTTCATATTTTATGAATAGTATATATTACATATATGGTGAAATTTGATATTTTATGTACAGTATGTAATATATATTTGGTGAAATTTGATATTTTATGTACAGGATATTATAAATATTTTTTGAAATTTGATATTTTATGTATACTATTTAATACATATTTGATGAAACGTGATATATTATGTACAGCATAAACTATATATTTGGTGAAATTTGATATTTCGTGTACAGCATATAATATATATTTAGTGTACTTTGATATTTTATGTACAGTATATAATATATATTTGGTCAAATTTGATACTTTATGTAGAGTATGTAATATGTATTTGGTGTATTTTGATATTTTATGTACAGTATATAATATATATTTGGTGAAGTTTGATATTTTATGTAGAGTATATATTATGTATTTGGTGAAATTTGATATTTTATGTACAGTATATAATACATATTTGGTGAAATTTGATATTTTATGTACAGTATATAATATATATTTGGTGAAATTTGATATTTTTTGTACAGTATATAATAAATATTTGTTGAAATTTGATATTTTATGTATAGTATTTAATATACATTTGATGAAACGTGATATTTTATGTACAGTATAAAGTATATGTTTGGTAAAATTTGATATTTCGTGTACAGTATAAATTATATATTTATGGTACTTTCATATTTTATGTACAGTATATTATACATTGTTGGTGAAATTTGATATTTTATGTACAGTATGTAATACATATTTGGTGAAATTTGATATTTTATGTACAGTAAATAATAAATATCTGTTGAAATTTGATATTTTATGTACGGTATTAAATATATATTTGTTGAAATGTGAAATTTTATGTACAGTATAAAATATGTATTTGGTGAAATTTGACATTTTATGTACAGTTTATAATGTATATTTAGTGCACTTTCATACTCTATGTACAGTATATAATATATATTTGGTGAATTTTGTTATTTTTAGTACAGTATATTATATATTTTGTGAAATTTGGTACTTTATGTACATTAAATAATATATATTTTGTGAAGTTTGATATTTTACGTACAGCATATAATATATATTTGGTGAAGTTTGATATTTTATGTACATTATGTAATATATATTTGGTGAAATTTGATATTATGTGCACAGTATTTAATATATATTTGGTGAAATTTGATATTTTATGTACAGTATATAATATATATGTAGTGTACTTTCATATTTTATGTATAGTATATATACATATTTGGTGAAATTTGATATTTTATGTACAGTATATAATATATATTTGGTGAAATTTTCTATTTTATGTACAGTATGTAATATATATTTGGTGAAATTTGATATTTTATGTACAGTATATAATATACATTTAGTGTGCTTTCATACTAAATGTACAGTATATAATATATATTTCCTGAAATTTGATATTTTATGTACGTTACATAATTTATATGGTGAAATTTGGTATTTTATGTACAGTATATAATATATATGTAGTGTACTTTCATATTTTATGTATAGTATATAATACATATTTGGTAAAATTTGATATTTTATGTACAGTATATAATATATATTTGGTGAAATTTGATATTTTACAGACAGTATGTAATATATATTTGGTGAAATTTGATATTATATGTACAGTATATAATATATATTTAGTGTTCTTTCATACTTTATGTACAGTGTATAATACATATTTTGTGTAATTTGATATTTTATGTACAGTATATTATATATTTTTTGAAGTTTGATATTTTATGTACAGTATAAACTATATATTTGGTGAAATGTGATATTTCGTGTACAGTATATAATATATATGTAGTGTACTTTCATATTTTATGTAGAGTATATAATACATATTTGGTGAAATTTGATATTTTATGTACAGTATACAATATATATTTGGTGAAATATTCTATTTTAAGTACAGTATGTTATATATATTCGGTGAAATTTGATATTTTATGTACAGTATATAATATATATTTAGTGTTCTTTCATACTTTATGTACAGTGTATAATATATATTTTGTGAAATTTGATATTTTATGTACGTTATATAATATATATGGTGAAATTTGATATTTTATGTACAGTATATAATATATATGTAGTGTACTTTCATATTTTATGTATAGTATATAATACATATTTGGTGAAATTTGATATTTTATGTACAGTATATAATATATATTTGGTGAAATTTGATATTTTACATACAGTATGTAATATATATTTGGTGAAATTTGATATTATATGTACAGTATATAATATATATTTACTGTTCTTTCGTACTTTATGTACAGTATATAATATATATTTATTGTAATTTTATATTTTATGTACAGTATATTATATATTATTTGTAGTTTGATATTTCATGTACAGTATAAACTATATAGTTGGTGAAATGTGATATTTTGTATACAGTATATAATATATATTTGGTGTACTTTGATATTTTATGTACAGTATATAAAATATATTTGGTTAAATTTGATATTTTATGTACGGTGTATTATATATATTTGGTGAAATTTGACATTTTATGTACAGTATATAATAAATATTTGTTGAAATTTGATATTTAATGTATAGTATTTAATATACATTTGATGAAACGTGATATTTTATGTACAGTATAAGCTATATATTTGGTGAAATTTGATTTGTGCACAGTATTTAATATACATTTGGTGAAATTTGATATTTTATGTACAGTATATAATATATATGTAGTGTACTTTCATATTTTATGTATAGTATATATTACATATTTGGTGAAATTTGATATTTTATGTACAGTATATAATATATATTTGGTGAAATTTGATATTTTATGTTCAGTATATAATAAATATTTGTTGAAATTTGATATTTTAAGTATAGCATTTAATATACATTTGATGAAACGTGATATTTTATGTACAGTATAAAGTATATGTTTGGTGAAATTTGATATTTCGTGTACAGCATATAATATATATTTGGTGTACTTTGATACTTTATGTACAGTATATAATATATATTTGGTCAAATTTGATATTTTATGTACAGTATGTAATATGTATATGGTGTACTTTGATATTTTATGTACAGTATATAATATATATTTGTTGAAGTTTGATATTTTATGTAGAGTATATATTATGTGTTTGGTGAAATTTGATATTTTATGTACAGTATATAATAAATATTTGCTTAAATTTCATATTTTATGTACAGTATATAATATATATTTGGTGAAATTTGATATTTTATGTACAGTATAAATTATATATTTATGGTACTTTCATATTTTATGTACATTATATTATACATAGTTGGGGAAATTTGATATTTTATGTACAGTATGAAATACATATTTGGTGAAATTTGGTATTTTATGTACAGTATATAATAAATATTTGTCGAAATTTGATATTTTATGTACAGTATTAAATATATATTTGTTGAAATATGAAATTTTATGTACAGTATAATATATGTATTTGGTGAAATTTGATATTTTATGTACAGTTTATAATGTATATTTAGTGCACTTTCATACTTTATGGAGAGTATATATTATATATTTGGTGAAATTTGATATTTTATGTACAGTATATTATACATTTTGTGAAATTTGGTACTTTATGTACATTAAATAATATATATTTTTTGAAGTTTGATATTTTATGTACAGCATGTAATATATATTTGGTGAAGTTTGATATTTTATGTATATTATGTAATATATATTTGGTGAAATTTGATATTATGTGCACAGTATTTAATATATATTGGGTGAAATTTGATATTTTATGTACAGTATATAATATATATGTAGTGTACTTTCATATTTTATGTATAGTATATATTACATATTTGGTGAAATTTGATATTTTATGTACAGTATATAATATATATTTGGTGAAATTTGATATTTTACATACAGTATATAATATATATTTGCTGAAATTTGATATTTTATGTACAGTATATAATATATATTTAGTGTTCTTTCATACTTTCTGTACAGTATATAATACATATTTTGTGTAATTTGATATTTTATGTACAGTATATTATATATTTTTTGAAGTTTGATATTTTATGTACAGTATAACCTATATATTTCGTGAAATGTGATATTTCGTGTACAGTATATAATATATATGTAGTGAATTGTCATATTTTATGTACAGTATATAATACATATTTGGTGAAATTTGATATTTTATGTACAGTATATAATATATATTTGGTGAAATTTGATATTTTATGTACAGGGTGTAATATATATTTGGTAAAATTCGATATTTTATGTACAGCATATAATATATATTTAGTGTTCTTTCATACTTTATGTACAGTATATAATATGTATTTTGTGAAATTTGATATTATATGTACGTTATATAATATATATGGTGAAAGTTGATATTTTATGTACAGTATATAATATATATTTGGTGAAATTTGATATTTTACATACAGTATATAATATTTATTTGGTGAAATTTTATATTTGTGTACAGTATATAATATATATTTAGTGTTCTTTCATACTTTCTGTACAGTATATAATACATATTTTGTGTAATTTGATATTTTATGTACAGTATATTATATATTTTTTGAAGTTTGATATTTTATGTACAGTATAAACTATATATTTCGTGAAATGTGATATTTCGTGTGCAGTATATAATATATATGTAGTGTACTGTCGTATTTTATGTATAGTATATAATACATATTTGGTGAAATTTGATACTTTATGTACAGTATATAATATATATTTGGTGAAATTAGATATTTTATGTACACTATATAATAAATACTTGTTGAAATTTGATATTTTATGTACAGTATATAATATTTATTTAGTGTACTTTCATACTTTCTGTACAGTATATAATACATATTTTGTGTAATTTGATATTTTATTTACAGTATATTATATATTTTTTGAAGTTTGATATTTTATGTACAGTATAAACTATATATTTGTTGAAATGTGATATTTCGTGTACAGTATATAATATATATGTAGTGTACTGTCATATTTTATGTATAGTATATAATACATATTTGGTTAAATTTGATATTTAATGTACAGTATATAATACATATTTAGTGTTCTTTCATACTTTATGTACAGTATATAATACATATTTTGTGTAATTTGATATTTTATGTACAGTATATTATATATTTTTTGAAGTTTGATATTTTATGTACAGTATAAACTATGTATTTGGTGAACTGTGATATTTTGTGTACAGTATATAATATATATGTAGTGTACTGTCATATTTTATGTATAGTATATAATACATATTTGGTGAAATTTGATATTTTGTGTACAGTATTTAATATATATTTGGTGAAATTTGATATTTTATGTTCAGTATGTAATATATATTTGGTGAAATTTGATATTTTATGTACAGTATATAATATATATTTAGTGTTCTTTCATACTTTTTGAACAGTATAGAATACATATTTTGTGAAATTTCATATTTTATATACGTCATATAACATATATGGAGAAATTTGATATTTTATATACAGTATATAATATATATGTAGTGTCCTTTCATATTTTATGTATAGTATTTAATACATATTAGGTGAAATTTGATATTTTATGTACAGTATATAATATATATTTGGTGAAATTTGATATTTTACATACGGTACGTAATATATATTTGGTGAAATTTGATATTTTATACAGTATTTAATACATATTTGGTGAAATTTGATATTTTTGTACAGTATATAATATATATTTAGTGTTCTTTCATACTTTAAGTACAGTATATAATACATAGTTTGTGAAATTTGATATTTTATGTACAGTATTTAATGTATATTTGGTCTAATTTGATATTTTACATACCGAATGTAATATATATTTGCTGAAATTTGATATTTTATGTACAGTATATAATATATATTTAGTGTTCTTTCATACTTTATGTACAGTATATAATACATATTTTGTGTAATTTTATATTTTATGTACAGTGTATTATATATTTTTTGAAGTTTGATATTTTATGTAAAGTATATACTATATATTTGGTGAAATGTGATATTTCGTGTACAGTATATATTATATATGTAGTGTACTGTAATATTTTATGTATTGTATATAATACTTATTTGGTGAAATTTGAAATTTGGTGTACAGTATATAATATAAATTTGGTGAAATTTGATATTTTATGTACAGTATGTAATATATATTTGGGGAAATTTGATATTTTATGTACAGTATTTAATATGTATTTGGAGAAATTTGATATTTTACATACAGTACATTACACATATTTTGTGAAATTTGATATTTTATGTACGTTATATAATACATATGGTGAAATTTGATATTTTATGTACAGTATATAATATATATGTAGTGTACTTTCATATTTTATGTATAGTATATAATACATATTTGGTGAAATTTGATATTTTATGTACAGTATTTAATATGTATTTGGTGAAATTTGATATTTTACATAAAGTATGTAATACATATTTGGTGAAATTTGATATTTTATGTACAGTATATAGTATATTCTTGGTGTACTTTGATATTTTATGTACAGTATATAATATATATTTGGTGTACTTTGATATTTTATGTACAGTATATAGTATATATTTGGTGTACTTTGATATTTTATGTACAGTATATAATATATATTTGGTGTACTTTGATATTTTATGTAGAGTATATAATATATATTTGGTGAAATTTGATATTTTATATACAGTATGTAATATATATTTGGTGAAATTTGGTATTTTATGTACAGTATATAATATACATTTGGTGAAATTTGATATATTATGTCCAGTATATAATATATGTTTGGTGTACTTTGATATTTTATTTACCGTATATAATATATATTTGGTGTACTTTCATATTTTATGTAGAGTATATAGTATATCATTGGTGAAATTAGATATTTTATGTACGGTACATAATGAATATTTGGTGAAATTTGATATTATATGTACAGTACATAGTGTATATTTGGTGAAATTTGGTATTTTATGTACAGTATATAATATATATTAAGTGTACTTTCATATTCCACGTACAGTATAGAATATATATTTGGTGAAATTTGATATTTTATGTACAGTATGTTATGTATTTGGTGAAATTTGGTTTTTTATGTACAGTATATAATATATATTTTGTGTACTTTGATATTTTATGTACAGTATATAATATATATTTGTTAAATTTGATATTTTATGTACAGTATATAATATATATTTGGTGTACTTTGATATTTTATGTACAGCACATAATGTGTATTGGTAGTGCTTTCATATTGTATGTACAGTATATAATGTATATTTGTTAAATTTGATATTTTATGTACAGTATATAATATATATTTGGTGTCCTTTGCTGTTTTATGTACCGTATATAATATATATTTGGTGATATTTGATATTTTATGTACAGTATGTAGCATATATTTGGTGTACTTTGTTATTTTATGTACAGTATATAGTATATATTTGGTGTACTTTGATATTTTATGTACAGTATATAATATATATTTGGTGTACTTTGATATTTTATGTACAGTATATAATGTGTATTTGTAGTACTTTGATATTTTATGTACAGTATATAATATATATTTGTGAAATTTGATATTTTATGTACAGTGTATAGTATATATTTGGTGTACTTTGCTGTTTTATGTACAGTATGTAATATATATTTGGTGATATTTGATATTTTATGTACAGTATGAAACATATATTTGATGTACTTTGATATTTTATGTACAGTATATAGAATATATTTGGTGTACTTTGATATTTTATGTACAGTATATAATATATATTTGGTGTACTTTGATATTTTATTTACAGTATATAATATATATTTGGTAAAATTTGATATTTTATGTACAGTATGTAATATATATTTGGTGAAATTTGGTATTTTATGTACAGTATATAATATACATTTGGTGAAATTTGATATATTATGTCCAGTATATAATATATGTTTGGTGTACTTTGATATTTTATGTACCGTATATAATATATATTTGGTGTACTTTCACATTTTATGTAGAGTATATAGTATATAATTGGTGAAATTAGATATTTTTTGTACGGTATATAATGAATATTTGGTGAAATTTGATATTATATGTACAGTATATAGTGTATATTTGGTGAAATTTGGTATTTTATGTACAGTATATAATATATATTAGGTGTACTTTCATATTCCATGTACAGTACAGAATATATATTTGGTGAAATTTCATATTTTATGTACAGTATGTTATATATTTGGTGAAATTTGGTTTTTTATGTACAGTATAAAATATATTTTTGGTGTACTTTGATATTTTATGTACAGTGTATAATATATATTTGTGAAATTTGATATTTTATGTACAGTATATAATATATATTTGGTGTACTTTGATATTTTATGTACAGTACATAATGTGTATTTGTTGTACTTTGATATTTTATGTACAGTATATAATATATATTTGTGAAATTTGATATTTTATGTACAGTATATTATATATATTTGGTGTACTTTGCTGTTTTATGTACTGTATATAATATATATTTGGTGATATTTGATATTTTATGTACAGTATGTAACATATTTGGTGTACTTTGATATTTTATGTACAGTACATAGTATATATTTGGTGTACTTTGATATTTTATGTACAGTATATAATATATATTTGGTGTACTTTGATATTTTATGTATAGTATATAATGTGTATTTGTAGTACTTTGATAATCTATGTACAGAATATAATATATATTTGTGAAATTTGATATTTTATGTACAGTGTATAATATATATTTGGTGTACTTTGCTGTTTTATGTACAGTATATAATATATATTTGGTGATATTTGATATTTTATGTATAGTATTTAATATACATTTGATGAAACGTGATAATTTATGTACAGTATAAAGTATATGTTTGGTGAAATTTGTTATTTCTTGTACAGCATATAATAAATATTTGTGTACTTTGATATTTTATGTACAGTATATAATATATATTTGGTCAAATTTGATATTTTATGTACGGTATGTAATATGTATTTGGTGTACTTTGATGTTTTATATACAGTATATAATATATATTTGGTGAAGTTTGATATTTTATGTAGAGTATATATTATGTATTTGGTGAAATTTGATATTTTATGTACAGTATATAATAAATATTTGCTTAAATATCATATTTTATGTACAGTATATAATATATAATTGGTGAAATTTGATATTTTATGTACAGTATAAATTATATATTTATGGTACTTTCATATTTTATGTACAGTATATTATACATTGTTGGTGAAATTTGATATTTTATGTACAGTATGTAATACATATTTGGTGAAATTTGATATTTTATGTACAGTATGTTATATATATTTGTTGAAATTTATATTTTATGTACAGTATATAATATATATTTAGTGTTCTTTCATACTTTATGTACAGTATATAATACATAGTTTGAGAAATTTGATATTTTATGTATGTTATATAATATCTATGGTGAAATTTGATATTTTATGTACAGTATATAATATATATGTAGTGTACTTTCATATTTTATGTATAGAATATAATACATATTTGGTGATATTTGATATTTTATGTACAGTATATAATATATATTTTGTGAAATTTGATATTTTACATAAAGTATGTAATACATATTTGGTGAAATTTGATATTTTATGTACAGTATATAATATATATTTAGTGTTGTTTCAGACTTTATGTACAGTATATAATACATATTTTGTGTAATTTGATATTTTATGTTCGGTATATTATATATTTTTTGAATTTTGATATTTTATGTACAGTATAAACTATATATTTGGTGAAATATGATATTTCGTGTACAGTATATAATATATAAGTAGTGTACTTTCATATTTTATGTATAGTATATAATACATATTTGGTGAAATTTGATATTTTATGTACAGTATATAATATATATCTGGTGAAATTTGATATTTTATGTACAGTATGTAATATATATTTGTTGAAATTTATATTTTATGTACAGTATATAATGCATATTTAGTGTTCTTTCATACTTTATGTACAGTATATAATACATAGTTTGTGAAATTTGATATTTTATGTACGTTATATAATATATATGGTGAAATTTGATATTTTATGTACAGTATATAATATATATCTAGTGTACTTTCATATTTTATGTATAGTATATAATACATATTTGGTGAAATTTGATATTTTATGTACAGTATATAATAAATATTTGGTGAAATTTGATATATTACATACAGTATGTAATATATATTTGGTGAAATTTGATATTTTATGTACAGTATATAATATATATTTAGTGTTCTTTCATACTTTATGTACAGCATATAATACATATTTTGTGTAATTTGATATTTTATGTACCTTATATAACATATATGGTGAAATTTGATATCTTATGTACAGTATATAATATATATGTAGTGTACTTTCATAATTTATGTATAGTATATAATACATATTTGGTGAAATTTGATATTTTATGTACAGTATATAATATATATTTGGTGAAATTTGATATTTTAGATACGGTATGTAATATATATTTGGTGAAATTTGATATTTTATATACAGTATATAATATATATTTGGTGAAATTTGATATTTTATGTACAGTATGTAATATATATTTGTTGAAATTTATATTTTATGTACAGTATATAATATATATTTAGTGTTCTTTCATACTTTATGTACAGTATAAAATACATAGTTTGTGAAATTTATATTTTATGTATGTTATATAATATATATGGTGAAATTTGATATTTTATGTACAGTATATAATATATATTAGTGTACTTTCATATTTTATGTATAGTATATAATACATATTTGGTGATATTTGATATTTTTTGTACAGTATATAATATATATTTGGTGAAATTTGATATTTTACATAAGGTATGTAATACATATTTGGTGAAATTTGATATTTTATGTACAGTATATAATATATATTTAGTGTTCTTTCATACTTTATGTACAGTATATAATACATATTTTGTGTAATTTGATATTTTATGTACAGTGTATTATATATTTTTTGAAGTTTGATATTTTATGTACAGTGTAAACTATATATTTGGTGAAATGTGATATTTCGTGTACAGTATATAATATATACGTAGTGTACTTTCATATTTTATGTAGAGTATATAATACATATTTGGTGAAATTTTATATTTTATGTACCGTATATAATATATATTTGGTGAAATTTGATATTTTATGTACAGTATGTAATATATATTTGTTGAAATTTATATTTTATGTACAGTATATAATGTATATTTAGTGTTCTTTCATACTTTATGTACAGTATATAATACATAGTTTGTGAAATTTGATATTTTATGTACGTTATATAATATATATGGTGAAATTTGATATTTTATGTACAGTATATAATATATATCTAGTGTACTTTCATATTTTATGTATTGTATATAACACATATTTGGTGAAATTTGATATTTTATGTACAGTATATAATATGTATTTGGTGAAATTTGGTATATTACATACAGTATGTATTATATATTTGGTGAAATTTGATATTTTGTGTACAGTATATAATATATATTTAATGTTCTTTCATACTTTATGTACAGTATATAATACATATTTTGTGTAATTTGATATTTTATGTACCTTATATAACATATATGGTGAAATTTGATATTTTATGTACTGTATATAATATATATTTAGTGTTCTTTCATTCTTTATGTACAGTATATAATACTTATTTTGTGTAATTTGATATTTTATGTACAGTGTATTATATATTTTTTGAAGTTTGATATTTTATGTACAGTATAAACTATATATTTGGTGAACTGTGATATTTCGTGTACAGTATATAATATATGTAGTGTATTGTCATATTTTATGTATAGTATATAATACATATTTGGTGAAATTTGATATTTTATGTACAGTATATAATATATATTTGGTGAAATTTGATATTTTATGTACAGTATATAATATATATTTAGTGTTCTTTCATACTTTTTGTACAGTATATAATACATATTTTGTGAAATTTGATATTTTATATACGTTATATAACATATATGGTGAAATTTGATATTTTATATAAAGTATATAATATATATGTAGTGTACTTTCATATTTTATGTATAGTATATAGTACATATTAGGTGAAATATGATATTTTATGTACAGTATATAATATATATTTGGTGAAATTTGATATTTTACAGACAGTATGTAATATATATTTGGTTAAATTTGATATTTAATGTACAGTATATAATATATATTTAGTGTTCTTTCATACTTTATGTACAGTATATAATACATATTTTGTGTAATTTGATATTTTATGTACAGTATATTATATATTTTTTGAAGTTTGATATTTTATGTGCAGTATAAACTATATATTTACTGAAATGTGATATTTCATGTACAGTATATAATATATATGTAGTGTACTTTCATATTTCATGTATAGTATATAATACATATTTGGTGAATTTTGATATTTTATGAACAGTATATAATATATATTTGGTGAACTTTGATATTTTATGTACAGTATCTAATACATATTTGGTGAAATTTGATATTTTATGTACAGTATATAATATATATTTAGTGTTCTTTCATACTTTATGTACAGTATATAATATATATTTTGGGAAATTTGATATTTTATGTACGTTATATAATATATATGGTGAAATTTGATTTTTTATGTACAGTATATAATATATATGTAGTGTACTTTCATATTTTATGTATAGTGTGTAATACATATTTGGTGAAATTTGATATTTTATGTACAGTATATAATGTATATTTGGTGAAATTTGATATTTTACATACCGAATGTAATATATATTTGTTGAAATTTGATATTTAATGTACAGTATATAATATATATTTAGTGTTCTTTCATTCTTTATGTACAGTATATAATACTTATTTTGGGTAATTTGATATTTTATGTACAGTGTATTATATATTTTTTGAAGTTTGATATTTTATGTACAGTATAAACTATATATTTGGTGAAATGTGATATTTCATGTACAGTATATAATATATAGGTAGTGTTCTGTCATATTTTATTTATAGTATATAATACATATTTGGTGAAATTTGATATTTTATGTACATTATATAATATATATTTGGTGAAATTTTATATTTTATGTAGAGTATGTAACATATATTTCTTGAAATTTATATTTTATGTACAGTATATAATATATATTTAGTGTTCTTTCATACTTTATGTACAGTATATAATACATAGTTTGTGAAATATGATATTTTATGTATGTTATATAATATATGGTGAAATTTGATATTTTATGTACAGTATATAATGTTTATGTAGTGTACTTTCATATTTTATGTATAGTATATAATACATATTTGGTGAAATTCGATATTTTATGTTCAGTATATAATATGTATTTGGTGAAATTTGATATATTACATACAGTATGTATTATATATTTGGTGAAATTTGATATTTTATGTACAGTATATAATATATATTTAGTGTTCTCTCATACTTTATGTACAGTATATAATACATATTTTGTGTAATTTGATATTTTATGTACCTTATATAACATATATGGTGAAATTTGATATCTTATGTACAGTATATAATATATATGTAGTGGACTTTCATATTTTATGTATAGTATATAATATATATTTGGTGAAATTTGGTATTTTATGTACAGTATATAATATATATTTGGTGAAATTTCATATTTTACATACCGAATGTAATATATATTTGGTGAATTTTGCTATTTTATGTACAGTATATAATACATATTTAGTGTTCTTTCATACTTTATGTACAGTAGATAATACATATTTTGTGTAATTTGATATTTTATGTACAGTGTATTATATATTTTTTGAAGTTTGATATTTTATGTACAGTATAAACTATATATTTGGTGAACTGTGATATTTCGTGTACAGTATATAATATATATGTAGTGTATTGTCATATTTTATGTATAGTATATAATACATATTTGGTGAAATTTCATATTTTATGTACAGTATATAATATATATTTGGTGAAATTTGATATTATATGTACAGTATGTAATATATATATAGTGTTCTTTCATACTTTTTGTACAGTATATAATACATATTTTGTGAAATTTGATATTTTATATACGTTATATAACATATGGTGAAATTTGATATTTTATATACAGTATATAATATATATGTAGTGTACTTTCATATTTTATGTATAGTATATAGTGCATATTAGGTGAAATATGATATTTTATGTACAATATATAATATATATTTGGTGAAATTTGATATTTTACAGACAGTATGTAATATATATTTGGTGAAATTTGATATTTTATGTACAGTATATAATATATATTTAGTGTTCTTTCATACTTTATGTACAGTATAAAATACATATTTGGTGTAATTTGATATTTTATGTACTGTATATTATATATTTTTTGAAGTTTGATATTTTATGTGCAGTATAAACTATATATTTATTGAAATGTGATATTTCATGTACAGTATATAATATATATGTAGTGTACTTTCATATTTTATGTACAGTATATAATACATATTTGGTGAATTTTGACATTTTATGAACAGTATATAATATATATTTGGTGAACTTTGATATTTTATGTACAGTATCTAATGCATATTTGGTGAAATTTGATATTTTATGTACAGTATATAATATATATTTAGTGTTCTTTCATACTTTATGTACAGTATATAATATATATTTTGTGAAATTTGAAATTTTATGTACGTTATATAATATATATGGTAAAATTTGATTTTTTATGTACAGTATATAATATATATGTAGTGTACTTTCATATTTTATATATAGTGTATAATACATATTTGGTGAAATTTGATATTTTATGTACAGTATATAATGAATATTTGGTGAAATTTGATATTTTACATACCGAATGTAATATATATTTGTTGAAATTTGATATTTTATGTACAGTATATAATATATATGTAGTGTTCTTTCATATTTTCTGTACAGTATATAATACATATTTTGTGTAATTTGATATTTTATGTACAGTATATTATATATTTTTTGAAGTTTGATATTTTATGTACAGTATATACAATATATTTGGTGAAATGTGATATTTCGTGTACAGTATATAATATAAATGTAGTGTACTGTCATATTTTATGTATTGTATATAATACTTATTTGGTGAAATTTGATATTTTGTGTACAGTATATAATATAAATTTGGTGAAATTTGATATTTTATGTACAGTATATAATATATATTTGGTGAAATTTGATATTTTATGTAGAGTATGTAATATATATTTGTTTAAATTTATATTTTATGTACAGTATATAATATATATTTAGTGTTCTTTCATACTTTATGTACAGTATATAATACATAGTTTGTGAAATTTGATATTTTATGTATGTTATATAATATATGGTGAAATTTGATATTTTATGTACAGTATATAATATATATGTAGTGTACTTTCATATTTTATGTATAGTATATAATACATATTTGGTGAAATTCGATATTTTATGTTCAGTATATAATATGTATTTGGTGAAATTTGATATATTACATACAGTATGTATTATATATTTGGTGAAATTTGATATTTTATGTACAGTATATAATATATATTTAGTGTTCTCTCATACTTTATGTACAGTATATAATACATATTTTGTGTAATTTGATATTTTATGTACCTTATATAACATATATGGTGAAATTTGATATCTTATGTACAGTATATAATATATATGTAGTGGACTTTCATATTTTATGTATAGTATATAATATATATTTGGTGAAATTTGGTATTTTATGTACAGTATATAATATATATTTGGTGAAATTTCATATTTTACATACCGAATGTAATATATATTTGGTGAATTTTGCTATTTTATGTACAGTATATAATACATATTTAGTGTTCTTTCATACTTTATGTACAGTAGATAATACATATTTTGTGTAATTTGATATTTTATGTACAGTGTATTATATATTTTTTGAAGTTTGATATTTTATGTACAGTATAAACTATATATTTGGTGAACTGTGATATTTCGTGTACAGTATATAATATATATGTAGTGTATTGTCATATTTTATGTATAGTATATAATACATATTTGGTGAAATTTCATATTTTATGTACAGTATATAATATATATTTGGTGAAATTTGATATTATATGTACAGTATGTAATATATATATAGTGTTCTTTCATACTTTTTGTACAGTATATAATACATATTTTGTGAAATTTGATATTTTATATACGTTATATAACATATGGTGAAATTTGATATTTTATATACAGTATATAATATATATGTAGTGTACTTTCATATTTTATGTATAGTATATAGTGCATATTAGGTGAAATATGATATTTTATGTACAATATATAATATATATTTGGTGAAATTTGATATTTTACAGACAGTATGTAATATATATTTGGTGAAATTTGATATTTTATGTACAGTATATAATATATATTTAGTGTTCTTTCATACTTTATGTACAGTATAAAATACATATTTGGTGTAATTTGATATTTTATGTACTGTATATTATATATTTTTTGAAGTTTGATATTTTATGTGCAGTATAAACTATATATTTATTGAAATGTGATATTTCATGTACAGTATATAATATATATGTAGTGTACTTTCATATTTTATGTACAGTATATAATACATATTTGGTGAATTTTGACATTTTATGAACAGTATATAATATATATTTGGTGAACTTTGATATTTTATGTACAGTATCTAATGCATATTTGGTGAAATTTGATATTTTATGTACAGTATATAATATATATTTAGTGTTCTTTCATACTTTATGTACAGTATATAATATATATTTTGTGAAATTTGAAATTTTATGTACGTTATATAATATATATGGTAAAATATGATTTTTTATGTACAGTATATAATATATATGTAGTGTACTTTCATATTTTATATATAGTGTATAATACATATTTGGTGAAATTTGATATTTTATGTACAGTATATAATGAATATTTGGTGAAATTTGATATTTTACATACCGAATGTAATATATATTTGTTGAAATTTGATATTTTATGTACAGTATATAATATATATGTAGTGTTCTTTCATATTTTCTGTACAGTATATAATACATATTTTGTGTAATTTGATATTTTATGTACAGTATATTATATATTTTTTGAAGTTTGATATTTTATGTACAGTATATACAATATATTTGGTGAAATGTGATATTTCGTGTACAGTATATAATATAAATGTAGTGTACTGTCATATTTTATGTATTGTATATAATACTTATTTGGTGAAATTTGATATTTTGTGTACAGTATATAATATAAATTTGGTGAAATTTGATATTTTATGTACAGTATATAATATATATTTGGTGAAATTTGATATTTTATGTAGAGTATGTAATATATATTTGTTTAAATTTATATTTTATGTACAGTATATAATATATATTTAGTGTTCTTTCATACTTTATGTACAGTATATAATACATAGTTTGTGAAATTTGATATTTTATGTATGTTATATAATATATGGTGAAATTTGATATTTTATGTACAGTATATAATATATATGTAGTGTACTTTCATATTTTATGTATAGTATATAATACATATTTGGTGAAATTTGATATTTTATGTACAGTATATAATATGTATTTGGTGAAATTTGATATATTACATACAGTATGTATTATATATTTGGTGAAATTTGATATTTTATGTACAGTATATAATATATATTTAGTGTTCTTTCATACTTTATGTACAGTATATAATACATATTTTGTGTAATTTGATATTTTATGTACCTTATATAACATATATGGTGAAATTTGATATTTTATGTACAGTATATAATATATATGTAGTGTACTCTCATATTTTATATTTAGTATATAATACATATTTGGTGAAATTTGGTATTTTATGTACAGTATATAATATATATTTGGTGAAATTTCATATATTACATACCGAATGTAATATATTTTTGGTGAAATTTGCTATTTTATGTACAGTATATAATACATATTTAGTGTTCTTTCATACTTTATGTACAGAATATAATACATATTTTGTGTAATTTGGTATTTTATGTACAGTGTATTATATATTTTTTGAAGTTTGATATTTTATGTACAGTATAAACTATATATTTGGTGAACTGTGATATTTCGTGTACAGTATATAATATATATGTAGTGTATTGTCATATTTTATGTATACTATATAATACATATTTGGTGAAATTTGATATTTTATGTACAGTATATAATATATATTTGGTGAAATTTGATATTTTATGTACAGTATGTAATATATATTTAGTGTTCTTTCATACTTTTTGTACAGTATATAATACATATTTTGTGAAATTTGATATTTTATATACGTTATATAACATATATGGTGAAATTTGATATTTTATATACAGTATATAATATATATGTAGTGTACTTTCATATTTTATGTATAGTATATAATACATATTAGGCGAAATATGATATTTTATGTACAGTATATAATATATATTTGGTGAAATTTGATATTTTACAGACAGTATGTAATATATATTTGGTGAAATTTGATATTTTATGTACAGTATATAATATATATTTAGTGTTCTTTCATACTTTATGTACAGTATAAAATACATATTTGGTGTAATTTGATATTTTATGTACTGTATATTATATATTTTTTGAAGTTTGATATTTTATGTGCAGTATAAACTATATATTTAGTGAAATGTGATATTTCATGTACAGTATATAATATATATGTAGTGTACTTTCATATTTTATGTACAGTATATAATACATATTTGGTGAATTTTGACATTTTATGAACAGTATATAATATATATTTGGTGAACTTTGATATTTTATGTACAGTATCTAATGCATATTTGGTGAAATTTGATATTTTATGTACAGTATATAATATATATTTAGTGTTCTTTCATACTTTATGTACAGTATATAATATATATTTTGTGAAATTTGAAATTTTATGTACGTTATATAATATATATGGTAAAATTTGATTTTTTATGTACAGTATATAATATATATGTAGTGTACTTTCATATTTTATATATAGTGTATAATACATATTTGGTGAAATTTGATATTTTATGTACAGTATATAATGAATATTTGGTGAAATTTGATATTTTACATACCGAATGTAATATATATTTGTTGAAATTTGATATTTTATGTACAGTATATAATATATATGTAGTGTTCTTTCATATTTTCTGTACAGTATATAATACATATTTTGTGTAATTTGATATTTTATGTACAGTATATTATATATTTTTTGAAGTTTGATATTTTATGTACAGTATATACAATATATTTGGTGAAATGTGATATTTCGTGTACAGTATATAATATAAATGTAGTGTACTGTCATATTTTATGTATTGTATATAATACTTATTTGGTGAAATTTGATATTTTGTGTACAGTATATAATATAAATTTGGTGAAATTTGATATTTTATGTACAGTATATAATATATATTTGGTGAAATTTGATATTTTATGTAGAGTATGTAATATATATTTGTTTAAATTTATATTTTATGTACAGTATATAATATATATTTAGTGTTCTTTCATACTTTATGTACAGTATATAATACATAGTTTGTGAAATTTGATATTTTATGTATGTTATATAATATATGGTGAAATTTGATATTTTATGTACAGTATATAATATATATGTAGTGTACTTTCATATTTTATGTATAGTATATAATACATATTTGGTGAAATTTGATATTTTATGTACAGTATATAATATGTATTTGGTGAAATTTGATATATTACATACAGTATGTATTATATATTTGGTGAAATTTGATATTTTATGTACAGTATATAATATATATTTAGTGTTCTTTCATACTTTATGTACAGTATATAATACATATTTTGTGTAATTTGATATTTTATGTACCTTATATAACATATATGGTGAAATTTGATATTTTATGTACAGTATATAATATATATGTAGTGTACTCTCATATTTTATATTTAGTATATAATACATATTTGGTGAAATTTGGTATTTTATGTACAGTATATAATATATATTTGGTGAAATTTCATATATTACATACCGAATGTAATATATTTTTGGTGAAATTTGCTATTTTATGTACAGTATATAATACATATTTAGTGTTCTTTCATACTTTATGTACAGAATATAATACATATTTTGTGTAATTTGGTATTTTATGTACAGTGTATTATATATTTTTTGAAGTTTGATATTTTATGTACAGTATAAACTATATATTTGGTGAACTGTGATATTTCGTGTACAGTATATAATATATATGTAGTGTATTGTCATATTTTATGTATACTATATAATACATATTTGGTGAAATTTGATATTTTATGTACAGTATATAATATATATTTGGTGAAATTTGATATTTTATGTACAGTATGTAATATATATTTAGTGTTCTTTCATACTTTTTGTACAGTATATAATACATATTTTGTGAAATTTGATATTTTATATACGTTATATAACATATATGGTGAAATTTGATATTTTATATACAGTATATAATATATATGTAGTGTACTTTCATATTTTATGTATAGTATATAATACATATTAGGCGAAATATGATATTTTATGTACAGTATATAATATATATTTGGTGAAATTTGATATTTTACAGACAGTATGTAATATATATTTGGTGAAATTTGATATTTTATGTACAGTATATAATATATATTTAGTGTTCTTTCATACTTTATGTACAGTATAAAATACATATTTGGTGTAATTTGATATTTTATGTACTGTATATTATATATTTTTTGAAGTTTGATATTTTATGTGCAGTATAAACTATATATTTAGTGAAATGTGATATTTCATGTACAGTATATAATATATATGTAGTGTACTTTCATATTTTATGTACAGTATATAATACATATTTGGTGAATTTTGACATTTTATGAACAGTATATAATATATATTTGGTGAACTTTGATATTTTATGTACAGTATCTAATGCATATTTGGTGAAATTTGATATTTTATGTACAGTATATAATATATATTTAGTGTTCTTTGATACTTTATGTACAGTATATAATATATATTTTGTGAAATTTGAAATTTTATGTACATTATATAATATATATGGTAAAATTTGATTTTTTATGTACAGTATATAATATATATGTAGTGTACTTTCATATTTTATATATAGTGTATAATACATATTTGGTGAAATTTGATATTTTATGTACAGTATATAATGTATATTTGGTGAAATTTGATATTTTACATACCGAATGTAATATATATTTGTTTAAATTTGATATTTTATGTACAGTATATAATATATATGTAGTGTTCTTTCTCATTTTCTGTACAGTATATAATACATATTTTGTGTAATTTGATATTTTATGTACAGTATATTATATATTTTTTGAAGTTTGATATTTTATGTACAGTATATACAATATATTTGGTGAAATGTGATATTTCGTGTACAGTATATAATATAAATGTAGTGTACTGTCATATTTTATGTATTGTATATAATACTTATTTGGTGAAATTTGATATTTTGTGTACAGTATATAATATAAATTTGGTGAAATTTGATATTTTATGTACAGTATATAATATATATTTGGTGAAATTTGATATTTTATGTAGAGTATGTAATATATATTTGTTTAAATTTATATTTTATGTACAGTATATAATATATATTTAGTGTTCTTTCATACTTTATGTACAGTATATAATACATAGTTTGTGAAATTTGATATTTTATGTAAGTTATATAATATATGGTGAAATTTGATATTTTATGTACAGTATATAATATATATGTAGTGTACTTTCATATTTTATGTATAGTATATAATACATATTTGGTGAAATTTGATATTTTATGTACAGTATATAATATGTATTTGGTGAAATTTGATATATTACATACAGTATGTATTATATATTTGGTGAAATTTGATATTTTATGTACAGTATATAATATATATTTAGTGTTCTTTCATACTTTATGTACAGTATATAATACATATTTTGTGTAATTTGATATTTTATGTACCTTATATAACATATATGGTGAAATTTGATATTTTATGTACAGTATATAATATATATGTAGTGTACTCTCATATTTTATATTTAGTATATAATACATATTTGGTGAAATTTGGTATTTTATGTACAGTATATAATATATATTTGGTGAAATTTCATATATTACATACCGAATGTAATATATTTTTGGTGAAATTTGCTATTTTATGTACAGTATATAATACATATTTAGTGTTCTTTCATACTTTATGTACAGAATATAATACATATTTTGTGTAATTTGGTATTTTATGTACAGTGTATTATATATTTTTTGAAGTTTGATATTTTATGTACAGTATAAACTATATATTTGGTGAACTGTGATATTTCGTGTACAGTATATAATATATATGTAGTGTATTGTCATATTTTATGTATAGTATATAATACATATTTGGTGAAATTTGATATTTTATGTACAGTATATAATATATATTTGGTGAAATTTGATATTTTATGTACAGTATGTAATATATATTTAGTGTTCTTTCATACTTTTTGTACAGTATATAATACATATTTTGTGAAATTTGATATTTTATATACGTTATATAACATATATGGTGAAATTTGATATTTTATATACAGTATATAATATATATGTAGTGTACTTTCATATTTTATGTATAGTATATAATACATATTAGGCGAAATATGATATTTTATGTACAGTATATAATATATATTTGGTGAAATTTGATATTTTACAGACAGTATGTAATATATATTTGGTGAAATTTGATATTTTATGTACAGTATATAATATATATTTAGTGTTCTTTCATACTTTATGTACAGTATAAAATACATATTTGGTGTAATTTGATATTTTATGTACTGTATATTATATATTTTTTGAAGTTTGATATTTTATGTGCAGTATAAACTATATATTTAGTGAAATGTGATATTTCATGTACAGTATATAATATATATGTAGTGTACTTTCACATTTTATGTACAGTATATAATACATATTTGGTGAATTTTGACATTTTATGAACAGTATATAATATATATTTGGTGAACTTTGATATTTTATGTACAGTATCTAATGCATATTTGGTGAAATTTGATATTTTATGTACAGTATATAATATATATTTAGTGTTCTTTCATACTTTATGTACAGTATATAATATATATTTTGTGAAATTTTAAATTTTATGTACATTACATAATATATATGGTAAAATTTGATTTTTTATGTACAGTATATAATACATATGTAGTGTACTTTCATATTTTATATATAGTGTATAATACATATTTGGTGAAATTTGATATTTTATGTACAGTATATAATGTATATTTGGTGAAATTTGATATTTTACATACCGAATGTAATATATATTTGTTGAAATTTGATATTTTATGTACAGTATATAATATATATGTAGTGTTCTTTCTCATTTTCTGTACAGTATATAATACATATTTTGCGTAATTTGATATTTTATGTACAGTATATCTATATATTTTTTGAAGTTTGATATTTTATGTACAGTATATACAATATATTTGGTGAAATGTGATATTTCGTGTACAGTATATAATATAAATGTAGTGTACTGTCATACTTTATGTATTGTATATAATACTTATTTGGTGAAATTTGATATTTTGTGTACAGTATATAATATAAATTTGGTGAAATTTGATATTTTATGTACAGTATATAATATATATTTGGTGAAATTTGATATTTTATGTAGAGTATGTAATATATATTTGTTTAAATTTATATTTTATGTACAGTATATAATATATATTTAGTGTTCTTTCATACTTTATGTACAGTATATAATACATAGTTTGTGAAATTTGATATTTTATGTATGTTATATAATATATGGTGAAATTTGATATTTTATGTACAGTATATAATATATATGTAGTGTACTTTCATATTTTATGTATAGTATATAATACATATTTGGTGAAATTTGATATTTTATGTACAGTATATAATATGTATTTGGTGAAATTTGATATATTACATACAGTATGTATTATATATTTGGTGAAATTTGATATTTTATGTACAGTATATAATATATATTTAGTGTTCTTTCATACTTTATGTACAGTATATAATACATATTTTGTGTAATTTGATATTTTATGTACCTTATATAACATATATGGTGAAATTTGATATTTTATGTACAGTATATAATATATATGTAGTGTACTCTCATATTTTATATTTAGTATATAATACATATTTGGTGAAATTTGGTATTTTATGTACAGTATATAATATATATTTGGTGAAATTTCATATATTACATACCGAATGTAATATATTTTTGGTGAAATTTGCTATTTTATGTACAGTATATAATACATATTTAGTGTTCTTTCATACTTTATGTACAGTATATAATACATATTTTGTGTAATTTGATATTTTATGTACAGTGTATTATATATTTTTTGAAGTTTGATATTTTATGTACAGTATAAACTATATATTTGGTGAACTGTGATATTTCGTGTACAGTATATAATATATATGTAGTGTATTGTCATATTTTATGTATAGTATATAATACATATTTGGTGATATTTGATATTTTATGTACAGTATATAATATATATTTGGTGAAATTTGATATTATATGTACAGTATGTAATATATATATAGTGTTCTTTCATACTTTTTGTACAGTATATAATACATATTTTGTGAAATTTGATATTTTATATACGTTATATAACATATATGGTGAAATTTGATATTTTATATACAGTATATAATATATATGTAGTGTACTTTCATATTTTATGTATAGTATATAGTGCATATTAGGCGAAATATGATATTTTATGTACAGTATATAATATATATTTGGTGAAATTTGATATTTTACAGACAGTATGTAATATATATTTGGTGAAATTTGATATTTTATGTACAGTATATAATATATATTTAGTGTTCTTTCATACTTTATGTACAGTGTAAAATACATATTTGGTGTAATTTGATATTTTATGTACTGTATATTATATATTTTTTGAAGTTTGATATTTTATGTGCAGTATAAACTATATATTTATTGAAATGTGATATTTCATGTACAGTATATAATATATATGTAGTGTACTTTCATATTTTATGTACAGTATATAATACATATTTGGTGAATTTTGACATTTTATGAACAGTATATAATATATATTTGGTGAACTTTGATATTTTATGTACAGTATCTAATGCATATTTGGTGAAATTTGATATTTTATGTACAGTATATAATATATATTTAGTGTTCTTTCATACTTTATGTACAGTATATAATATATATTTTGTGAAATTTGAAATTTTATGTACATTATATAATATATATGGTAAAATTTGATTTTTTATGTACAGTATATAATATATATGTAGTGTACTTTCATATTTTATATATAGTGTATAATACATATTTGGTGAAATTTGATATTTTATGTACAGTATATAATGTATATTTGGTGAAATTTGATATTTAACATACCGACTGTAATATATATTTGTTGAAATTTGATATTTTATGTACAGTATATAATATATATGTAGTGTTCTTTCTCATTTTCTGTACAGTATATAATACATATTTTGTGTAATTTGATATTTTATGTACAGTATATTATATATTTTTTGAAGTTTGATATTTTATGTACAGTATATACAATATATTTGGTGAAATGTGATATTTCGTGTACAGTATATAATATAAATGTAGTGTACTGTCATATTTTAAGTATTGTATATAATACTTATTTGGTGAAATTTGATATTTTGTGTACAGTATATAATATAAATTTGGTGAAATTTGATATTTTATGTACAGTATATAATATATATTTGGTGAAATTTGATATTTTATGTAGAGTATGAAATATATATTTGTTTAAATTTATATTTTATGTACAGTATATAATATATATTTAGTGTTCTTTCATACTTTATGTACAGTATATAATACATAGTTTGTGAAATTTGATATTTTATGTATGTTATATAATATATGGTGAAATTTGATATTTTATGTACAGTATATAATATATATGTAGTGTACTTTCATATTTTATGTATAGTATATAATACATATTTGGTGAAATTTGATATTTTATGTACAGTATATAATATGTATTTGGTGAAATTTGATATATTACATACAGTATGTATTATATATTTGGTGAAATTTGATATTTTATGTACAGTATATAATATATATTTAGTGTTCTTTCATACTTTATGTACAGTATATAATACATATTTTGTGTAATTTGATATTTTATGTACCTTATATAACATATATGGTGAAATTTGATATTTTATGTACAGTATATAATATATATCTAGTGTACTCTCATATTTTATATTTAGTATATAATACATATTTGGTGAAATTTGTTATTTTATGTACAGTATATAATATATATTTGGTGAAATTTCATATATTACATACCGAATGTAATATATTTTTGGTGAAATTTGCTATTTTATGTACAGTATATAATACATATTTAGTGTTCTATCATACTTTATGTACAGTATATAATACATATTTTGTGTAATTTGATATTTTATGTACAGTGTATTATATATTTTTTGAAGTTTGATATTTTATGTACAGTATAAACTATATATTTGGTGAACTGAGATATTTCGTGTACAGTATATAATATATATGTAGTGTATTGTCATATTTTATGTATAGTATATAATACATATTTGGTGAAATTTGATATTTTATGTACAGTGTATAATATATATTTGGTGAAATTTGATATTATATGTACAGTATGTAATATATATGTAGTCTTCTTTCATACTTTTTGTACAGTATATAATACATATTTTGTGAAATTTGATATTTTACATACGTTATATAACATATATGGTGAAATTTGATATTTTATATACAGTATATAATATATATGTAGTGTACTTTCATATTTTATGTATAGTATATAGTGCATATTAGGCGAAATATGATATTTTATGTACAGTATATAATATATATTTGGTGAAATTTGATATTTTACAGACAGTATGTAATATATATTTGGTGAAATTTAATATTTTATGTACAGTATATAATATATATTTAGTGTTCTTTCATACTTTATGTACAGTATAAAATACATATTTGGTGTAATTTGATATTTTATGTACTGTATATTATATATTTTTTGAAGTTTGATATTTTATGTGCAGTATAAACTATATATTTAGTTAAATGTGATATTTCATGTACAGTATATAATATATATGTAGTGTACTTTCATATTTTATCTACAGTATATAATACATATTTGGTGAATTTTGACATTTTATGAACAGTATATAATATATATTTGGTGAACTTTGATATTTTATGTACAGTATCTAATGCATATTTGGTGAAATTTGATATTTTATGTACAGTATATAATATATATTTAGTGTTCTTTCATACTTTATGTACAGTATATAATATATATTTTGTGAAATTTGAAATTTTATGTACATTATATAATATATATGGTAAAATTTGATTTTTTATGTACAGTATAAAATATATATGTAGTGTACTTTCATATTTTATATATAGTGTATAATACATATTTGGTGAAATTTGATATTTTATGTACAGTATATAATGTATATTTGGTGAAATTTGATATTTTACATACCGAATGTAATATATATTTGTTGAAATTTGATATTTTATGTACAGTATATAATATATATTTAGTGTTCTTTCATACTTTATGTACAGTATATAATATATATTTTGTGAAATTTGAAATTTTATGTACATTATATAATATATATGGTAAAATTTGATTTTTTATGTACAGTATATAATATATATGTAGTGTACTTTCATATTTTATATATAGTGTATAATACATATTTGGTGAAATTTGATATTTTATGTACAGTATATAATGTATATTTGGTGAAATTTGATATTTAACATACCGACTGTAATATATATTTGTTGAAATTTGATATTTTATGTACAGTATATAATATATATGTAGTGTTCTTTCTCATTTTCTGTACAGTATATAATACATATTTTGTGTAATTTGATATTTTATGTACAGTATATTATATATTTTTTGAAGTTTGATATTTTATGTACAGTATATACAATATATTTGGTGAAATGTGATATTTCGTGTACAGTATATAATATAAATGTAGTGTACTGTCATATTTTAAGTATTGTATATAATACTTATTTGGTGAAATTTGATATTTTGTGTACAGTATATAATATAAATTTGGTGAAATTTGATATTTTATGTACAGTATATAATATATATTTGGTGAAATTTGATATTTTATGTAGAGTATGAAATATATATTTGTTTAAATTTATATTTTATGTACAGTATATAATATATATTTAGTGTTCTTTCATACTTTATGTACAGTATATAATACATAGTTTGTGAAATTTGATATTTTATGTATGTTATATAATATATGGTGAAATTTGATATTTTATGTACAGTATATAATATATATGTAGTGTACTTTCATATTTTATGTATAGTATATAATACATATTTGGTGAAATTTGATATTTTATGTACAGTATATAATATGTATTTGGTGAAATTTGATATATTACATACAGTATGTATTATATATTTGGTGAAATTTGATATTTTATGTACAGTATATAATATATATTTAGTGTTCTTTCATACTTTATGTACAGTATATAATACATATTTTGTGTAATTTGATATTTTATGTACCTTATATAACATATATGGTGAAATTTGATATTTTATGTACAGTATATAATATATATCTAGTGTACTCTCATATTTTATATTTAGTATATAATACATATTTGGTGAAATTTGTTATTTTATGTACAGTATATAATATATATTTGGTGAAATTTCATATATTACATACCGAATGTAATATATTTTTGGTGAAATTTGCTATTTTATGTACAGTATATAATACATATTTAGTGTTCTATCATACTTTATGTACAGTATATAATACATATTTTGTGTAATTTGATATTTTATGTACAGTGTATTATATATTTTTTGAAGTTTGATATTTTATGTACAGTATAAACTATATATTTGGTGAACTGAGATATTTCGTGTACAGTATATAATATATATGTAGTGTATTGTCATATTTTATGTATAGTATATAATACATATTTGGTGAAATTTGATATTTTATGTACAGTGTATAATATATATTTGGTGAAATTTGATATTATATGTACAGTATGTAATATATATGTAGTGTTCTTTCATACTTTTTGTACAGTATATAATACATATTTTGTGAAATTTGATATTTTACATACGTTATATAACATATATGGTGAAATTTGATATTTTATATACAGTATATAATATATATGTAGTGTACTTTCATATTTTATGTATAGTATATAGTGCATATTAGGCGAAATATGATATTTTATGTACAGTATATAATATATATTTGGTGAAATTTGATATTTTACAGACAGTATGTAATATATATTTGGTGAAATTTAATATTTTATGTACAGTATATAATATATATTTAGTGTTCTTTCATACTTTATGTACAGTATAAAATACATATTTGGTGTAATTTGATATTTTATGTACTGTATATTATATATTTTTTGAAGTTTGATATTTTATGTGCAGTATAAACTATATATTTAGTTAAATGTGATATTTCATGTACAGTATATAATATATATGTAGTGTACTTTCATATTTTATCTACAGTATATAATACATATTTGGTGAATTTTGACATTTTATGAACAGTATATAATATATATTTGGTGAACTTTGATATTTTATGTACAGTATCTAATGCATATTTGGTGAAATTTGATATTTTATGTACAGTATATAATATATATTTAGTGTTCTTTCATACTTTATGTACAGTATATAATATATATTTTGTGAAATTTGAAATTTTATGTACATTATATAATATATATGGTAAAATTTGATTTTTTATGTACAGTATAAAATATATATGTAGTGTACTTTCATATTTTATATATAGTGTATAATACATATTTGGTGAAATTTGATATTTTATGTACAGTATATAATGTATATTTGGTGAAATTTGATATTTTACATACCGAATGTAATATATATTTGTTGAAATTTGATATTTTATGTACAGTATATAATATATATGTAGTGTTCTTTCTCATTTTCTGTACAGTATATAATACATATTTTGTGTAATTTGATATTTTATGTACAGTATATTATATATTTTTTGAAGTTTGATATTTTATGTACAGTATATACAATATATTTGGTGAAATGTGATATTTCGTGTACAGTATATAATATAAATGTAGTGTACTGTCATATTTTATGTATTGTATATAATACTTATTTGGTGAAATTTGATATTTTGTGTACAGTATATAATATAAATTTGGTGAAATTTGATATTTTATGTACAGTATATAATATTTATTTGGTGAAATTTGATATTTTATGTAGAGTATGTAATATATATTTGTTTAAATTTATATTTCATGTACAGTATATAATATATATTTAGTGTTCTTTCATACTTTATGTACAGTATATAATACATAGTTTGTGAAATTTGATATTTTATGTATGTTATATAATATATGGTGAAATTTGATATTTTATGTACAGTATATAATATATATGTAGTGTACTTTCATATTTTATGTATAGTATATAATACATATTTGGTGAAATTTGATATTTTATGTACAGTATATAATATGTATTTGGTGAAATTTGATATATTACATACATTATGTATTATATATTTGGTGAAATTTGATATTTTATGTACAGTATATAATATATATTTAGTGTTCTTTCATACTTTATGTACAGTATATAATACATATTTTGTGTAATTTGATATTTTATGTACCTTATATAACATATATGGTGAAATTTGATATTTTATGTACAGTATATAATATATATGTAGTGTACTCTCATATTTTATATTTAGTATATAATACATATTTGGTGAAATTTGATATTTTATGTACAGTATATAATATATATTTGGTGAAATTTCATATATTACATACCGAATGTAATATATTTTTGGTGAAATTTGCTATTTTATGTACAGTATATAATACATATTTAGTGTTCTTTCATACTTTATGTACAGTATATAATACATATTTTGTGTAATTTGATATTTTATGTACAGTGTATTATATATTTTTTGAAGTTTGATATTTTATGTACAGTATAAACTATATATTTGGTGAACTGTGATATTTCGTGTACAGTATATAATATATATGTGGTGTATTGTCATATTTTATGTATAGTATATAATACATATTTGGTGAAATTTGATATTTTATGTACAGTATATAATATATATTTGGTGAAATTTGATATTTTATGTACAGTATGTAATATATATTTAGTGTTCTTTCATACTTTTTGTACAGTATATAATACATATTTTGTGAAATTTGATATTTTATATACGTTATATAACATATATGGTGAAATTTGATATTTTATATACAGTACATAATATATATGTAGTGTACTTTCATATTTTATGTATAGTATATATACATATTAGGCGAAATATGATATTTTATGTACAGTATATAATATATATTTGGTGAAATTTGATATTTTACAGACAGTATGTAATATATATTTGGTGAAATTTGATATTTTATGTACAGTATATAATATATATTTAGTGTTCTTTCATACTTTATGCACAGTATAAAATACATATTTGGTGTAATTTGATATTTTATGTACTGTATATTATATATTTTTTGAAGTTTGATATTTTATGTGCAGTATAAACTATATATTTAGTGAAATGTGATATTTCATGTACAGTATATAATATATATGTAGTGTACTTTCATATTTTATGTACAGTATATAATACATATTTGGTGAATTTTGACATTTTATGAACAGTATATAATATATATTTGGTGAACTTTGATATTTTGTGTACAGTATCTAATGCATATTTGGTGAAATTTGATATTTTATGTACAGTATATAATATATATTTAGTGTTCTTTCATACTTTATGTACAGTATATAATATATATTTTGTGAAATTTGAAATTTTATGTACATTATATAATATATATGGTAAAATTTGATTTTTTATGTACAGTATAAAATATATATGTAGTGTACTTTCATATTTTATATATAGTGTATAATACATATTTGGTGAAATTTGATATTTTATGTACAGTATATAATGTATATTTGGTGAAATTTGATATTTTACATACCGAATGTAATATATATTTGTTGAAATTTGATATTTTATGTACAGTATATAATATATATGTAGTGTTCTTTCTCATTTTCTGTACAGTATACAATACATATTTTGTGTAATTTGATATTTTATGTACAGTATATTATATATTTTTTGAAGTTTGATATTTTATGTACAGTATATACAATATATTTGGTGAAATGTGATATTTCGTGTACAGTATATAATATAAATGTAGTGTACTGTCATATTTTATGTATTGTATATAATACTTATTTGGTGAAATTTGATATTTTGTGTACAGTATATAATATAAATTTGGTGAAATTTGATATTTTATGTACAGTATATAATATATATTTGGTGAAATTTGATATTTTATGTAGAGTATGTAATATATATTTGTTTAAATTTATATTTTATGTACAGTATATAATATATATTTAGTGTTCTTTCATACTTTATGTACAGTATATAATACATAGTTTGTGAAATTTGATATTTTATGTATGTTATATAATATATGGTGAAATTTGATATTTTATGTACAGTATATAATATATATGTAGTGTACTTTCATATTTTATGTATAGTATATAATACATATTTGGTGAAATTTGATATTTTATGTACAGTATATAATATGTATTTGGTGAAATTTGATATATTACATACAGTATGTATTATATATTTGGTGAAATTTGATATTTTATGTACAGTATATAATATATATTTAGTGTTCTTTCATACTTTATGTACAGTATATAATACATATTTTGTGTAATTTGATATTTTATGTACCTTATATAACATATATGGTGAAATTTGATATTTTATGTACAGTATATAATATATATGTAGTGTACTCTCATATTTTATATTTAGTATATAATACATATTTGGTGAAATTTGATATTTTATGTACAGTATATAATATATATTTGGTGAAATTTCATATATTACATACCGAATGTAATATATTTTTGGTGAAATTTGCTATTTTATGTACAGTATATAATACATATTTAGTGTTCTTTCATACTTTATGTACAGTATATAATACATATTTTGTGTAATTTGATATTTTATGAACAGTGTATTATATATTTTTTGAAGTTTGATATTTTATGTACAGTATAAACTATATATTTGGTGAACTGTGATATTTCGTGTACAGTATATAATATATATGTAGTGTATTGTCATATTTTATGTATAGTATATAGTACATATTTGGTGAAATTTGATATTTTATGTACAGTATATAATATATATTTGGTGAAATTTGATATTTTATGTACAGTATGTAATATATATTTAGTGTTCTTTCATACTTTTTGTACAGTATATAATACATATTTTGTGAAATTTGATATTTTATATACGTTATATAACATATATGGTGAAATTTGATATTTTATATACAGTATATAATATATATGTAGTGTACTTTCATATTTTATGTATAGTATATAATACATATTAGGCGAAATATGATATTTTATGTACAGTATATAATATATATTTGGTGAAATTTGATATTTTACAGACAGTATGTAATATATATTTGGTGAAATTTGATATTTTATGTACAGTATATAATATATATTTAGTGTTCTTTCATACTTTATGTACAGTATATAATACATATTTTGTTTAATTTGATATTTTATGTACGGTATATTATATATTTTTTGAAGTTTGATATTTTATGTGCAGTATAAACTATATATTTAGTGAAATGTGATATTTCAATGCAGTATATAATATATATGTAGTGTACTTTCATATTTTATGTATAGTATATAATACATATTTGGTGAATTTTGACATTTTATGAACAGTATATAATATATATTTGGTGAACTTTGATATTTTATGTACAGTATCTAATGCATATTTGGTGAAATTTGATATTTTATGTACAGTATATAATATATATTTAGTGTTCTTTCATACTTTATGTACAGTATATAATATATATTTTGTGAAATTTGATATTTTATGTACATTATGTAATATATATGGTGAAATTTGATTCTTTATGTACACTGTATAATATATATGTAGTGTACTTTCATATTTTATGTATAGTGTATAATACATATTTGGTGAAATTTGATATTTTATGTACAGTATATAATGTATATTTGGTGAAATTTGATATTTTACATACCGAATGTAATATATATTTGTTGAAATTTGATATTTTATGTACAGTATATAATATATATGTAGTGTTCTTTCATATTTTCTGTACAGTATATAATACATATTTTGTGTAATTTGACATTTTATGCACAGTATATTATATATTTTTTGAAGGTTGATATTTTATGTACAGTGTATACTATATATTTGGTGAAATGTGACATTTCGTGTACAGTATATAACATATATGTAGTGTACTGTCATATTTTGTGTATTGTATATAATACTTATTTGGTGAAATTTGATATTTTGTGTACAGTATATAATATAAATTTGGTGAAATTTGATATTTTATGTACAGTATGTAATATATATTTGTTGAAATTTGATATTTAATGTACAGTATATAATATATATTTAGTGTTCTTTCATACTTTATGTACAGTATATAATACATATTTTGTGTAATTTGATATTTTATGTACAGTATATTATATATTTTTTGAAGTTTGATATTTTATGTACAGTTTAAACTACATATTTGGTGAAATGTGATATTTCGTGTACAGTATATAATATATATGAAATGTACTGTCATATTTTAAGTATAGAATATAATACATATTTGGTTAAATTTGATATTTAATGTACAGTATATAATACATATTTAGTGTTCTTTCATACTTTATGTACAGTATATAATACATATTTTGTGTAATTTGATATTTTATGTACAGTATATTATATATTTTTTGAAGTTTGATATTTTATGTACAGTATAAACTATGTATTTGGTGAACTGTGATATTTCGTGTACAGTATATAATATATATGTAGTGTACTGTCATATTTTATGTATAGTATATAATACATATTTGGTTAAATTTGATATTTTGTGTACAGCATATAATATATATTTGGTGAAATTTGATATTTTATGTACAATATGTAATATATATTTGGTGAAATTTGATATTTTATGTACAGTATATAATATATATTTAGTGTTCTTTCATACTTTTTGTACAGTATATAATATATATTTCCTGAAATTTCATATTTTATATACGTCATATAACATATATGGAGAAATTTGGTATTTTATATACAGTATATAATATATATGTAGTGTACTTTCATTTTTATGTATAGTATTTAATACATATTAGGTGAAATTTGATATTTTATGTACAGTATATAATGTATATTTGGTGAAATTTGATATTTTACATACCGAATGTAATATATATTTGTTGAAATTCGATATTTTATGTACAGTATAAAATATATATTTAGTGTTCTTTCATACTTTATGTACAGTATATAATACATATTTTGTGTTATTTTATATTTTATGTACAGTGTATTACATATTTTTTGAAGTTTGATATTTTATGTACAGTATATACTATATATTTGGTGAAATGTGATATTTCGTGTACAGTATATAATATATATGTAGTGTACTGTCATATTTTATGTATAGTATTTAATACATATTTGTTGAAATTTGATATTTTGGTACAGAATATAATATATATTTGGTGAAATTTGATATTTTATGTACAGTATGTAATATATATTTGGTGAAATTTGATATTTTATGTACAGTATATAATATATATTTGGTGTTTTTTCATACTTTATGTACAGTATATAATACATATTTTGTGAAATTTGATATTTTATGTACGTTATATCATACATATGGTGAAATTTGATATTTTATGTACAGCATATAATATATATTTGGTGAAGTTTGATATTTTATGTACATTATGTAATATATATTTGGTGAAATTTGATACTATGTGCACAGTATTTAATATATATTTGGTGAAATTTGATATTTTATGTACAGTATATAATATATATTTGGTGAAATTTCCTATTTTATCTACAGTATGTAATATATATTTGGTGAAATTTGATATTTTATGTACAGTATATAATATATATGTAGTGTACTTTCATATTTTATGTATAGTATATAATACATATTTGGTGAAATTTGATATTTTATGTACAGTATATAATATATATTTGGTGAAATTTGATATTTTACAGACAGTATGTAATATATATTTGGTGAAATTTGATATTTTATGTACAGTATATAATATATATTTAGTGTTCTTTCATACTTTATGTACAGTATATAATACATATTATGTGTAATTTGATATTTTATGTACAGTATATTATATATTTTTTGAAGTTTGATATTTTATGTACAGTATAAACTATATATTTGGTGCAATGTGATATTTCATGTACAGTATATAATATATATGTAGTGTACATTCATATTTTATGTATAGTATATAATACATATTTGGTTAAATTTGATATTTAATGTACAGTATATAATACATATTTAGTGTTCTTTCATACTTTATTTACAGTATATAATACATATTTTGTGTAATTTGATATTTTATGTACAGTATATTATATATTTTTTGAAGTTTGATATTTTATGTACAGTATAAACTATGTATTTGTTGAACTGTGATATTTCGTTTACAGTATATAATATATATGTAGTGTACTGTCATATTTTATGTATAGTATATAATACATATTTGGTGAAATTTGATATTTTGTGTACAGTATATAATATGTATTTGGTGAAATTTGATATTTTATGTACAGTATGTAATATATATTTGGTGAAATTTGATATTTTATGTACAGCATATAATATATATTTATTGTTCTTTCATACATTATGTACAGTATATAATACAAATATTGTGTAATTTGATATTTTATGTACAGTATATTATATATTTTTTGAAGTTTGATATTTTATGCCCAGTATAAACTATATATTTTGTGAAATGTGATATTTCGTGTACAGTATATAATATATATGTAGTGAATTGTCATATTTTATGTACAGTATAGAATACATATTTGGTGAAATTTGATATTTTATGTACAGTATATAATATATATTTGGTGAAATTTGATATTTTATGTACAGTGTGTAATATATATTTGGTAAAATTTGATATTTTATGTACAGCATATAATATATATTTAGTGTTCTTTCATACTTTATGTACAGCATATCATATATATTTTGTGAAATTTGACATTATATGTACGTTATATAATATATATGGTGAAATTTGATATTTTATGTACAGTATATAATATATATTTAGTGTTCTTTCATAATTTCTGTACAGTATATAATACATATTTTGTGTAATTTGATATTTTATGTACAGTATGTAATATATATTTGGTGAAATTTGATATTTTATGTACAGTATGTAATATATATTTGGTGAAATTTCATATTTTATGTACAGTATATAATATATATTTAGTGTTCTTTCATACTTTTTGTACAGTATATAATACATATTTTGTGAAATTTCATATTTTATATACGTCATAAAACATATATGGAGAAATTTGATATTTTATATACAGTATATAATATATATGTAGTGTACTTTCATATTTTATGTATAGTATTTAATACATATTAGGTGAAATTTGATATTTTATGTACAGTATAAACTATATATTTGGTGAACTGTGATATTTCGTGTAAAGTATATAATATATATGTAGTGTATTGTCATATTTTATGTATAGTATATAATACATATTTGGTGAAATTTGATATTTTATGAAGAGTATATAATATATATTTGGTGAAATTTGATATTTTATGTACAGTATGTAATATATATTTGTTGAAATTTGATATTTTATGTACAGTATATAATATATATTTAGTGTTCTTTCATACTTTCTGTACAGTATATAATACATATTTTGTGTAATTTGATATTTTATGTACAGTATATTATATATTTTTTGAAGTTTGATATTTTATGTACAGTATAAACTATATATTTGGTGAAATGTGATATTTCGTGTACAGTATATAATATATATGAAGTGTACTGTCATATTTTAAGTATAGTATATAATACATATTTGGTTAAATTTGATATTTAATGTACAGTATATAATACATATTTAGTGTTCTTTCATACTTTATGTACAGTAGATAATACATATTTTGTGTAATTTGATATTTTATGTACAGTATATTATATATTATTTGAAGTTTGATATTTTATGTACAGTATAAACTATGTATTTGGTGAACTGTGATATTTCGTGTACAGTATATAATATATATGTAGTGTACTGTCATATTTTATGTATAGTATATAATACATATTTGGTGAAATTTGTTATTTTGTGTACAGTATATAATATATATTTGGTGAAATTTGATATTTTATGTACAGTATGTAATATATATTTGGTGAAATTTGATGTTTTATGTACAGTATATAATATATATTTAGTGTTCTTTCATACTTTTTGTACAGTATATAATACATATTTTGTGAAATTTCATATTTTATATACTTCATAAAACATATATGGAGAAATTTGATATTTTATATACAGTATATAAGATATATGTACTGTACTTTCATATTTTATGTATAGTATTTAATACATATTAGGTGAAATTTGATATTTTATGTACAGTATATAATATATATTTGGTGAAATTTGATATTTTACAGACAGAATGTAACATATATTTGGTGAAATTTGATATTTTATGTACAGTATACAATATATATCTACTATTTTTTCATACTTTATGTACAGTATATAATACATATTTTGTGTAATTTGATATTTTATGTACAGTATATGATATATTTTTTGAAGTTTGATATTTTATGTACAGTATAAACTATATATTTCGTGAAATGTGATATTTTGTGTGCAGTATATAATATATATGTAGTGAATTGTCATTTTTTATGTACAGTATATAATACATATTTGGTGAAATTTGATATTTTATGTACAGTATATAATATATATTTGGTGAAATTTGATATTTTATGTACAGTGTGTAATATATATTTGGTAAAATTCGATATTTTATGTACAGCATATAATATATATTTAGTGTTCTTTCATACTTTATGTACAATATATAATATATAGTTTGTGAAATTTGATATTATATGTACGTTATATAATATATATGGTGAAATTTGATATTTTACATACAGTATATAATATATATTTGGTTAAATATGATATTTTATGTACAGTATATAATATATATTTGGTGAAATTTGATATTTTACATACCGAATGTAATATATATTTGTTGAAATTTGATATTTTATTTACACTATATAATATATATTTAGTGTTCTTTCATACTTTATGTACAGTATATAATACATATTTTGTGTAATTTGATATTTTATGTACAGTATATTATATATTTTTCGAAGTTTGAAATTTTATGTACTCGATAAACTATGTATTTGGTGAACTGTGATATTTCGTCTACAGTATATAATATATATCTAGTGTACTGTCATATTTTATGTATAGTATATAATACATATTTGGTGAAATTTGATATTTTATGTACAGTATATAATATATATTTTGTGAAATTTGATAGTTTATCTACAGTATGTAATATATATTTGGTTAAATTTTATATTTTATGTACAGTATATAATATATATGTAGTGTTCTTTCATACTTTATGTACAGTATATAATATATCATTTGTGAAATTTGATATTTTATATACGTTATATAATATATATGGTGAAATTTGAGATTTTATGTACAGTATATAATATATATGTAGTGTACTTTCATATTTTTTGTATAGTATATAATACATATTTGGTGAAATTTGATATTTTATGTACAGTATATAATATATATTTGGTGAAATTTGATATTTTACATACAGTACGTAATATATATTTGGTGAAATTTGATATTTTATGTACAGTATATAATATATATTTAGTGTTCTTTCATACTTTATGTACAGTATATAATACATATTTTGTTTAATTTGATATTTTATGTACCTTATATAACATATATGGTGAAATTTGATATTTTATGTACCGTATATAATATAAATGTAGTGTACTTTCATATTTTATGTATAGTATATAATACATATTTGGTGAAATTTGGTATTTTATGTACAGTATATAATATATATTTGGTGAAATTTGATATTTTACATACCGAATGTTTTATATATTTGGTGAAATTTGCTATGTTCTGTACAGTATATAATACATATTTAGTGTTCTTTCATACTTTATGTACAGTATATAATACATATTTTGTGTAATTTGATATTTTATGTACAGTGTATTATATATTTTTTGAAGTTTGATATTTTATGTATAGTATAAACTATGTATTTGGTGAACTGTGATATTTCCTGTACAGTATATAATATATATGTAGTGTATTGTCATATTTTATGTATAGTATATAATACATATTTGGTGACATTTGATATTTTATGTACAGTATATAATATATATTTGGTGAAGTTTGATATTTTATGTACAGTATCTAATGCATATTTGGTGAAATTTGATATTTTATGTACAGTATTTAATATATATTTAGTGTTCTTTCATACTTTATGTACAGTATATAATATATATTTTGTGAAATTTTATATTTTATGTACGTTATATAATATATATGGTGAAATTTGATTTTTTATGTACAGTATATAATATATATGTAGTGTACTTTCATATTTTATGTATAGTATATAATACATATTTGGTGAAATTTGATATTTTATGTACAGTATATAATATATATTTGGTGAAATTTGATATTTTACATACCGAATGTAATATATATTTGTTGAAATTTGATATTTTATGTACAGTATATAATATATATTTAGTGTTCTTTCATACTTTATGTACAGTATATAATACATATTTTGTGTAATTTGATATTTTATGTACAGTATATTATATATTTTTTGAAGTTTGAAATTTTATGTACTGGATAAACTATGTATTTGGTGAACTGTGATATTTCGTGTACAGTATATAATATATATCTAGTGTACTGTCATATTTTATGTATAGTATATAATACATATTTGGTGAAATTTGATATTTTATGTACAGTATATAATATATATTTTGTGAAATTTGATATTTTATCTACAGTATGTAATATATATTTGGTTAAATTTTATATATTATGTACAGTATATAATATATATGTAGTGTTCTTTCATACTTTATGTACAGTATATAATATATCATTTGTGAAATTTGATATTTTATGTACGTTATATAATATATATGGTGAAATTTGATATTTTATGTACAGTATATAATATATATGTAGTGTACTTTCATATTTTTTGTATAGTATATAATACATATTTGGTGAAATTTGATATTTTATATACAGTATATAATATATATTTGGTGAAGTTTGATATTTTATGTACAGTATGTAATATATATTTAGTGTTCTTTCATACTTTCTGTACAGTATATAATACATATTTTGTGAAATTTGATATTTTATAAACTTTATATAACATATATGGTGAAATTTGATATTTTATATACAGTATATTATATATATGTAGTGTACTTTCATATTTTATGTATACTATATAATACATATTAGGTGAAATATGATATTTTATGTACAGTATATAATATATATTTGGTGAAATTTGATATTTTACAGACAGTATGTAATATATATTTGGTGAAATTTGATATTTTATGTACAGTATATAATATATATTTAGTGTTCTTTCATACTTTATGTACAGTATATAATACATATTTTGTGTAATTTGATATTTTATGTACAGTATATTATATATTTTTTGAAGTTTGATATTTTATGTACAGTATAAACTATATATTTGGAGAAATGTGATATTTCATGTACAGTATATAATACATATGTAGTGTACTTTCATATTTTATGTATAGTATATAATTCATATTTGGTGAAATTTTATATTTTATGTACAGTATATAATGTATATTTGGTGAAATTTGATATTTTACATACCGAATGTAATATATATTTGTTGAAATTTGATATTTTATGTACAGTATATAATATATATGTAGTGTTCTTTCATATTTTCTGTACAGTATATAATACATATTTTGTGTAATTTGACATTTTATGCACAGTATATTATATATTTTTTGAAGGTTGATTTTTTATGTACAGTGTATACTATATATTTGGTGAAATGTGACATTTCGTGTACAGTATATAACATATATGTAGTGTACTGTCATATTTTGTGTATTGTATATAATACTTATTTGGTGAAATTTGATATTTTGTGTACAGTATATAATATAAATTTGGTGAAATTTGATATTTTATGTACAGTATGTAATATATATTTGTTGAAATTTGATATTTAATGTACAGTATATAATATATATTTAGTGTTCTTTCATACTTTATGTACAGTATATAATACATATTTTGTGTAATTTGATATTTTATGTACAGTATATTATATATTTTTTGAAGTTTGATATTTTATGTACAGTTTAAACTACATATTTGGTGAAATGTGATATTTCGTGTACAGTATATAATATATATGAAGTGTACTGTCATATTTTAAGTATAGAATATAATACATATTTGGTTAAATTTGATATTTAATGTACAGTATATAATACATATTTAGTGTTCTTTCATACTTTATGTACAGTATATAATACATATTTTGTGTAATTTGATATTTTATGTACAGTATATTATATATTTTTTGAAGTTTGATATTTTATGTACAGTATAAACTATGTATTTGGTGAACTGTGATATTTCGTGTACAGTATATAATATATATGTAGTGTACTGTCATATTTTATGTATAGTATATAATACATATTTGGTTAAATTTGATATTTTGTGTACAGCATATAATATATATTTGGTGAAATTTGATATTTTATGTACAATATGTAATATATATTTGGTGAAATTTGATATTTTATGTACAGTATATAATATATATTTAGTGTTCTTTCATACTTTTTGTGCAGTATATAATATATATTTCCTGAAATTTCATATTTTATATACGTCATATAACATATATGGAGAAATTTGGTATTTTATATACAGTATATAATATATATGTAGTGTACTTTCATTTTTATGTATAGTATTTAATACATATTAGGTGAAATTTGATATTTTATGTACAGTATATAATGTATATTTGGTGAAATTTGATATTTTACATACCGAATGTAATATATATTTGTTGAAATTCGATATTTTATGTACAGTATATAATATATATTTAGTGTTCTTTCATACTTTATGTACAGTATATAATACATATTTTGTGTTATTTTATATTTTATGTACAGTGTATTATATATTTTTTGAAGTTTGATATTTTATGTACAGTATATACTGTATATTTGGTGAAATGTGATATTTCGTGTACAGTATATAATATATATGTAGTGTACTGTCATATTTTATGTATAGTATTTAATACATATTTGTTGAAATTTGATATTTTGGTACAGAATATAATATATATTTGGTGAAATTTGATATTTTATGTACAGTATGTAATATATATTTGGTGAAATTTGATATTTTATGTACAGTATATAATATATATTTGGTGTTTTTTCATACTTTATGTACAGTATATAATACATATTTTGTGAAATTTGATATTTTATGTACGTTATATCATACATATGGTGAAATTTGATATTTTATGTACAGCATATAATATATATTTGGTGAAGTTTGATATTTTATGTACATTATGTAATATATATTTGGTGAAATTTGATACTATGTGCACAGTATTTAATATATATTTGGTGAAATTTGATAATTTATTTACAGTATATAATACATATTTGGTGAAATTTCCTATTTTATCTACAGTATGTAATATATATTTGGTGAAATTTGATATTTTATGTACAGTATATAATATATATGTAGTGTACTTTCATATTTTATGTATAGTATATAATACATATTTGGTCAAATTTGATATTTTATGTACAGTATATAATATATATTTGGTGAAATTTGATATTTTACAGACAGTATGTAATATATATTTGGTGAAATTTGATATTTTATGTACAGTATATAATATATATTTAGTGTTCTTTCATACTTTATGTACAGTATATAATACATATTATGTGTAATTTGATATTTTATGTACAGTATATTATATATTTTTTGAAGTTTGATATTTTATGTACAGTATAAACTATATATTTGGTGAAATGTGATATTTCATGTACAGTATATAATATATATGTAGTGTACATTCATATTTTATGTATAGTATATAATACATATTTGGTGAAATTTGATATTTAATGTACAGTATATAATACATATTTAGTGTTCTTTCATACTTTATTTACAGTATATAATACATATTTTGTGTAATTTGATATTTTATGTACAGTATATTATATATTTTTTGAAGTTTGATATTTTATGTACAGTATAAACTATGTATTTGGTGAACTGTGATATTTCGTGTAAAGTATATAATATATATGTAGTGTATTGTCATATTTTATGTATAGTATATAATACATATTTGGTGAAATTTGATATTTTATGAAGAGTATATAATATATATTTGGTGAAATTTGATATTTTATGTACAGTATGTAATATATATTTGTTGAAATTTGATATTTTATGTACAGTATATAATATATATTTAGTGTTCTTTCATACTTTCTGTACAGTATATAATACATATTTTGTGTAATTTGATATTTTATGTACAGTATATTATATATTTTTTGAAGTTTGATATTTTATGTACAGTATAAACTATATATTTGGTGAAATGTGATATTTCGTGTACAGTATATAATATATATGAAGTGTACTGTCATATTTTAAGTATAGTATATAATACATATTTGGTTAAATTTGATATTTAATGTACAGTATATAATACATATTTAGTGTTCTTTCATACTTTATGTACAGTAGATAATACATATTTTGTGTAATTTGATATTTTATGTACAGTATATTATATATTATTTGAAGTTTGATATTTTATGTACAGTATAAACTATGTATTTGGTGAACTGTGATATTTCGTGTACAGTATATAATATATATGTAGTGTACTGTCATATTTTATGTATAGTATATAATACATATTTGGTGAAATTTGTTATTTTGTGTACAGTATATAATATATATTTGGTGAAATTTGATATTTTATGTACAGTATGTAATATATATTTGGTGAAATTTGATGTTTTATGTACAGTATATAATATATATTTAGTGTTCTTTCATACTTTTTGTACAGTATATAATACATATTTTGTGAAATTTCATATTTTATATACTTCATAAAACATATATGGAGAAATTTGATATTTTATATACAGTATATAAGATATATGTACTGTACTTTCATATTTTATGTATAGTATTTAATACATATTAGGTGAAATTTGATATTTTATGTACAGTATATAATATATATTTGGTGAAATTTGATATTTTACAGACAGAATGTAACATATATTTGGTGAAATTTGATATTTTATGTACAGTATACAATATATATCTACTATTTTTTCATACTTTATGTACAGTATATAATACATATTTTGTGTAATTTGATATTTTATGTACAGTATATGATATATTTTTTGAAGTTTGATATTTTATGTACAGTATAAACTATATATTTCGTGAAATGTGATATTTTGTGTGCAGTATATAATATATATGTAGTGAATTGTCATTTTTTATGTACAGTATATAATACATATTTGGTGAAATTTGATATTTTATGTACAGTATATAATATATATTTGGTGAAATTTGATATTTTATGTACAGTGTGTAATATATATTTGGTAAAATTCGATATTTTATGTACAGCATATAATATATATTTAGTGTTCTTTCATACTTTATGTACAATATATAATATATAGTTTGTGAAATTTGATATTATATGTACGTTATATAATATATATGGTGAAATTTGATATTTTATGTACAGTATATAATATATATTTGGTGAAATTTGATATTTTACATACAGTATATAATATATATTTGGTTAAATTTGATATTTTATGTACAGTATATAATATATATTTGGTGAAATTTGATATTTTACATACCGAATGTAATATATATTTGTTGAAATTTGATATTTTATTTACACTATATAATATATATTTAGTGTTCTTTCATACTTTATGTACAGTATATAATACATATTTTGTGTAATTTGATATTTTATGTACAGTATATTATATATTTTTCGAAGTTTGAAATTTTATGTACTCGATAAACTATGTATTTGGTGAACTGTGATATTTCATCTACAGTATATAATATATATCTAGTGTACTGTCATATTTTATGTATAGTATATAATACATATTTTGTGAAATTTGATATTTTATGTACAGTATATAATATATATTTTGTGAAATTTGATAGTTTATCTACAGTATGTAATATATATTTGGTTAAATTTTATATTTTATGTACAGTATATAATATATATGTAGTGTTCTTTCATACTTTATGTACAGTATATAATATATCATTTGTGAAATTTGATATTTTATATACGTTATATAATATATATGGTGAAATTTGAGATTTTATGTACAGTATATAATATATATGTAGTGTACTTTCATATTTTTTGTATAGTATATAATACATATTTGGTGAAATTTGATATTTTATGTACAGTATATAATATATATTTGGTGAAATTTGATATTTTACATACAGTACGTAATATATATTTGGTGAAATTTGATATTTTATGTACAGTATATAATATATATTTAGTGTTCTTTCATACTTTATGTACAGTATATAATACATATTTTGTTTAATTTGATATTTTATGTACCTTATATAACATATATGGTGAAATTTGATATTTTATGTACCGTATAAAATATAAATGTAGTGTACTTTCATATTTTATGTATAGTATATAATACATATTTGGTGAAATTTGGTATTTTATGTACAGTATATAATATATATTTGGTGAAATTTGATATTTTACATACCGAATGTTTTATATATTTGGTGAAATTTGCAATGTTCTGTACAGTATATAATACATATTTAGTGTTCTTTCATACTTTATGTACAGTATATAATACATATTTTGTGTAATTTGATATTTTATGTACAGTGTATTATATATTTTTTGAAGTTTGATATTTTATGTATAGTATAAACTATGTATTTGGTGAACTGTGATATTTCCTGTACAGTATATAATATATATGTAGTGTATTGTCATATTTTATGTATAGTATATAATACATATTTGGTGACATTTGATATTTTATGTACAGTATATAATATATATTTGGTGAAGTTTGATATTTTATGTACAGTATCTAATGCATATTTGGTGAAATTTGATATTTTATGTACAGTATTTAATATATATTTAGTGTTCTTTCATACTTTATGTACAGTATATAATATATATTTTGTGAAATTTTATATTTTATGTACGTTATATAATATATATGATGAAATTTGATTTTTTATGTACAGTATATAATATATATGTAGTGTACTTTCATATTTTATGTATAGTATATAATACATATTTGGTGAAATTTGATATTTTATGTACAGTATATAATATATATTTGGTGAAATTTGATATTTTACATACCGAATGTAATATATATTTGTTGAAATTTGATATTTTATGTACAGTATATAATATATATTTAGTGTTCTTTCATACTTTATGTACAGTATATAATACATATTTTGTGTAATTTGATATTTTATGTACAGTATATTATATATTTTTTGAAGTTTGAAATTTTATGTACTGGATAAACTATGTATTTGGTGAACTGTGATATTTCGTGTACAGTATATAATATATATCTAGTGTACTGTCATATTTTATGTATAGTATATAATACATATTTGGTGAAATTTGATATTTTATGTACAGTATACAATATATATTTTGTGAAATTTGATATTTTATCTACAGTATGTAATATATATTTGGTTAAATTTTATATATTATGTACAGTATATAATATATATGTAGTGTTCTTTCATACTTTATGTACAGTATATAATATATCATTTGTGAAATTTGATATTTTATGTACGTTATATAATATATATGGTGAAATTTGATATTTTATGTACAGTATATAATATATATGTAGTGTACTTTCATATTTTTTGTATAGTATATAATACATATTTGGTGAACTTTGATATTTTATGTACAGTATATAATATATATTTGGTGAAGTTTGATATTTTATGTACAGTATGTAATATATATTTAGTGTTCTTTCATACTTTCTGTACAGTATATAATACATATTTTGTGAAATTTGATATTTTATAAACTTTATATAACATATATGGTGAAATTTGATATTTTATATACAGTATATTATATATATGTAGTGTACTTTCATATTTTATGTATACTATATAATACATATTAGGTGAAATATGATATTTTATGTACAGTATATAATATATATTTGGTGAAATTTGATATTTTACAGACAGTATGTAATATATATTTGGTGAAATTTGATATTTTATGTACAGTATATAATATATATTTAGTGTTCTTTCATACTTTATGTACAGTATATAATACATATTTTGTGTAATTTGATATTTTATGTACAGTATATTATATATTTTTTGAAGTTTGATATTTTATGTACAGTATAAACTATATATTTGGAGAAATGTGATATTTCATGTACAGTATATAATACATATGTAGTGTACTTTCATATTTTATGTATAGTATATAATTCATATTTGGTGAAATTTTATATTTTATGTACAGTATATAATATATATTTGGTGAACTTTGATATTTTATGTACAGTATCTAATGCATATTTGGTGAAATTTGATATTTTATGTACAGTATTTAATATATATTTAGTGTTCTTTCATACTTTATGTACAGTATATAATATATATTTTGCGAAATTTGATATTTTATGTACGTTATATAATATATATGGTGAAATTTGATTTTTTATGTACAGTATATAATATATATGTAGTGTACTTTCATATTTTATGTATAGTATATAATACATATTTGGTGAAATTTGATATTTTATGTACAGTATATAATATATATTTGGTGAAATTTGATATTTTACATACCGAATGTAATATATATTTGTTGAAATTTGATATTTTATGTACAGTATATAATATATATTTAGTGTTCTTTCATACTTTATGTAGAGTATATAATACATATTTTGTGTAATTTGATATTTTATGTACAGTATATTATATATTTTTTGAAGTTTGAAATTTTATGTACTGGATAAACTATGTATTTGGTGAACTGTGATATTTCGTGTACAGTATATAATATATATCTAGTGTACTGTCATATTTTATGTATAGTATATAATACATATTTGGTGAAATTTGATATTTTATGTACAGTATATAATATATATTTTGTGAAATTTGATATTTTATCTACAGTATGAAATATATATTTGGTTAAATTTTATATTTTATGTACAGTATATAATATATATGTAGTGTTCTTTCATACTTTATGTACAGTATATAATATATCATTTGTGAAATTTGATATTTTATGTACGTTATATAATATATATGGTGAAATTTGATATTTTATGTACAGTATATAATATATATGTAGTGTACTTTCATATTTTTTGTATAGTATATAATACATGTTTGGTGAAATTTGATATTTTATGTACAGTATATAATATATATTTGGTGAAATTTGATATTTTACATACAGTACGTAATATATATTTGGTGAAATTTGATATTTTATGTACAGTATATAATATATATTTAGTGTTCTTTCATACTTTATGTACAGTATATAATACATATTTTGTGTAATTTGATATTTTATGTACCTTATATAACATATATGGTGAAATTTGATATTTTATCTACCGTATATAATATAAATGTAGTGTACATTCATATTTTATGTATAGTATATAACACATATTTGGTGAAATTTTGTATTTTATGTACAGCATATAATATATATTTGGTGAAATTTGATATTTTACATACCGAATGTTTTATATATTTGGTGAAATTTGCAATGTTCTGTACAGTATATAATACATATTTAGTGTTCTTTCATACTTTATGTACAGTATATAATACATATTTTGTGTAATTTGATATTTTATGTACAGTGTATTATATATTTTTTGAAGTTTGATATTTTATGTACAGTATAAACTATGTATTTGGTGAACTGTGATATTTCCTGTACAGTATATAATATATATGTAGTGTATTGTCATATTTTATGTATAGTATATAATACATATTTGGTGACATTTGATATTTTATGTACAGTATATAATATATATTTGGTGAAGTTTGATATTTTATGTACAGTATCTAATGCATATTTGGTGAAATTTGATATTTTATGTACAGTATTTAATATATATTTAGTGTTCTTTCATACTTTATGTACAGTATATAATATATATTTTGTGAAATTTGATATTTTATGTACGTTATATAATATATATGGTGAAATTTGATTTTTTATGTACAGTATATAATATATATGTAGTGTACTTTCATATTTTATGTATAGTATATAATACATATTTGGTGAAATTTGATATTTTATGTACAGTATATAATATATATTTAGTGTTCTTTCATAGTTTATGTACAGTATATAATACATATTTTGTGTAATTTGATATTTTATGTACAGTATATTAAATATATGTTGAAGTTTGTTATTTTATGTACAGTATAAACTATATATTTGGTGAAATGTGATATTTTGTGTACAGTATATAATATATATGCAGTGTACTTTCATATTTTATGTATAGTATATAATACATATTTGTTGAAATTTGATATTTTATGTACAGTACATAATATATATTTGGTGAACTTTGATATTTTATGTACAGTATGTAATATATATTTGTTGAAATATGATATTTTATGCACAGTATATAATATATATTTACTGTTCTTTCATAGTTTATGTACAGTGTATAATACATATTTTGCATAATTTGATATTTTATATACAGTATATTATATGTTTTTTTAAGTTTGTTATTTTATGTACAGTATAAACTATATATTTGGAGAAATGTGATATTTCATGTACAGTATAAAATATATATGTAGTGTACTTTCATATTTTATGTATAGTATATAATACATATTTGGTGAAATTTTATATTTTATGTACAGTGTATAATATATATTTGGTGAAGTTTGATATTTTATGTACAGTATCTAATGCATATTTGGTGAAATTTGATATTTTATGTACAGTATTTAATATATATTTAGTGTTCTTTCATACTTTATGTACAGTATATAATATATATTTTGTGAAATTTGATATTTTATGTACGTTATATAATATATATGGTGAAATTTGATTTTTTATGTACAGTATATAATATATATGAAGTGTACTTTCATATTTTATGTATAGTATATAATACATATTTGGTGAAATTTGATATTTTATGTACAGTATATAATATATATTTGGTGAAATTTGATATTATACATACCGAATGTAATATATATTTGTGGAAATTTGATATTTTATGTACAGTATATAATATATATTTAGTGTTCTTTCATACTTTCTGTACAGTATATAATACATATTTTGTGTAATTTGATATTTTATGTACAGTATATTATATATTTTTTGAAGTTTGAAATTTTATGTACTGGATAAACTATGTATTTGGTGAACTGTGATATTTCGTGTACAGTATAAAATATATATCTAGTGTACTGTCATATTTTATGTATAGTATATAATACATATTTGGTGAAATTTGATATTTTATGTACAGTATATAATATATATTTTGTGAAATTTGATATTTTATCTACAGTATGTAATATATATTTGGTTAAATTTTATATTTTATGTACAGTATATAATATATATGTAGTGTTCTTTCATACTTTATGTACAGTATATAATATATCATTTGTGAAATTTGATATTTTATGTACGTTATATAATATATATGGTGAAATTTGATATTTTATGTACAGTATATAATATATATGTAGTGTACTTTCATATTTTTTGTATAGTATATAATACATGTTTGGTGAAATTTGATATTTTATGTACAGTATATAATATATATTTGGTGAAATTTGATATTTTACATACAGTACGTAATATATATTTGGTGAAATTTGATATTTTATGTACAGTATATTATATATTTAGTGTTCTTTCATACTTTATGTACAGTATATAATACATATTTTGTGCAATTTGATATTTTATGTACCTTATATAACATATATGGTGAAATTTGATATTTTATGTACAGTATATAATATAAATGTAGTGTACTTTCATATTTTACGTATAGTATATAATACATATTTGGTGAAATTTGGTATTTTATGTACAGTATATAATATATATTTGGTGAAATTTGATATTTTACATACCGAATGTTTTATATATTTGGTGAAATTTGCTATGTTCTGTACAGTATATAATACATATTTAGTGTTCTTTCATACTTTATGTACAGTATATAATACATAATTTGTGTAATTTGATATTTTACGTACAGTGTATTATATATTTTTTGAAGTTTGATATTTTATGTACAGTATAAACTATGAATTTGGTGAACTGTGATATTTCCTGTACAGTGTATAATATATATGTAGTGTATTGTCATATTTTATGTATAGTATATAATACATATTTGTTGAAATTTGATATTTTATGTACAGAATATAATATATATTTGGTGAACTTTGATATTTTATGTACAGTATCTAATGCATATTTGGTGAAATTTGATATTTTATGTACAGTATATAATATATATTTAGTGTTATTTCATACTTTGTCTACAGTATATAATACATAGTTTGTGAAATTTGATATTTTATGTATGTTATACAATATATGGTGAAATTTGTTATTTTATGTACAGTATATAATATATATGTAGTGTACTTTTATATTTTATGTATAGTGTATAATACATATTTCGTGATATTTGATATTTTATGTACAGTATATAATATGTATTTGGTGAAATTTGATATTTTATGTGCAGTATGTAATATATATTTGTTGAAATTTATATTTTATGTACAGTATATAATATATATTTATTGTGATTTCATACTTTATGTACAGTATATAATACATAGTTTGTGAAATTTGATATTTTATGCATGTTATATAATATATATGGTGAAATTTGATATTTTATGTACAGTATATAATATATATGTAGTGTACTTTCATATTTTATGTATAGAATATAATACATATTAGGTGAAATTTGATATTTTATGTACAGTATATAATATATATTTGGTGAAATTTGATATTTTACAAACGGTATGTAATACATATTTGGTGAAATTTGATATTTTATGTACAGTATATAATATATATTTAGTGTTCTTTCATACTTTATGTACAGTATATAATACCTATTTTGTGAAATTTGATATTTTATATACGTTATATAATATATATGGTGAAATTTGATATTTCATGTACAGTATATAATATATATTTAGTGTTCTTTCATACTTTATGTAGAGTATATAATACATATTTTGTGTAATTTGATATTTTATGTACAGTATATTATATATTTTTTGAAGTTTGAAATTTTATGTACTGGATAAACTATGTATTTGGTGAACAGTGATATTTCGTGTACAGTATATAATATATATCTAGTGTACTGTCATATTTTATGTATAGTATATAATACATATTTGGTGAAATTTGATATTTTATGTACAGTATATAATATATATTTTGTGAAATTTGATATTTTATCTACAGTATGAAATATATATTTGGTTAAATTTTATATTTTATGTACAGTATATAATATATATGTAGTGTTCTTTCATACTTTATGTACAGTATATAATATATCATTCGTGAAATTTGATATTTTATGTACGTTATATAATATATATGGTGAAATTTGATATTTTATGTACAGTATATAATATATATGTAGTGTACTTTCATATTTTTTGTATAGTATATAATACATGTTTGGTGAAATTTGATATTTTATGTACAGTATATACTATATATTTGGTGAAATTTGATATTTTACATACAGTACGTAATATATATTTGGTGAAATTTGATATTTTATGTACAGTATATAATATATATTTAGTGTTCTTTCATACTTTATGTACAGTATATAATACATATTTTGCGTAATTTGATATTTTATGTACCTTATATAACATATATGGTGAAATTTGATATTTTATGTACCGTATATAATATAAATGTAGTGTACTTTCATATTTTATGTATAGTATATAATACATATTTGGTGAAATTTGGTATTTTATGTACAGTATATAATATATATTTGGTGAAATTTGATATTTTACATACCGAATGTTTTATATATTTGGTGAAATTTGCAATGTTCTGTACAGTATATAATACATATTTAGTGTTCTTTCATACTTTATGTACAGTATATAATACATATTTTGTGTAATTTGATATTTTATGTACAGTGTATTATATATTTTTTGAAGTTTGATATTTTATGCACAGTATAAACTATGTATTTGGTGAACTGTGATATTTCCTGTACAGTATATAATATATATGTAGTGTATTGTCATATTTTATGTATAGTATATAATACATATTTGGTGACATTTGATATTTTATGTACAGTATATAATATATATTTGGTGAAGTTTGATATTTTATGTACAGTATCTAATGCATATTTGGTGAAATTTGATATTTTATGTACAGTATTTAATATATATTTAGTGTTCTTTCATACTTTATGTACAGTATATAATATATATTTTGTGAAATTTGATATTTTATGTACGTTATATAATATATATGGTGAAATTTGATTTTTTATGTACAGTATATAATATATATGTAGTGTACTTTCATATTTTATGTATAGTATATAATACATATTTGGTGAAATTTGATATTTTATGTACAGTATATAATATATATTTAGTGTTCTTTCATAGTTTATGTACAGTATATAATACATATTTTGTGTAATTTGATATTTTATGTACAGTATATTAAATATATGTTGAAGTTTGTTATTTTATGTACAGTATAAACTATATATTGGGTGAAATGTGATATTTTGTGTACAGTATATAATATATATGCAGTGTACTTTCATATTTTATGTATAGTATATAATACATATTTGTTGAAATTTGATATTTTATGTACAGTACATAATATATATTTGGTGAACTTTGATATTTTATGTACAGTATGTAATATATATTTGTTGAAATATGATATTTTATGCACAGTATATAATATATATTTACTGTTCTTTCATAGTTTATGTACAGTGTATAATACATATTTTGCATAATTTGATATTTCATGTACAGTATATTATATGTTTTTTTAAGTTTGTTATTTTATGTACAGTATAAACTATATATTTGGAGAAATGTGATATTTCATGTACAGTATAAAATATATATGTAGTGTACTTTCATATTTTATGTATAGTATATAATACATATTTGGTGAAATTTTATATTTTATGTACAGTGTATAATATATATTTGGTGAAGTTTGATATTTTATGAACAGTATCTAATGCATATTTGGTGAAATTTGATATTTTATGTACAGTATTTAATATATATTTAGTGTTCTTTCATACTTTATGTACAGTATATAATATATATTTTGTGAAATTTGATATTTTATGTACGTTATATAATATATATGGTGAAATTTGATTTTTTATGTACAGTATATAATATATATGAAGTGTACTTTCATATTTTATGTATAGTATATAATACATATTTGGTGAAATTTGATATTTTATGTACAGTATATAATATATATTTGGTGAAATTTGATATTTTACATACCGAATGTAATATATATTTGTGGAAATTTGATATTTTATGTACAGTATATAATATATATTTAGTGTTCTTTCATACTTTCTGTACAGTATATAATACATATTTTGTGTAATTTGATATTTTATGTACAGTATATTATATATTTTTTGAAGTTTGAAATTTTATGTACTGGATAAACTATGTATTTGGTGAACTGTGATATTTCGTGTACAGTATAAAATATATATCTAGTGTACTGTCATATTTTATGTATAGTATATAATACATATTTGGTGAAATTTGATATTTTATGTACAGTATATAATATATATTTTGTGAAATTTGATATTTTATCTACAGTATGTAATATATATTTGGTTAAATTTTATATTTTATGTACAGTATATAATATATATGTAGTGTTCTTTCATACTTTATGTACAGTATATAATATATCATTTGTGAAATTTGATATTTTATGTACGTTATATAATATATATGGTGAAATTTGATATTTTATGTACAGTATATAATATATATGTAGTGTACTTTCATATTTTTTGTATAGTATATAATACATGTTTGGTGAAATTTGATATTTTATGTACAGTATATAATATATATTTGGTGAAATTTGATATTTTACATACAGTACGTAATATATATTTGGTGAAATTTGATATTTTATGTACAGTATATTATATATTTAGTGTTCTTTCATACTTTATGTACAGTATATAATACATATTTTGTGCAATTTGATATTTTATGTACCTTATATAACATATATGGTGAAATTTGATATTTTATGTACAGTATATAATATAAATGTAGTGTACTTTCATATTTTACGTATAGTATATAATACATATTTGGTGAAATTTGGTATTTTATGTACAGTATATAATATATATTTGGTGAAATTTGATATTTTACATACCGAAGGTTTTATATATTTGGTGAAATTTGCTATGTTCTGTACAGTATATAATACATATTTAGTGTTCTTTCATACTTTATGTACAGTATATAATACATAATTTGTGTAATTTGATATTTTACGTACAGTGTATTATATATTTTTTGAAGTTTGATATTTTATGTACAGTATAAACTATGAATTTGGTGAACTGTGATATTTCCTGTACAGTGTATAATATATATGTCGTGTATTGTCATATTTTATGTATAGTATATAATACATATTTGTTGAAATTTGATATTTTATGTACAGAATATAATATATATTTGGTGAACTTTGATATTTTATGTACAGTATCTAATGCATATTTGGTGAAATTTGATATTTTATGTTCAGTATATAATATATATTTAGTGTTATTTCATACTTTATCTACAGTATATAATACATAGTTTGTGAAATTTGATATTTTATGTATGTTATACAATATATGGTGAAATTTGTTATTTTATGTACAGTATATAATATATATGTAGTGTACTTTTATATTTTATGTATAGTGTATAATACATATTTCGTGATATTTGATATTTTATGTACAGTATATAATATGTATTTGGTGAAATTTGATATTTTATGTGCAGTATGTAATATATATTTGTTGAAATTTATATTTTTTGTACAGTATATAATATATATTTATTGTGATTTCATACTTTATGTACAGTATATAATACATAGTTTGTGAAATTTGATATTTTATGCATGTTATATAATATATATGGTGAAATTTGATATTTTATGTACAGTATATAATATATATGTAGTGTACTTTCATATTTTATGTATAGAATATAATACATATTAGGTGAAATTTGATATTTTATGTACAGTATATAATATATATTTGGTGAAATTTGATATTTTACAAACGGTATGTAATACATATTTGGTGAAATTTGATATTTTATGTACAGTATTTAATATATATTTAGTGTTCTTTCATACTTTGTGTACAGTATATAATATATATTTTGTGAAATTTGATATTTTATGTACGTTATATAATATATATGGTGAAATTTGATTTTTTATGTACAGCATATAATATATATGTAGTGTACTTTCATATTTTATGTATAGTATATAATACATATTTGGTGAAATTTGATATTTTATGTACAGTATATAATATATATTTGGTGAAATTTGATATTTTACATACCGAATGTAATATATATTGGTTGAAATTTGATATTTTATGTACAGTATATAATATATATTTAGTGTTCTTTCATACTTTCTGTACAGTATATAATACATATTTTGTGTAATTTGATATTTTATGTACAGTATATTATATATTTTTTGAAGTTTGAAATTTTATGTACTGGATAAACTATGTATTTGGTGAACTGTGATATTTCGTGTACAGTATATAATATATATCTAGTGTACTGTCATATTTTATGTATAGTATATAATACATATTTGGTGAAATTTGATATTTTATGTACAGTATATAATATATATTTAGTGAAATTTGATATTTTATCTACAGTATGTAATATATATTTGGTTAAATTTTATATTTTATGTACAGTATATAATATATATGTAGTGTTCTTTCATACTTTATGTACAGTATATAATATATCATTTGTGAAATTTGATATTTTATGTACGTTATATAATATATATGGTGAAATTTGATATTTTATTTACAGTATATAATATATATGTAGTGTACTTTCATATTTTTTGTATACTATATAATACATGTTTGGTGAAATTTGATATTTTAGGTACAGTGTATAATATATATTTGGTGAAATTTGATATTTTACATACAGTACGTAATATATATTTGGTGAAATTTGATATTTTATGTGCAGTATATAATATATATTTAGTGTTCTTTCATACTTTATGTACAGTATATAATACATATTTTGTGTAATTTGATATTTTATGTACCTTATATAACATATATGGTGAAATTTGATATTTTATGTACAGTATATAATATAAATGTAGTGTACTTTCATATTTTATGTATAGTATATAATACATATTTGGTGAAATTTGGTATTTTATGTACAGTATATAATATATATTTGGTGAAATTTGATATTTTACATACCGAAAGTTTTATATATTTGGTGAAATTTGCTATGTTCTGTACAGTATATAATACATATTTAGTGTTCTTTCATACTTTATGTACAGTATATAATACATATTTTGTGTAATTTGATATTTTATGTACAGTGTGTTATATATTTTTTGAAGTTTGATATTTTATGTACAGTATAAACTATGTATTTGGTGAACTGTGATATTTCCTGTACAGTATATAATATATATGTAGTGTATTGTCATATTTTATGTATAGTATATAATACATATTTGGTGAAATTTGACATTTTATGTACAGTATATAATATATATTTGGTGAACTTTGATATTTTATGTACAGTATGTAATATATATTTAGTGTTCTTTCATACTTTCTGTACAGTATATAATACATATTTTGTGAAATTTGATATTTCATAAACGTTATATAACATATATGGTTAAATTTGATATTTTATATACAGTATATTATATATATGTAGTGTACTTTCATATTTTATGTATAGTATATAATACATATTAGGTGAAATATGATATTTTATGTACAGTATATAATGTATATTTGGTGAAATTTGATATTTTACAGACAGTATGTAATATATATTTGGTGAAATTTGATGTTTTATGTACAGTATATAATATATATTTAGTGTTCTTTCATACTTTATTTACAGTATATAATACATATTTTGTGTAATTTGATATTTTATGTACAGTATATTATATATTTTTTGAAGTTTGATATTTTATGTACAGTATAAACAATATATTTGGTGAAATGTGATATTTCATGTACAGTATATAATACATATGTAGTGTACTTTCATATTTTATGTATAGTATATAATACATATTTGGTGAAATTTGATATTTTATGTACAGTATATAATATATATTTGGTGAAATTTGATATTTTACATACCGAATGTAATATATATTTGGAGAAATTTGCTATTTTATGTACAATATATAATACATATTTAGTGTTCTTTCTTACTTTATGTACAGTATATAATACATATTTTGTGTAATTTGATATTTTATGTACAGTGTATTATATATTTTTTGAAGTTTGATATTTTATGTACAGTATAAACTATATATTTGGTGAAATGTGATATTTCGTGTACAGTATATAATATATATGTAGTGTACTGTCATATTTTATGTATAGTATATAATACATATTTGGTGAAATTTGATATTTTATGTACAGTATATAATATATACTTGGTGAAATTTGATATTTTACATACCGAATGTAATATATATTTGTTGAAATTTGATATTTTATGTACAGTATATAATATATATTTAGTGTTCTTTCATACTTTCTGTACAGTATATAATACATATTTTGTGTAATTTGATATTTTATGTACAGTATATTATATATTTTTTGAAGTTTGTAATTTTATGTACTGGATAAACTATGTATTTGGTGAACTGTGATATTTCGTGTACAGTATATAATATATATCTAGTGTACTGTAATATTTTATGTATAGTATATAATACATATTTGGTGAAATTTGATATTTTATGTACAGTATATAATATATATTTTGTGAAATTTGATATTTTATCTACAGTATGTAATATATATTTGGTTAAATTTTATATTTTATGTACAGTATATAATATATATGTAGTGTTCTTTCATACTTTATGTACAGTATATAATATATCATTTGTGAAATTTGATATTTTATGTACGTTATATAATATATATGGTGAAATTTGATATTTTATGTACAGTATATAATATATAAGTAGTGTACTTTCATATTTTTTGTATAGTATATAATACATGTTTGGTGAAATTTGATATTTTATGTACAGTATATAATATATATTTGGTGAAATTTGATATTTTACATACAGTACGTAATATATATTTGGTGAACTTTGATATTTTATGTACAGTATCTAATGCATATTTGGTGAAATTTGATATTTTATGTACAGTATTTAATATATATTTAGTGTTCTTTCATACTTTGTGTACAGTATATAATATATATTTTGTGAAATTTGATATTTTATGTACGTTATATAATATATATGGTGAAATTTGATTTTTTATGTACAGTATATAATATATATGTAGTGTACTTTCATATTTTATGTATAGTATATAATACATATTTGGTGAAATTTGATATTTTATGTACAGTATATAATATATACTTGGTGAAATTTGATATTTTACATACCGAATGTAATATATATTGGTTGAAATTTGATATTTTATGTACAGTATATAATATATATTTAGTGTTCTTTCATACTTTCTGTACAGTATATAATACATATTTTGTGTAATTTGATATTTTATGTACAGTATATTATATATTTTTTGAAGTTTGAAATTTTATGTACTGGATAAACTATGTATTTGGTGAACTGTGATATTTCGTGTACAGTATATAATATATATCTAGTGTACTCTCATATTTTATGTATAGTATATAATACATATTTGGTGAAATTTGATATTTTATGTACAGTATATAATATATATTTAGTGAAATTTGATATTTTATCTACAGTATGTAATATATATTTGGTTAAATTTTATATTTTATGTACAGTATATAATATATATGTAGTGTTCTTTCATACTTTATGTACAGTATATAATATATCATTTGTGAAATTTGATATTTTATGTACGTTATATAATATATATGGTGAAATTTGATATTTTATGTACAGTATATAATATATATGTAGTGTACTTTCATATTTTTTGTATAGTATATAATACATGTTTGGTGAAATTTGATATTTTATGTACAGTATATAATATATATTTGGTGAAATTTGATATTTTACATACAGTACGTAATATATATTTGGTGAAATTTGATATATTATGTACAGTATATAATATATATTTAGTGTTCTTTCATACTTTATGTACAATATATAATACACATTTTGTGTAATTTGATATTTTATGTACCTTATATAACATATATGGTGAAATTTGATATTTTATGTACAGTATATAATATAAATGTAGTGTACTTTCATATTTTATGTATAGTATATAATACATATTTGGTGAAATTTGGTATTTTATGTACAGTATATAATATATATTTGGTGAAATTTGATATTTTACATACCGAATGTTTTATATATTTGGTGAAATTTGCTATGTTCTGTACAGTATATAATACATATTTAGTGTTCTTTCATACTTTATGTACAGTATATAATACATATTTTGTGTAATTTGATATTTTATGTACAGTGTGTTATATATTTTTTGAAGTTTGATATTTTATGTACAGTATAAACTATGTATTTGGTGAACTGTGATATTTCCTGTACAGTATATAATATATATGTAGTGTATTGTCATATTTTATGTATAGTATATAATACATATTTGGTGAAATTTGATATTTTATGTACAGTATATAATATATATTTGGTGAACTTTGATATTTTATGTACAGTATGTAATATATATTTAGTGTTCTTTCATACTTTCTGTACAGTATATAATACATATTTTGTGAAATTTGATATTTCATAAACGTTATATAACATATATGGTGAAATTTGATATTTTATTTACAGTATATTATATATATGTAGTGTACTTTCATATTTTATGTATAGTATATAATACATATTAGGTGAAATATGATATTTTATGTACAGTATATAATGTATATTTGGTGAAATTTGATATTTTACAGACAGTATGTAATATATATTTGGTGAAATTTGATGTTTTATGTACAGTATATAATATATATTTAGTGTTCTTTCATACTTTATTTACAGTATATAATACATATTTTGTGTAATTTGATATTTTATGTACAGTATATTATATATTTTTTGAAGTTTGATATTTTATGTACAGTATAAAAAATATATTTGGTGAAATGTGATATTTCATGTACAGTATATAATACATATGTAGTGTACTTTCATATTTTATGTATAGTATATAATACATATTTGGTGAAATTTGATATTTTATGTACAGTATATAATATATATTTGGTAAAATTTGATATTTTACATACCGAATGTAATATATATTTGTTGAAATTTGATATTTTATGTACAGTATATAATACATATTTAGTGTTCTTTCATACTTTATGTACAGTATATAATACATATTTTGTGTAATTTGATATTTTATGTACAGTATATTATATATTTTTTGAAGTTTGAAATTTTATGTACTGGATAAACTATGTATTTGGTGAGCGGTGATATTTCGTGTACAGTATATAATATATATCTAGTGTACTGTCATATTTTATGTATAGTATATAATACATATTTGGTGAAATTTGATATTTTATGTACAGTATATAATATATATTTTGTGAAATTTGATATTTTATCTACAGTATGTAATATATATTTGGTTAAATTTTATATTTTATGTACAGTATATAATATATATGTAGTGTTCTTTCATACTTTATGTACAGTATATAATATATCATTTGTGAAATTTGATATTTTATATACGTTATATAATATATATGGTGAAATTTGATATTTTATGTACAGTATATAATATATATGTAGTGTACTTTCATATTTTTTGTATAGTATGTAATACATGTTTGGTGAAATTTGATATTTTATGTACAGTATTTAATATATATTTAGTGTTCTTTCATACTGTATGTACAGTATATAACATATATTTTGTGAAATTTGATATTTTATGTACGTTATATAATACATATGGTGAAATTTGATTTTTTATGTACAGTATATAATATATATGTAGTGTACTTTCGTATTTTATGTATAGTGTATAATACATATTTCGTGAAATTTGATATTTTTTGTACAGTATATAATATGTATTTGGTGAAATTTGATATTTTATGTGCAGTATGTAATATATATTTGTTGAAATTTATATTTTATGTACAGTATATAATATATATTTATTGTGATTTCATACTTTATGTACAGTATATAATACATAGTTTGTGAAATTTGATATTTTATGCATGTTATATAATATATATGGTGAAATTTGATATTTTATGTACAGTATATAATATATATGTAGTGTACTTTCATATTTTATGTATAGTATATAATACATATTAGGTGAAATTTGATATTTTATGTACAGTATATAATATATATTTGGTGAAATTTGATATTTTACAAACGGTATGTAATACATATTTGGTGAAATTTGATATTTTATGTACAGTATATAATATATATTTAGTGTTCTTTCATACTTTATGTACAGTATATAATACCTATTTTGTGAAATTTGATATTTTATATACGTTATATAATATATATGGTGAAATTTCATATTTCATGTACAGTATATAATATATATGTAGTGTACTGTCATATTTTATGTATAGTATATAATACATATTTGGTGAAATTTGATATTTTATGTACAGTATATAATATATATTTGGTGAAATTTGATATTTTACATACCGAATGTAATATATATTTGTTGAAATTTGATATTTTATGTTCAGTATATAATATATATTTAGTGTTCTTTCATACTTTATGTACAGTATATAATACATATTTTGTGTAATTTGATATTTTATGTACTGTATATTATATATTTTTTGAAGTTTGAAATTTTATGTACTGGATAAACTATGTATTTGGTGAACTGTGATATTTCGTGTACAGTATATAATATATATCTAGTGTACTGTCATATTTTATGTATAGTATATAATACATATTTGGTGAAATTTGATATTTTATGTACAGTATATAATATATATTTTGTGAAATTTGATATTTTAACTACAGTATGTAATATATATTTGGTTAAATTTTATATTTTATGTACAGTATATAATATATATGTAGTGTTCTTTCATACTTTATGTGCAGTATATAATATATCATTTGTGAAATTTGATATTTTATGTACGTTATATAATATATATGGTGAAATTTGATATTTTATGTACAGTATATAATATAAATGTAGTGTACTTTCATATTTTATGTATAGTATATAATACATATTTGGTGAAATTTGATATTTTACATACCGAATGTTTTATATATTTGGTGAAATTTGCTATGTTCTGTACAGTGTATAATACATATTTAGTGTTCTTTCATACTTTATGTACAGTATATAATACATATTTTGTGTAATTTGATATTTTATGTACAGTGTATTATATATTTTTTGAAGTTTGATATTTTATGTACAGTATAAACTATGTATTTGGTGAACTGTGATATTTCCTGTACAGTATATAATATATATGTAGTGTATTGTCATATTTTATGTTTAGTATATAATACATATTTGGTGAAATTTGATATTTTATGTACAGTATATTATATATATTTGGTGAAGTTTGATATTTTATGTACAGTATGTAATATATATTTAGTGTTCTTTCATACTTTCTGTACAGTATATAATACATATTTTGTGAAATTTGATATTTTATAAACGTTATATAACATATATGGTGAAATTTGATATTTTATATACAGTATATTATATATATGTAGTGTACTTTCATATTTTATGTATACTGTATAATACATATTAGGTGAAATATGATATTTTATGTACAGTATATAATATATATTTGGTGAAATTTGATATTTTACAGACAGTATGTAATATATATTTGGTGAAATTTGATATTTTATGTACAGTATATAATATATATTTAGTGTTCTTTCATACTTTATGTACAGTATATAATACATATTTTGTGTAATTTGATATTTTATGTATAGTATATTATATATTTTTTGAAGTTTGATATTTTATGTACAGTATAAACTATATATTTGGTGAAATGTGATATTTCATGTACAGTATATAATACATATGTAGTGTACTTTCATATTTTATGTATAGTATATAATACATATTTGGTTAAATTTTATATTTTATGTACAGTATATAATATATATTTGGTGATCTTTGATATTTTATGTACAGTATCTAATGCATATTTGGTGAAATTTGATATTTTATGTACAGTATTTAATATATATTTAGTGTTCTTTCATACTTTATGTACAGTATATAATATATATTTTGTGAAATTTGATATTTTATGTACGTTATATAATATATATGGTGAAATTTGATTTTTTATGTACAGTATATAATATATATGTAGTGTACTTTCATATTTTATGTATAGTGTATAATACATAGTTCGTGAAATTTGATATTTTTTGTACAGTATATAATATGTATTTGGTGAAATTTGATATTTTATGTGCAGTATGTAATATATATTTGTTGAAATTTATATTTTATGTACAGTATATAATATATATTTATTGTGATTTCATACTTTATGTACAGTATATAATACATAGTTTGTGAAATTTGATGTTTTATGCATGTTATATAATATATATGGTGAAATTTGATATTTTATGTACAGTATATAATATATATGTAGTGTGCTTTCATATTTTATGTATAGTATATAATACATATTAGGTGAAATTTGATATTTTATGTACAGTATATAATATATATTTGGTGAAATTTGATATTTTACAAACGGTATGTAATACATATTTGGTGAAATTTGATATTTTATGTACAGTATATAATATATATTTAGTGTTCTTTCATAATTTATGTACAGTATATAATACCTATTTTGTGAAATTTGATATTTTATATACGTTATATAATATATATGGTGAAATTTGATATTTTATTTACAGTATATAATATATATGTAGTGTACTTTCATATTTTATGTATAGTATATAATACATATTCGGTGAAATTTGATATTTTATGTACAGTATATAATATATATTTGGTGAAATTTGATATTTTACATACCGAATGTAATATATATTTGTTGAAATTTGATATTTTATGTACAGTATATAATATATATTTAGTGTTCTTTCATACTTTATGTACAGTATATAATACATATTTTGTGTAATTTGATATTTTATGTACAGTATATTATATATTTTTTGAAGTTTGAAATTTTATGTACTGGATAAACTATGTATTTGGTGAACTGTGATATTTCGTGTACAGTATATAATATATATCTAGTGTACTGTCATATTTTATGTATAGTATATAATACATATTTGGTGAAATTTGATATTTTATGTACAGTATGTAATATATATTTGGTTAAATTTTATATTTTATGTACAGTATATAATATATATGTAGTGTTCTTTCATACTTTATGTACAGTATATAATATATCATTTGTGAAATTTGATATTTTATGAACGTTATATAATATATATGGTGAAATTTGATATTTTATGTACAGTATATAATATATATGTAGTGTACTTTCATATTTTTTGTATAGTATATAATACATGTTTGGTGAAATTTGATATTTTATGTACAGTATATAATATATATTTGGTGAAATTTGATATTTTACATACAGTACGTAATATATATTTGGTGAAATTTGGTATTTTATGTACAGTATATAATATATATTTGGTGAAATTTGATATTTTACATACCGAATGTTTTATATATTTGGTGAAATTTGCTATGTTCTGTACAGTATATAATACATATTTAGTGTTCTTTCATACTTTATGTACAGTATATAATACATATTTTGTGTAATTTGATATTTTATGTACCTTATATAACATATATGGTGAAATTTGATATTTTATGTACAGTATATAATATAAATGTAGTGTACTTTCATATTTTATGTATAGTATATAATACATATTTTTGAAATTTGGTATTTTATGTACAGTATATAATATATATTTGGTGAATTTTGATATTTTATGAACAGTATATAATATATATTTGGTGAACTTTGATATTTTATGTACAGTATCTAATGCATATTTGGTGAAATTTGATATTTTATGTACAGTATATAATATATATTTAGTGTTCTTTCATACTTTATGAACAGTATATAATATATATTTTGTGAAATTTGATATTTTATGTACGCTATATAATATATATGGTGAAATTTGACTTTTTATGTACAGTATATAATATATATGTAGTGTACTTTCATATTTTATGTTTAGTATATAATACATATTTGGTGAAATTTGGTATTTTATGTACAGTATATGATATATATTTGGTGAAATTTGATATTTTACATACCGAATGTAATATATATTTGGTGAAATTTGCTATTTTATGTACAGTATATAATACATATTTAGTGTTCTTTCATACTTTATGTACAGTATATAATACATATTTTGTGTAATTTGATATTTTATGTACAGTGTATTATATATTTTTTGAAGTTTGATATTTTATGTACAGTATAAACTATATATTTGGTGAACTGTGATATTTTGTGTACAGTATACAATATATATGTAGTGTATTGTCATATTTTATGTATAGTATATAATACATATTTGGTGAAATTTCATATTTTATGTACAGTATATAATATATATTTGGTGAAATTTGATATTTTATGTACAGTATGTAATATATATTTAGTGTTCTTTCATACTTTTTGTACAGTATATAATACATATTTTGTGAAATTTGATATTTTATAAACGTTATATAACATATATGGTGAAATTTGATATTTTATATACAGTATATAATATATATGTAGTGTACTTTCATATTTTGTGTATAGTATATAGTACATATTAGGTGAAATATGATATTTTATGTACAGTATATAATATATATTTGGTGAAATTTGATATTTTACAGACAGTATGTAATATATATTTGGTGAAATTTGATATTTTATGTACAGTATATAATATATATTTAGTGTTCTTTCATACTTTATGTACAGTATATAATACATATTTTGTGTAATTTGATATTTTATGTACAGTATATTATATATTTTTTGAAGTTTGATATTTTATGTACAGTATAAACTATATATTTAGTGAAATGTGATATTTCATGTACAGTATATAATATATATGTAGTGTACTTTCATATTTTTTGTATAGTATATAATACATATTTGGTGAATTTTGATATTTTATGGACAGTATTTAATATATATTTGGTGAACTTTGATATTTTATGTACAGTATCTAATGCATATTTGGTGAAATTTGATATTTTATGTGCAGTATATAATATATATTTAGTGTTCTTTCATACTTTATGTACAGTATATAATATATGTTTTGTGAAATTTGATATTTTATGTACGTTATATAATATATATGGTGAAATTTGATTTTTTATGTACAGTATGTAATATATATGTAGTGTACTTTCATATTTTATGTATAGTGTATAATACATATTTGGTGAAATTTGATATTTTATGTACAGTATATAATGTATATTTGGTGAAATTTGATATTTTACATACCGAGTGTAATATATATTTGTTGAAATTTGATATTTTATGTACAGTATATAATATATATTTAGTGTTCTTTCATACTTTATGTACAGTATATAATACATATATTGGGTAATTTGATATTTTATGTACAGTGTATTGTATATTTTTTAAAGTTTCATATTTTATGTACACTATAAACTATATATTTGGTGAAATGTGATATTTCGTGTACAGTATATAATATATAGGTAGTGTACTGTCATATTTTACGTATAGTATATAATACATATTTGGTGAAATTTGATATTTTATGTACAGTATATAATATATATTTGGTGAAATTTGATATTTTATGTAGAGTATGTAATATATATTTGTTGAAATTTATATTTTATGTACAGTATATAATATATATTTAGGGTTCTTTCATACTTTATGTACAGTATATAATACATAGTTTGTGAAATTTGATATTTTATGTATGTTATATAATATATGGTGAAATTTGATATTTTATGTACAGTATATAATATATATGTAGCGTACTTTCATATTTTATGTATAGTATATAATACATATTTGGTGATATTTGATATTTTATGTACAGTATATAATATATATTTGGTGAAATTTGATATTTTACATAAAGAATGTAATACATATTTGGTGAAATTTGATATTTTATGTACAGTATATAATATATATTTAGTGTTCTTTCATATTTTATGTACAGTATATAATACATATTTTGTGTAATTTGATATTTTATGTACAGTATATTATATATTTTTTGAAGTTTGATATTTTATGTACAGTATAAACTATATATTTGGTGAAATGTGATATTTCATGTACAGTATATAATACATATGTAGTGTACTTTCATATTTTATGTATAGTATATAATACATATTTGGTGAAATTTTGTATTTTATGTACAGTATATAATATATATTTGGTGAACTTTGATATTTTATGTACAGTATCTAATGCATATTTGGTGAAATTTGATATTTTATGTACAGTATTTAATATATATTTAGTGTTCTTTCATACTTTATGTACAGTATATAATATATATTTTGTGAAATTTGATATTTTATGTACGTTATATAATATATATGGTGAAATTTCATTTTTTATGTACAGTATATAATATATATGTAGTGTACTTTCATATTTTATGTATAGTGTATAATACATATTTCGTGAAATTTGATATTTTTTGTACAGTATATAATATGTATTTGGTGAAATTTGATATTTTATGTGCAGTATGTAATATATATTTGTTGAAATTTATATTTTATGTACAGTATATAATATATATTTATTGTGATTTCACACTTTATGTACAGTATATAATGCATAGTTGTGAAATTTGATATTTTATGCATGTTATATAATATATATGGTGAAATTTGATATTTTATGTACAGTATATAATATATATGTAGTGTACTTTCATATTTTATGTATAGTATATAATACATATTAGGTGAAATTTGATATTTTATGTACAGTATATAATATATATTTGGTGAAATTTGATATTTTACAAACGGTATGTAATACATATTTGGTGAAATTTGATATTTTATGTACAGTATATAATATATATTTAGTGTTCTTTCATACTTTATGTACAGTATATAATACATATTTTGGGTAATTTGATATTTTATGTACAGTGTATTATATATTTTTTGAAGTTTGATATTTCATGTACAGTATAAACTATATATTTGGTGAAATGTGATATTTCGTGTACAGTATATAATATATATGTAGTGTACTGTCATATTTTATGTATAGTATATAATACATATTTGGTGAAATTTGATATTTTATGTACAGTATATAATATATATTTGGTGAAATTTGATATTTTATGTACAGTATGTAATATATATTTGTTGAAATTTATATTTTATGTAAAGTATATAATATATATTTAGTGTTCTTTCATACTTTATGTACAGTATATAATTCATAGTTTGTGAAATTTGATATTTTATGTACAGTATATTATGTTTTTTGAAGTTTGTTATTTTATGTACTGTATAAACTATATATTTGGTGAAATGTGATATTTCATGTACAGTATAAAATATATATGTAGTGTACTTTCATATTTTATGTATAGTATATAATATATATTTGGTGAAATTTTATATTTTATGTACAGTATGTAATATATATTTGGTCAAATTTGATATTTTACATACCGAATGTAATATATATTTGTTGAAATGTGATATTTCGTGTACAGTATATAATATATATGTAGTGTACTGTCATATTTTATGTATAGTATATAATACATATTTGGTGAAATTTGATATTTTATGAACAGTATATAATATATATTTGGTGAAATTTGATATTTTATGTGCAGTATGTAATATATATTTGTTGAAATTTACATTTTATGTACAGTATATAATATATATTTTGTGTTCTTTCATACTTTATGTACAGTATATAATACATAGTTTGTGAAATTTGATATTTTATGTACAGTAAATGATGTATATTTGGTGAAATTTGGTATTTTACATACCGAATGTAATATATATTTGTTGAAATTTGATATTTTATGTAAAGTATATAATATATATTTTGTGTTCTTTCATAATTTATGTACAGTATATAATACATATTTTGTGTAATTTTATATTTTATGTATAGTTTATTATATATTTTTTGAAGTTTGATATTTTAAGTACAGTATAAACTATATATTTGGTGAAATGTGATATTTCGTGTACATTATATAATATATATGTAGTGTACTTTCATATTTTATGTATAGTATATAATACTTATTTGGTGAAATTTGATATTTTATGTAAGTATATAATATATATTTGGTGAAATTTGATTTTTTATGTACAGTATGTAATATGTATTTGTTGAAATTTATATTTTATGTACAGTATATAATATATATTTAGCGTTCTTTCATACTTTATGTATAGTATATAATACATGGTTTGTTAAATATGATATTTTATGTACGTTATATAATAAATATGGTGAAATTTGATATTTTATGTACAGTATATAATATATATCTAGTGTACTTTCATATTTTATGTATAGTATATAATACATATTTGGTGAAATTTGATATTTTATGTACAGTATATAATATGTATTTGGTGAAATTTGATATATTACATACAGTATGTAATATATATTTGGTGAAATTTGATATTTTATGCACAGTATATAATATATATTTAGTGATCTTTCATACTTTATGTACAGTATATAATACATATTTTGTGTAATTTGATATTTTATGTACAGTGTATTATATATTTTTTGAAGTTTGATATTTTATGTACAGTATAAACTATATATTTGGTGAAATGTGATATTTTGTGTACATTATATAATATATATGTAGTGTACTTTCATATTTTATGTATAGTATATAATACATATTTGGTGAAATTTGATATTTTATGTACAGTATGTAATGAATATTTGTTGAAATTTATATTTTATGTACAGAATATAATGTATATTTAGTGTTCTTTCATACTTTATGTACAGTATATAATACATAGTTTGTGAAAGTTGATATTTTATATACGTTATATAACATATATGGTGAAATTTGATATTTTATATACAGTATATAATATACTGTAGTGTACTTTCATTTTTTATGTATAGTATATAATACATAATAGGTGAAAGATGATATTTCATGTACAGTATATAATATATATTTGGTGAAATTTGATATTTTACAGACAGTATGTAATATATATTTGGTGAAATTTGATATTTTATGTACAGTATATAATATATATTTAGTGTTCTTTCATACTTTATGTACAGTATATAATACATATTTTGTGTAATTTGATATTTTATGTACAGTATATTATATATTTTTTGAAGTTTGATATTTTATGTACAGTATAAACTATATATTTGGTGAAATGTGATATTTCATGTACAGTATATAATATATATGTAGTGTACTTTCATATTTTATGTATAATATATAATACATATTTGGTGAAATTTGATATTTTATGTACAGTATATAATATATATTTGGTGAACTTTGATATTTTATGTACAGTATTTAATGCATATTTGGTGAAATTTGATATTTTATGTACAGTATTTAATATATATTTAGTGTTCTTTCATACTTTATGTACAGTATATAACATATATTTTGTGAAATTTGATATTTTATGTACGTTATATAATATATATGGTGAAATTTGATTTTTTATGTACAGTATATAATATATATGTAGTGTACTTTCATATTTTATGTATAGTGTGTAATACACATTTGGTGAAATTTGATATTTTATGTACAGTATATAATGTATATTTGGTGAAATTTGATATTTTACATACCAAATGTAATATATATTTGTTGAAATTTGATATTTTATGTACAGTATATAATATATATTTAGTGTTCTTTCATACATCATGTACAGTATATAATACATATTTTGTGTAATTTGATATTTTATGTACAGTGTATTATATATTTTTGGAAGTTTATTATTTTATGTACAGTATAAACTATATATTTGGTGAAATGTGATATTTCGTGTACAGTATATAATATATATGTAGTGTACTTTCATATTTTATGTATAGTATATAATACATATTTGTTGAAATTTGATATTTTATGTACAGTACAAAATATATATTTGGTGAACTTTGATATTTTATGTACTGTAAGTAATATATATTTGTTGAAATATGATATTTTATGTACAGTATATAATATATATTTACTGTTCTTTCATAGTTTATGTACAGTATATAATACATATTTTGTGTAATTTGATATTTTATGTACAGTATATTATATGTTTTTTGAAGTTTGTTAGTTTATGTACAGTATAAACTATATATTTGGTGAAATGTGATATTTCATGTACAGTATAAAATATATATGTAGTGTACTTTCATATTTTATGTGTAGTATATAATACATATTTGGTGAAATTTTATATTTTATGTACAGTATATAATATATATTTGGTGAAGTTTGATATTTTACATACCGAATGTAATATATATTTGTTGAAATGTGATATTTCCTGTACAGTATATAATATATATGTAGTGTACTGTCATATTTTAGGTATAGTATATAATACATATTTAGTGAAATTTGATATTTTATGTACAGTATATAATATATATTTTGTGAAATTTGATGTTTTATGTGCAGTATGTAATATATATTTGTTGAAATTTGTATTTTATGTATAGTATATAATATATATTTAGTGTTCTTTCATACTTTATGTACAATTTATAATACATAGTTTGTGAAATTTGATATTTTATGCATGTTATATAATATATATGGTGAAATTTGATATTTTATGTACAGTATATAATATATATTTGGTGAAATTTGATATTTTACATACAGTATGTAATACATATTTGGTGAAATTTGATATTTTATGTACAGTATATAATATATATTTAGTGTTCTTTCTTACTTTATGTACAGTATATAATACCTATTTTGTGAAATTTGATATTTTATATACGTTATATAATATATATGGTGAAATTTGATATTTTATTTACAGTATGTAATATATATGTAGTGTACTTTCATATTTTATGTATAGTATATAATACATATTTGGAGATATTTGATATTTTATGTACAGTATGTAATATATATTTGGTGAAATTTGATATTTTACATAAAGTATGTAATACATATTTAGTGAAATTTGATATTTTATGTACAGTATATAATATATATTTAGTGTTCTTTCATACTTTATGTACAGTATATAATACATATTTTGTGTAATTTGATATTTTATGTACAGTATATTATATATATTTTGAAGTTTGTTATTTAATGTACAGTATAAACTATATATTTGGTGAAATGTGATATTTCGTGTACAGTATATAATATATATGTAGTGTACTTCCATATTTTATGAATAGTATATAATACATATTTGGTGAAATTTGATATTTTATGTACAGTATATAATATGTATTTGGTGAAATTTGATATTTTATGTGCAGTATGTAATATATATTTGTTCAAATTTATATTTTATGTACAGTATATAATATATATTTAGTGTTCTTTCATACTTTATGTACAGTATATAATACATAGTTTGTGAAATTTGATATTTTATGCATGTTATATAATATATATGGTGAAATTTGATATTTTATGTACAGTATATAATATATATGTAGTGTACTTTCATATTTTATGTATACTATATAATACATATTAGGTGAAATTTGATATTTTATGTACAGTATATAATATATATTTGGTGAAATTTGATATTTTACATACGGTATGTAATGCATATTTGGTGAAATTTGATATTTTATGTACAGTATATTATATATATTTAGTGTTCTTTCATACTTTATCTACAGTATGTAATACATAGTTTGTGAAATTTGATATTTTATATACGTTATATAATATATATGGTGAAATTTGCTATTTTATTTACAGTATATAATATATATGTAGTGTACTTTCATATTTTATGTATAGTATATAATACATATTTGGTGAAATTTGATATTTTATGTACAGTATATAATATATATTTGTTGAAATTTGATATTTTATGTACAGTATATTATATATATTTAGTGTTCTTTCAGACTTTATGTACAGTATATAATACGTATTTTGTGTAATTTGATATTTTATGTACAGTATATTATATATTTTGTGAATTTTGATATTTTATGTACAGTATAAACTATATATTTGGTGAAATGTGATATTTCGTGTACAGTATATATTATATAAGTAGTGTACTTTCATATTTTATGTATAGTATATAATACATATTTGGTGAAATTTGATATTTTATGTACAGTATATAATATATATTTGGTGAAATTTGATATTTTATGTACAGTATGTAATATATATTTGTTGAAATTTATATTTTATGCACAGTATATAATGCATATTTAGTGTTCTTTCATACTGTATGTACAGTATATAATACATACTTTGTGAAATTTGATATTTTATGTACGTTATATAATATATATGGTGAAATTTGATATTTTATGTACAGTATATAATATATATGTAGTGCACTTTCATATTTTATGTATAGTATATAATACATATTTGGTGAAATTTGATATTTTATGTACAGTATATAATATGTATTTGGTGAAATTTGATATATTACATACAGTATGTAATATATATTTGGTGGAATTTGATATTTTATGTACAGTATATAATATATATTTAGTGTTCTTTCATACTTTATGTACAGCATATAATACATATTTTTTGTAATTTGATATTTTATGTTCCTTATATAAAATATATGGTGAAATTTGATATCTTATGTACAGTATATAATATATATGTAGTGTACTTTCATATTTTATGTATAGTATATAATATATATTTGGTGAAATTTGATATTTTATGTACACTATATAATATATATTTGGTGAAATTTGATATTTTACATACGGTACGTAATATATATTTGGTGAAATTTGATATTTTATGTACAGTATATAATATATATTTAGTGTTCTTTCATACTTTCTGTACAGTATATAATACATATTTTGTGTAATTTGATATTTTATATACAGGGTATTACATATTTTTTGAAGTTTGATATTTTATGTACAGTATAAACTATATATTTGGTGAAATGTGATATTTCGTGTACATTATATAATATATATGTAGTGTACTTTCATATTTTATGTATAGTATATAATACATATTTGGTGACATTTTATATTTTATGTACAGTATATAATATATATTTGGTGAAATTTTATATTTTATGTACAGTATGTAATATATATTTGTTGAAATTTATATTTTATGTACAGTGTATAATGTATATTTAGTGATCTTTCATACTTTATGTACAGTATATAATACATAGTTTGTGAAATTTTATATTTTATGTATGTTATATAATATATATGGTGAAATTTGATATTTTATGTACAGTATATTATATATATTAGTGTACTTTCATATTTTATGTATAGTATATAATACATATTTGGTGATATTTGATATTTTTTGTACAGTATATAATATATATTTGGTGAAATTTGATATTTTACATAAAGTATGTAATACATATTTGGTGAAATTTGATATTTTATGTACAGTATATAATATATATTTAGTGTTCTTTCATACTTTATGTACAGTATATAATACATATTTTGTGTAATTTGATATTTTATGTACAGTATATTATATATTTTTTGAAGTTTGATATTTTATGTACAGTATAAGCTATATATTTGGTGAAATGTGATATTTCATGTACAGCATATAATATATATGTAGTGTAATTTCATATTTTATGTATAGTATATAATACATATTTGGTGAAATTTTATATTTTATGTACAGTATATAATATATATTTGGTGAAATTTTATATTTTATGTACAGTATGTAATATATATTTGTTGAAATTTATATTTTATGTACAGTGTATAATGTATATTTAGTGTTCTTTCATACTTTATGTACAGTATATAATACATAGTTTGTGAAATTGGATATTTTATGTACGTTATATAATATATGTGGTGAAATTTGATATTTTATGTACAGTATATAATATATATCTAGTGTACTTTCATATTTTATGTATAGTATATAATACATATTTGGTGAAATTTGATATTTTATGTACAGTATATAATATGTAATTGGTGAAATTTGATATATTACATACAGTATGTATTATATATGTGGTGAGATTTGATATTTTATGTACAGTATATAATATATATTTAGTGTTCTTTCATACTTTATGTACAGTATATAATACATATTTTGTGTAATTTGATATTTTATGTACCTTATATAACATATATGGTGAAATTTGATATTTTATGTACAGTATATAATATATATGTAGTGTACTTTCATATTTTATGTTTAGTATATAATAAATATTTGGTGAAATTTGGTATTTTATGTACAGTATATAATATATATTTGGTGAAATTTGATATTTTACATACCGAATGTAATATATATTTGGTGAAATTTGCTATTTTATGTACAGTATATAATACATATTTAGTGTTCTTTCATACTTTATGTACAGTATATAATACATATTTTGTGTAATTTGATATTTTATGTACAGTGTATTATATATTTTTTGAAGTTTGATATTTTATGTACAGTATAAACTATATATTTGGTGAACTGTAATATTTTGTGTACAGTATATAATATATATGTAGTGTATTGTCATATTTTATGTATACTTTATAATACATATTTGGTGAAATTTGATATTTTATGTACAGTATATAATATATATTTGGTGAAATTTGATATTTTATGTACAGTATGTAATATATATTTAGTGTTCTCTCATACTTTTTGTACAGTATATAATACATATTTTGTGAAATTTGATATTTTATATACGTTATATAACATATATGGTGAAATTTGATATTTTATATACAGTATATAATATATATGTAGTGTACTTTCATATTTTATGTATAGTATATAGTACATATTAGGTGAAATATGATATTTTATGTACAGTATATAATATATATTTGGTGAAATTTGGTATTTTACAGACAGTATGTAATATACATTTGGTGAAATTTGATATTTTATGTACAGTATATAATATATATTTAGTGTTCTTTCATACTTTATGTACAGTATATAATACATATTTTGTGTAATTTGATATTTTATGTACAGTATATTATATATTTTTTGAAGTTTGATATTTTATGTGCAGTATAAACTATATATTTAGTGAAATGTGATATTTCATGTACAGTATATAATATATATGTAGTGTACTTTCATATTTTATGTATAGTATATAATACATATTTGGTGAATTTTGATATTTTATGAACAGTATATAATATATATTTGGTGAACTTTGATATTTTATGTACAGTATCTAATGCATATTTGGTGAAATTTGATATTTTATGTACAGTATATAATATATATTTAGTGTTCTTTCATACTTTATGAACAGTATATAATATATATTTTGTGAAATTTGATATTTTATGTACGTTATATAATATATATGGTGAAATTTGATTTTTTATGTACAGTATATAATATATATGTAGTGTACTTTTATATTTTATGTTTAGTATATAATACATATTTGATGAAATTTGGTATTTTATTTACAGTATATGATATATATTTGGTGAAATTTGATATTTTACATACCGAATGTAATATATATTTGGTGAAATTTGCTATTTTATGTACAGTATATAATACATATTTAGTGTTCTTTCATACTTTATGTACAGTATATAATACATATTTTGTGTAATTTGATATTTTATGTACAGTGTATTATATATTTTTTGGAGTTTGATATTTTATGTACAGTATAAACTATATATTTGGTGAACTGTGATATTTCGTGTACAGTATACAATACATATGTAGTGTATTGTCATATTTTATGTATAGTATATAATACATATTTGGTGAAATTTCATATTTTATGTACAGTATATAATATATATTTGGTGAAATTTGATATTTTATGTACAGTATGCAATATATACTTAGTGTTCTTTCATACTTTTTGTACAGTATATAATACATATTTTGTGAAATTTGATATTTTATATACGTTATATAACATATATGGTGAAATTTGATATTTTATATACAGTATATAATATATATGTAGTGTACTTTCATATTTTATGTATAGTATATAGTACATATCAGGTGAAATATGATATTTTATGTACAGTATATAATATATATTTGGTGAAATTTGATATTTTACAGACAGTATGCAATATATATTTGGTGAAATTTGATATTTTATGTACAGTATATAATATATATTTAGGGTTCTTTCATACTTTATGTACAGTATATAATACATATTTTGTGTAATTTGATGTTTTATGTACACTATATTATATATTTTTTGAAGTTTGATATTTTATGTGCAGTATAAACTATATATTTGGTGAAATGTGATATTTCGTGTACAGTATATAATATATATGTAGTGTACTTCCATATTTTATGTATAGTATATAATACATATTTGGTGAATTTTGATATTTTATGAACAGTATTTAATATATATTTGGTGAACTTTGATATTTTATGTACAGTATCTAATGCATATTTGGTGAAATTTGATATTTTATGTACAGTATATAATATATATTTAGTGTTTTTCATACTTTATGTACAGTATATAATATATATTTTGTGAAATTTGATATTTTATGTACAGTATATAATATATATGTAGTGTACTTTCATATTTTATGTATAGTGTATAATACATATTTGGTGAAATTTGATATTTTATGTACAGTATATAATGTATATTTGGTGAAATTTCATATTTTACATACCGAATGTAATATATATTTGTTGAAATTTGATATTTTATGTACAGTATATAATATTTATTTAGTGTTCTTTCATACTTTATGTACAGTATATAATACATATATTGGGTAATTTGATATTTTATGTACAGTGTATTATATATTTTTTAAAGTTTGATATTTTATGTACACTATAAACTATATATTTGGTGAAATGTGATATTTCGTGTACAGTATATAATATATAGGTAGTGTACTGTCATATTTTACGTATAGTATATAATACATATTTGGTGAAATTTGATATTTTATGTACAGTATATAATATATATTTGGTGAAATTTGATATTTTATGTAGAGTATGTAATATATATTTGTTGAAATTTATATTTTATGTACAGTATATAATATATATTTAGTGTTCTTTCATACTTTATGTACAGTATATAATACATAGTTTGTGAAATTTGATATTTTATGTATGTTATATAATATATGGTGAAATTTGATATTTTATGTACAGTATATAATATATATGTAGCGTACTTTCATATTTTATGTATAGTATATAATACATATTTGGTGATATTTGATATTTTATGTACAGTATATAATATATATTTGGTGAAATTTGATATTTTACATAAAGAATGTAATACATATTTGGTGAAATTTGATATTTTATGTACAGTATATAATATATATTTAGTGTTCTTTCATATTTTATGTACAGTATATAATACATATTTTGTGTAATTTGATATTTTATGTACAGTATATTATATATTTTTTGAAGTTTGATATTTTATGTACAGTATAAACTATATATTTGGTGAAATGTGATATTTCATGTACAGTATATAATACATATGTAGTGTACTTTCATATTTTATGTATAGTATATAATACATATTTTATGAAATTTTATATTTTATGTACAGTATCTAATATATATTTGGTGAACTTTGATATTTTATGTACAGTATCTAATGCATATTTGGTGAAATTTGATATTTTATGTACAGTATTTAATATATATTTAGTGTTCTTTCATACTTTATGTACAGTATATAATATACATTTTGTGAAATTTGATATTTTATGTACGTTATATAATATATATGGTGAAATTTGATTTTTTATGTACAGTATATAATATATATGTAGTGTACTTTCATATTTTATGTATAGTGTATAATACATATTTCGTGAAATTTGATATTTTTTGTACAGTATATAATATGTATTTGGTGAAATTTGATATTTTATGTGCAGTATGTAATATATATTTGTTGAAATTTATATTTTATGTACAGTATATAATATATATTTATTGTGATTTCATACTTTATGTACAGTATATAATACATAGTTTGTGAAATTTGATATTTTATGCATGTTATATAATATATATGGTGAAATTTGATATTTTATGTGCAGTATATAATATATATGTAGTGTACTTTCATATTTTATGTATAGTATATAATACATATTTGGTGAAATTTGATATTTTATGTACAGTATATAATATATATTTGGTGAAATTTGATATTTTACAAACGGTAAGTAATACATATTTGGTGAAATTTGATATTTTATCTACAGTATATAATATATATTTAGTGTTCTTTCATACTTTATGTACAGTATATAATACATATTTTGGGTAATTTGATATTTTATGTACAGTGTATTATATATTTTTTGAAGTTTGATATTTTATGTACAGTATAAACTATATATTTGGTGAAATGTGTTATTTCGTGTACAGTATATAATATATATGTAGTGTACTGTCATATTATATGTATAGTATATAATACATATTTGGTGAAATTTGATATTTTATGTACAGTATATAATATATATTTGGTGAAATTTGATATTTTATGTACACTATGTAATATATATTTGTTGAAATTTATATATTATGTACAGTATATAATATATACTTAGTGTTCTTTCATACTTTATGTACAGTATATAATTCATAGTTTGTGAAATTTGATATTTTATGTACGTTATATAATATATGGTGAAATTTGATATTTTAAGTACAGTATATAATATATATGTAGTGTACTTTTATATTTTATGTATAGTATATAATACATATTTGGTGATATTTGATATTATATGTACAGTATATAATAAATATTTGGTGAAATTTGATATTTTACATAAAGAATGCAATACATATTTGGTGAAATTTGATATTTTATGTACAGTATATAATATATATTTTGTGTTCTTTCATACTTTATCTACAGTATATAATACATATTTTGTGTAATTTGATATTTTATGTACAGTATATTAAATATATTTTGAAGTTTGTTATTTTATGTGGAGAATAAACTACATATTTGGTTAAATGTGATATTTTGTGTACAGAATATAATATATTTGTAGTGTACTTTCTTATTTTATGTATAGTATATAATACATATTTGGTGAAATTTGATATTTTATGAACAGTACATAATATATATTTGGTGAACTTTGATATTTTATGTACAGTATGTAATATATATTTGTTGAAATATGATATTTTATGTACAGTATATAATATATATTTACTGTTCTTTCATAGTTTAAGAACAGTATATAATACATATTTTGTGTAATTTGATATTTTATGTAGAGTATATTATATGTTTTTTGAAGTTTGTTATTTTATGTACTGTATAAACTATATATTTGGTGAAATGTGATATTTCATGTAGAGTATAAAATATATATGTAGTGTACTTTCATATTTTATGTATAGTATATAATATATATTTGGTGAAATTTTATATTTTATGTACAGTATATAATATATATTCGGTCAAATTTGATATTTTACATACCGAATGTAATATATATTTCTTGAAATGTGATATTTCGTGTACAGTATATAATATATATGTAGTGTACTGTAATATTTTATGTATAGTATATAATACATATTTGGTGAAATTTGATATTTTATGAACAGTATATAATATATATTTGGTGAAATTTGATATTTTATGTGCAGTATGTAATATATATTTGTTGAAATTTACATTTTATGTACAGTATATAATATATATTTTGTGTTCTTTCATACTTTATGTACAGTATATAATACATAGTTTGTGAAATTTGATATTTTATGTACAGTATATGATGTATATTTGGTGAAATTTGATATTTTACATACCGAATGTAATATATATTTGTTGAAATTTGATATTTTATGTACAGTATATAATATATATTTTGTGTTCTTTCATAATTTATGTACAGTATATAATACATATTTTGTGTAATTTTATATTTTATGTACAGTGTATTATATATTTTTTGAAGTTTGATATTTTGTGTACAGTATAAACTATATATTTGGTGAAATGTGATATTTCGTGTACATTATATAATATATATGTAGTGTACTTTCATATTTTATGTATAGTATATAATACATATTTGGTGAAATTTGATATTTTATGTAAGTATATAATATATATTTGGTGAAATTTGATTTTTCATGTACAGTATGTAATATATATTTGTTGAAATTTATATTTTATGTACAGTATATAATGTATATTTAGCGTTCTTTCATACTTTATGTACAGTATATAATACATGGTTTGTTAAATTTGATATTTTATGTACGTTATATAATATATATGGTGAAATTTGATATTTTACGTACAGTATATAATATATATCTAGTGTACTTTCATATTTTATGTATAGTATATAATACATATTTGGTGAAATTTGATATTTTATGTACAGTATATAATATGTATTTGGTGAAATTTGATATATTACATACAGTATGTAATATATATTTGGTGAAATTTGATATTTTATGCACAGTATATAATATATATTTAGTGATCTTTCATACTTTATGTACAGTATATAATACATATTTTGTGTAATTTGATATTTTATGTACAGTGTATTTTATATTTTTTGAAGTTTGATATTTTATGTACAGTATAAACTATATATTTGGTGAAATGTGAGATTTTGTGTACATTATATAATATATATGTAGTGTACTTTCATATTTTATGTATAGTATATAATACATATTTGGTGAAATTTGATATTTTATGTTCAGTATGTAATATATATTTGGTGAAATTTGATATTTTACATACCGAATGTATTATATATTTGGTGATATTTGCTATGTTATGTACAGTATATAATACATATTTAGTGTTCTTTCATACTTTATGTACAGTATATAACACATATTTTGTGTAATTTGATATTTTATGTACAGTGTATTATATATTTTTTGAAGTTCGATATTTTATGTACAGTATAAACTATGAATTTGGTGAACTGTGATATTTCCTGTACAGTGTATAATATATATGTAGTGTATTGTAATATTTTATGTATAGTATATAATACATATTTGGTGAAATTTGATATTTTATGTACAGTATATAATATATAGTTGGTGAAATTTGAAATTGTATGTACAGTATGTAATATATATTTAGTGTTCTTTCATACTTTTTGTACAGTATATAATACATATTTTGTGAAATTTGATATTTTATATACGTTATATAACATATATGGTGAAATTTGATATTTTATATACAGTATATAATATATATGTAGTGTTCTTTCATATTTTATGTATAGTATATAATACATATTTGGTAAAATTTGATATTTTATGTACAGTATATAATATATATTTGGTGAAATTTGATATTTTATGTGCAGTATGTAATATATATTTGTTGAAATTTATATTTTATGTACAGTATATAATATATACTTAGTGTTCTTTCATACTTTATGTGCAGTATATAATACATAGTTTGTGAAATTTGATATTTTATGCATGTTATATAATATATATGGTGAAATTTGATATTTTATGTACAGTATATAATATATATTTGGTGAAATTTGATATTTTACATACAGTATGTAATGCATATTTGGTGAAATTTGATATTTTATGTACAGTATATAATATATATTTAGTGTTCTTTCTTACTTTATGTACAGTATATAATACCTATTTTGTGAAATTTGATATTTTATATACGTTATATAATATATATGGTGAAATTTGATATTTAATTTACAGTATGTAATATATATGTAGTGTACTTTCATATTTTATGTATAGTATATAATACATATTTGGAGATATTTGATATTTTATTTACAGTATATAATATATATTTGGTGAAATTTGATATTTTACATAAAGTATGTAATACATATTTAGCGAAATTTGATATTTTATGTACAGTATATAATATATATTTAGTGTTCTTTCATACTTTATGTACAGTATATAATACATATTTTGTGTAATTTGATATTTTATGTACAGTATATTATATATATTTTGAAGTTTGTTATTTTATGTACAGTATAAACTATATATTTGGTGAAATGTGATATTTCGTGTACAGTATATAATATATATGTAGTGTACTTCCATATTTTATGTATAGTATATAATACATATTTGGTGAAATTTTGATATTTTATGTACAGTATATAATATGTATTTGGTGAAATTTGATATTTTATGTGCAGTATGTAATATATGTTTGTTGAAATTTATATTTTATGTACAGTATATAATATATATTTAGTGTTCTTTCATACTTTATGTACAGTATATAATACATAGTTTGTGAAATTTGATATTTTATGCATGTTATATAATATATATGGTGAAATTTGATATTTTATGTACAGTATATAATATATATGTAGTGTACTTTCATATTTTCTGTATAGTATATAATACATGTTTGGTGAAATTTGATATTTTATGTATAGTATATAATATATATTTGGTGAAATTTGATATTTTACATACAGTACGTAATATATATTTGGTGAAATTTGATATTTTATGTACAGTATATAATATATATTTAGTGTTCTTTCATACTTTATGTACAGTATATAATACATATTTTGTGTAATTTGATATTTTATGTACCTTATATAACATATATGGTGAATTTTGATATTTTATGTACAGTATATAATATAAATGTAGTGTACTTTCATATTTTATGTATAGTATATAATACATATTTGGTGAAATTTGGTATTTTATGTACAGTATATAACATATATTTGGTGAAATTTGATATTTTACATACCGAATGTTTTATATATTTGGTGAAATTTGCTATGTTCTGTACAGTACATAATACATATTTAGTGTTCTTTTATACTTTATGTACAGTATATAATACATATTTTGTGTAATTTGATATTTTATGTACAGTGTATTATATACTTTTTGAAGTTTGATATTTTATGTACACTATAAACTATGTATTTGGTGAACTGTGATATTTCCTGTACAGTATATAATATATATGTAGTGTATTGTCATATTTTATGTATAGTATATAATACATATTTGGTGAAATTTGATATTTTATGTACAGTATATAATATATATTTGGTGAAGTTTGATATTTTATGTACAGTATCTAATGCATATTTGGTGAAATTTGATATTTTATGTACAGTATTTAATATATATTTAGTGTTCGTTCATACTTTATGTACAGTATATAATACATATTTTGTGAAATTTGATATTTTATGTACGTTATATAATATATATGGTGAAATTTGATTTTTTATGTACAGTATATAATATATATGTAGTGTACTTTCATATTTTATGTATAGTGTATAATACTTATTTCGTGAAATTTGATATTTTTTGTACAGTATAAAATGTATATTTGGTGAAATTTGATATTGTACGTACCGAATGTAATATATATTTGTTGAAGTTTGATATTTTATGTACAGTATATAATATATATTTAGTGTTCTTTCATACTTTATGTACAGTATATAATACATATTTTGTGTAATTTGATATTTTATGTACAGTATATTATATATTTTTTGAAGTTTGATATATTATGTACAGTATAAACTATATATTTGGTGAAATGTGATATTTCATGTACAGTATATAATATATATGTAGTGTACTTTCATATTTTATGTATAGTATATAATACATATTTGGTGAAATTTGATATTTTATGTACAGTATATAATATATATTTGGTGAAGTTTGATATTTTATGCACAGTATCTAATGCATATTTGGTGAAATTTGATATTTTATGTACAGTATATAATATATATTTAGTGTTCTTTCATACTTTATCTACAGTATATAATTCAGAGTTTGTGAAATTTGATATTTTATGTATGTTATATAATATATGGCGAAATTTGATATTTTATGTACAGTATATAATATATATGTAGTGTACTTTTATATTTTATGTATAGCATATAATACATATTTGGTGATATTTGATATTTTATGTACAGTATATAATATATATTTGGTGAAATTTTATATTTTACATAAGGTATGTAATACATATTTGGTGAAATTTGATATTTTATGTACAGTATATGATTTATATTTAGTGTTCTTTCATAGTTTATGTACAGTATATAATACATATTTTGTGTAATTTGATATTTTATGTACAGTATATTAAATATATTTTGATGTTTGTGATTTTATGTACGGTATAAACTATATATTTGGTGAAATGTGATATTTTGTGTACAGTATATAATATATATGCAGTGTACTTTCATATTTTATGTATAGTATATAATACATATTTGGTGAAATTTGATATTTTATGTACAGTACATAATATATATTTGGTGAACTTTGATATTTTATGTACAGTATGTAATATATATTTATTGAAATATGATATTTTATGTACAGTATATAGTATATATTTACTGTTCTTTCATAGTTTATGTACAGTATATAATACATATTTTGTGTAATTTGATATTTTATGTACAGTATATTATATGTTTTTTTAAGTTTGTTATTTTATGTACAGTATAAACTATATATTTGGTGAAATGTGATATTTCATGTATAGTATAAAATATATATGTAGTGTACTTTCATATTTTATCTATAGTATATAATACATATTTGGTGAAATTTGATATTTTATGTACAGTATATAATATATATTCGGTCAAATTTGATATTTTACATACCGAATGTAATATATATTTGTTGAAATGTGATATTTCATGTACAGTATATAATATATATGTAGTGTACTGTCATATTTTATGTATAGTATATAATACATATTTGGTGAAATTTGATATATTATGTACAGTATATAATATATATTTGGTGAAATTTGATATTTTATGTGCAGTATGTAATATATATTTGTTGAAATTTATATTTTATGTACAGTATATAATATATATTTAGTGTTCTTTAATACTTTATGTGCAGTATATAATACATAGTTTGTGAAATTTGATATTTTATGCATGTTATATTATATATGGTGAAATTTGATATTTTATGTACAGTATATAATATATATTTGGTGAAATTTGATATTTTACATACAGTATGTAATACATATTTGGTGAAATTTGATATTTTATGTACAGTATATAATATATATTTAGTGTTCTTTCTTACTTTATGTGCAGTATATAATACCTATTTTGTGAAATTTGATATTTTATACACGTTATATAATATATATGGTGTAATTTGATATTTTATTTACAGTATGTAACATATATGTAGTGTACTTTCATATTTTATGTATAGTATATAATACATATTTGGAGATATTTGATATTTTATTTACAGTATATAATATATATTTGGTGAAATTTGATATTTTACATAAAGTATATAATACATATTTTGAGAAATTTGATATTTTATGTACAGTATATAATATATATTTAGTGTTCTTTCATACTTTATGTACAGTATATAATACATATTTTGTGTAATTTGATATTTTATTTACAGTATATTATATATATTTTGAAGTTTGTTATTTTATGTACAGTATAAACTATATATTTGGTGAAATGTGATATTTCGTGTACAGTATATAATATATATGTAGTGTACTTCCATATTTTATGTATAGTATATAATACATATTTGGTGAAATTTGATATTTTATGTACAGTATATAATATGTATTTGGTGAAATTTGATATTTTATGTGCAGTATGTAATATATATTTGTTGAAATTTATATTTTATGTACAGTATATAATATATATTTAGTGTTCTTTCATACTTTATGTACAGTATATAATACATAGTTTGTGAAATTTGATATTTTATGCATGTTATATAATATATATAGTGAAATTTGATATTTTATGTACAGTATATAATATATATGTAGTGTACTTTCATATTTTATGTATAGAATATAATACATATTAGGTGAAATTTGATATTTTATGTACAGTATATAATATATATTTGGTGAAATTTGATATTTTACAAACGGTATGTAATACATATTTGGTGAAATTTGATATTTTATGTACAGTATATAATATATATTTAGTGTTCTTTCATACTTTATGTACAGTATATAATACATATTTTGTGTAATTTGATATTTTATGTACCTTATATAATATATATGGTGAAATTTGATATTTTATGTACAGTATATAATATAAATGTAGTGTACTTTCATATTTTATGTATAGTATATAATACATATTTGGTGAAATTTGGTATTTTATGTACAGTATATAATATGTATTTGGTGAAATTTGATATTTTACATACCGAATGTTTTATATATTTGGTGAAATTTTCTATGTTCTGTACAGTATATAATACATATTTAGTGTTCTTTCATACTTTATGTACAGTATATAATACATATTTTGTGTAATTTGATATTTTATGTACAGTGTATTATATATTTTTTGAAGTTTGATATTTTATGTACAGAATAAACTATGTATTTGGTGAACTGTGATATTTCCTGTACAGTATATAATATATATGTAGTGTATTGTCATATTTTATGTATAGTATATAATACATATTTGGTGAAATTTGATATTTTATGTACAGTATATAGTATATATTTGGGGAAGTTTGATATTTTATGTACAGTATGTAATATATATTTAGTGTTCTTTCATACTTTCTGTACAGTATATAATACATATTTTGTGAAATTTGATATTTTATAAACGTTATATAACATGTATGGTGAAATTTGATATTTTATATACAGTATATTATATATATGTAGTGTACTTTCATATTTTATGTATAGTATATAATACATATTAGGTGAAATATGATATTTTATGTACAGTATATAATATATATTTGGTGGAATTTGATATTTTACAGACAGCATGTAATGTATATTTGGTGAAATTTGATATTTTATGTACAGTATATAATATATATGTAGTGTACTTTCATATTTTATGTATAGTATATAATACATATTAGGTGAAATTTGATATTTTATGTACAGTACATAATATATATTTGGTGAGATTTGATATTTTATGTACAGTATATAATATATGTTTGATGTAATTTGATATTTTTTGTACAGTATATAATATATATTTGGTGAAATTTGATATTTTACATAACGAATGTTATATATATTTGTTGAAATTTGATATTTTATGTACAGTATATAATATATATTTAGTGTTCTTTCATACTTTATGTACAGTATATAATACATATTTTGTGTAATTTGATATTTTATGTACAGTATATTATATATTTTTTGAAGTTTGAAATTTTATGTACTGGATAAACTATGTATTTGGTGAACTGTGATATTTCGTGTACAGTATATAATATATATCTAGTGTACTGTCATATTTTATGTATAGTATATAATACATATTTGGTGAAATTTGATATTTTATGTACAGTATATAATATATATTTTGTGAAATTTGATATTTTATCTACAGTATGTAATATATATTTGGTTAAATTTTATATTTTATGTACAGTATATAATATATATGTAGTGTTCTTTCATACTTTATGTACAGTATATAATATATCATTTGTGAAATTTGATATTTTATGTACGTTATGTAATATATATGGTGAAATTTGATATTTTATGTACAGTATATAATATATATGTAGTGTACTATCATATTTTTTGTATAGTATATAATACATGTTTGGTGAAATTTGATATTTTATGTACAGTATATAATATATATTTGGTGAAATTTGATATTTTACATACAGTACGTAATATATATTTGGTGAAATTTGATATTTTATGTACAGTATATAATATATATTTAGTGTTCTTTCATACTTTATGTACAGTATATAATAAATATTTTGTGTAATTTGTTATTTTATGTACCTTATATAACATATATGGTGAAATTTGATATTTTATGTACAGTATATAATATAAATGTAGTGTACTTTCATATTTTATGTATAGTATATAATACATATTTGGTGAAATTTGGTATTTTATGTACAGTATATAATATATATTTGGTGAAATTTGATATTTTACATACCGAATGTTTTATATATTTGGTGAAATTTGCTATGTTCTGTACAGTACATAATACATATTTAGTGTTCTTTCATACTTTATGTACAGTATATAATACATATTTTGTGTAATTTGATATTTTATGTACAGTGTATTATATTTTTATTGAAGTTTGATATTTTATGTACAGTATAAACTATGTATTTGGTGAACTGTGATATTTCCTGTACAGTATATAATATATATGTAGTGTATTGTCATATTTTATGTATAGTATATAATACATATTTGGTGAAATTTGATATTTTATATACAGTATATAATATATATTTGGTGAAGTTTGATATTTTATGTACAGTATGTAATATATATTTAGTGTTCTTTCATACTTTCTGTACAGTATATAATACATATTTTGTGAAATTTGATATTTTATAAACGTTATATAACATATATGGTGAAATTTGATATTTTATATATAGTATATTATATATATGTAGTGTACTTTCATATTTTATGTATAGTATATAATACATATTAGGTGAAATATGATATTTTATGTACAGTATATAATATATATTTGGTGGAATTTGATATTTTACAGACAGAATGTAATGTATATTTGGTGAAATTTGATATTTTATGTACAGTATATAATATATATTTAGTGTTCTTTCATACTTTATGTACAGTATATAATACATATTTTGTGTAATTTGATATTTTATGTACAATATATTATATATTTTTTGAAGTTTGATATTTTATGTACAGTATAAACTATACATTTGGTGAAATGTGATATTTCATGTACAGTATATGATACTTATGTAGTGTACTTTCATATTTTATGTATAGTATATAATGCATATTTGGTGAAATTTTATATTTTATGTACAGTATATAATATATATTTGGTGAACTTTGGTATTTTATGTACAGTATCTAATGCATATTTGGTGAAATTTGATATTTTATGTAAAGTATTTAATATATATTTAGTGTTCGTTCATACTTTATGTGCAGTATATAATATATATTTTGTGAAATTTGATATTTTATATAAGTTATATAATATATATGGTGAAATTTGATTTTTTATGTACAGTATATAATATATATGTAGTGTACTTTCATATTTTATGTATAGTGTATAATACATATTTCGTGAAATTTGATATTTTTTGTACAGTATATAATGTATAATTGGTGAAATTTGATATTTTACGTACCGAATGTAATACATATTTGTTGAAGTTTGATATTTTATTTACAGTATATAATATATATTTAATGTTCTTTCATACTTTATGTACAGTATATAATACATATTTTGTGTAATTTGATATTTTATGTACAGTGTATTATATATTTTTTGAAGTTTGATATTTTATGTACAGTATAAACTATATATTTGGTGAAATCTGATATTTTGTGTACAGTATATAATATATATGTAGTGTACTGTCATATTTTATGTATAGTATATAATACATATTTGGTGAAATTTGATATTTTATGTACAGTATATAATATATATTTGGTTAAATTTGATATTTTATGTACAGTATGTAATATTTATTTGTTGAAATTTATATTTTATGTACAGTATATAATATATATTTAGTGTTCTTTCATACTTTATGTACAGTATATAATTCATAGTTTGTGAAATTTGATATTTTATGTACGTTATATAATATATGGTGAAATTTGATATTTTAAGTACAGTATATAATATATATGTAGTGTACTTTCATATTTTATGTATAGTATATAATACATATTTGGTGAAATTTGATATTTTATGTACAGTATATAATATGTATTTGGTGAAATTTGATATATTACATACAGTATATAATATATATTTGGTGAAATTTGATATTTTATGCACAGTATATAATATATATTTAGTGATCTTTCATACTTTATGTACAGTATATAATACATATTTTGTGTTGTTTGATATTTTATGTACAGTGTATTATATATTTTTTGAAGTTTGATATTTTATGTACACTATAAACTATATATTTGGTGAAATGTGATATTTTGTGTACATTATATAATATATATGTAGTGTACTTTCATATTTTATGTATAGTATATAATACATATTTGGTGAAATTTGATATTTTATGTACAGTATGTAATATATATTTGTTGAAATTTATATTTTATGTACAGAATATAATGTATATTTAGTGTTCTTTCATACTTTATGTACAGTATATAATACATAGTTTGTGAAAGTTGATATTATATGTACGTTATATAATATATATGGTGAAATTTGATATTTTATGTACAGTATATAATATATATTTGGTGAAATTTGATATTTTACAGACAGTATGTAATATATATTTGGTGAAATTTGATATTTTTTGTACAGTATATAATATATATTTAGTGTTCTTTCATACTTTCTGTACAGTATATAATACATATTTTGTGTAATTTGATATTTTATGTACAGTATATTAAATATATTTTGAAGTTTGTTATTTTATGTGGAGTATAAACTACATATTTGTTGAAATGTGATATTTTGTGTACAGTATATAATATATATGTAGTGTACTTTCATATTTTATGTATAGTATATAATCCATATTTGGTGAAATTTGATATTTTATGAACAGTACATAATATATATTTGGTGAACTTTGATATTTTATGTACAGTATGTAATATATATTTGTTGAAATATGATATTTTATGTACAGTATATAATATATATTTACTGTTCTTTCATAGTTTAAGTACAGTATATAATACATATATTGTGTAATTTGATATTTTATGTACAGTATATTATATGTTTTTTGAAGTTTGTTATTTTATGTACTGTATAAACTATATATTTGGTGAAATGTGATATTTCATGTACAGTATAAAATATATATGTAGTGTACTTTCATATTTTATGTATAGTATATAATATATATTTGCTGAAATTTTATATTTTATGTACAGTATATAATATATATTTGGTCAAATTTGATATTTTACATACCGAATGTAATATATATTTGTTGAAATGTGATATTTCGTGTACAGTATATAATATATATGTAGTGTACTGTCATATTTTATGTATAGTATATAATACATATTTGGTGAAATTTGATATTTTATGTACAGTATATAATATATATTTGGTGAAATTTGATATTTTATGTGCAGTATGTAATATATATTTGTTGAAATTTATATTTTATGTACAGTATATAATATATATTTAGTGTTCTTTCATACTTTATGTACAGTATATAATACATAGTTTGTGAAATTTGATATTTTATGTACAGTATATAATGTATATTTGGTGAAATTTGATATTTTACATACCGAATGTAATATATATTTGTTGAAATTTGATATTTTATGTACAGTATATAATATATATTTTGTGTTCTTTCATACTTTATGTACAGTATATAATACATATTTTGTGTAATTTTATATTTTATGTACAGTGTATAATATATATTTGGTGAAGTTTAATATTTTATGTACAGTATAAACTATATATTTGGTGAAATGTGATATTTCGTGTACATTATATAATATATATGTAGTGTACTTTCATATTTTATGTATAGTATATAATACATATTAGGTGAAATTTGATATTTTATGTACAGTATATAATATATATTTGGTGAAATTTGATTTTTTATGTACAGTATGTAATATATATTTGTTGAAATTTATATTTTATGTACAGTATATAATGTATATTTAGCGTTCTTTCATACTTTATGTACAATATATAATACATGGTTTGTGAAATTTGATATTTTATGTACGTTATATAATATATATGGTGAAATTTGATATTTTATGTACAGTATATAATATATATCTAGTGTACTTTCATATTTTATGTATAGTATATAATACATATTTGGTGAAATTTGATATTTTATGTACAGTATATAATATGTATTTGGTGAAATTTGATATATTACATACAGTATATAATATATATTTGGTGAAATTTGATACTTTATGCACAGTATATAATATATATTTCGTGATCTTTCATACTTTATGTACAGTATATAATACATATTTTGTGTAATTTGATATTTTATGTACAGTGTATTATATATTTTTTGAAGTTTGATATTTTATGTACAGTATAAACTATATATTTGGTGAAATGTGATATTTTGTGTACATTATATAATATATATGTAGTGTACTTTCATATTTTATGTATAGTATATAATACATATTTGGTGAAATTTGATATTTTATGTACAGTATGTAATATATATTTGTTGAAATTTATATTTTATGTACAGAATATAATGTATATTTAGTGTTCTTTCATACTTTATGTACAGTATATAATACATAGTTTGTGAAAGTTGATATTATATGTACGTTATATAATATATATGGTGAAATTTGAAATTTTATGTACAGTATATAATATATATGTAGTGTACTTTCATATTTTATGTATAGTATATAATACATATTTGGTGAAATTTGATATTTTATGTACAGTATATAATATATATTTGGTGAAATTTGATATTTTACATACCGAATGTAATATATATTTGGAGAAATTTGCTATTTTATGTACAGTATATAATACATATTTAGTGTTCTTTCTTACTTTATGTACAGTATATAATACATATTTTGTGTAATTTGATATTTTATGTACAGTGTATTATATATTGTTTGAAGTTTGATATTTTATGTACAGTATATACTATATATTTGGTGAAATGTGATATTTCGTGTACAGTATATAATATATATGTAGTGTAGTGTCATATTTTATGTATAGTATATAATACATATTTGGTGAAATTTGATATTTTATGTACAGTATATAATATATATTTGGTGAAATTTGATATTTTATGTACAGTATGTAATATATATTTGTTGAAATTTATATTTTATGTACAGTATATAATATATATTTTGTGTTCTTTCATACTTTATATACAGTATATAATTCAGAGTTTGTGAAATTTGATATTTTATGTACGTTATATAATATATGGTGAAATTTGATATTTTAAGTACAGTATATAATATATATGTAGTGTACTTTTATATTTTATGTATAGTATATAATACATATATGGTGATATTTGATATTTTATGTACAGTATATAATAAATATTTGGTGAAATTTGATATTTTACATAAAAAATGTAATACATATTTGGTGAAATTTGATATTTTATGTACAGTATATAATATATATTTAGTGTTCTTTCATACTTTATCTACACTATATAATACATATTTTGTGTAATTTGATATTTTATGTACAGTATATTAAATATATTTTGAAGTTTGTTATTTTATGTGGAGTATAAACTACATATTTGTTGAAATGTGATATTTTGTGTACAGTATATAATATATATGTAGTGTACTTTCATATTTTATGTATAGTATATAATACATATTTGGTGAAATTTGATATTTTATGAACAGTACATAATATATATTTGGTGAACTTTGATATTTTATGTACAGTATGTAATATATATTTGTTGAAATATGATATTTTATGTACAGTATATAATATATATTTACTGTTCTTTCATAGTTTAAGAACAGTATATAATACATATATTGTGTAATTTGATATTTTATGTACAGTATATTATATGTTTTTTGAAGTTTGTTATTTTATGTACTGTATAAACTATATATTTGGTGAAATGTGCTATTTCATGTACAGTATAAAATATATATGTAGTGTACTTTCATATTTTATGTATAGTATATAATATATATTTGCTGAAATTTTATATTTTATGTACAGTATATAATATATATTTGGTCAAATTTGATATTTTACATACCGAATGTAATATATATTTGTTGAAATGTGATATTTCGTGTACAGTATATAATATATATGTAGTGTACTGTCATATTTTATGTATAGTATATAATACATATTTGGTGAAATTTGATATTTTATGTACAGTATATAATATATATTTGGTGAAATTTGATATTTTATGTGCAGTATGTAATATATATTTGTTGAAATTTATATTTTATGTACAGTATATAATATATATTTAGTGTTCTTTCATACTTTATGTACAGTATATAATACATAGTTTGTGAAATTTGATATTTTATGTACAGTATATAATGTATATTTGGTGAAATTTGATATTTTACATACCGAATGTAATATATATTTGTTGAAATTTGATATTTTATGTACAGTATATAATATATATTTTGTGTTCTTTCATACTTTATGTACAGTATATAATACATATTTTGTGTAATTTTATATTTTATGTACAGTGTATAATATATATTTGGTGAAGTTTAATATTTTATGTACCGTATAAACTATATATTTGGTGAAATGTGATATTTCGTGTACATTATATAATATATATGTAGTGTACTTTCATATTTTATGTATAGTATATAATACATATTTGGTGAAATTTGATATTTTATGTACAGTATATAATATATATTTGGTGAAATTTGATTTTTTATGTACAGTATGTAATATATATTTGTTGAAATTTATATTTTATGTACAGTATATAATGTATATTTAGCGTTCTTTCATACTTTATGTACAATATATAATACATGGTTTGTGAAATTTGATATTTTATGTACAGTATATAATATATATCTAGTGTACATTCATATTTTATGTATAGTATATAATACATATTTGGTGAAATTTGATATTTTATGTACAGTATATAATATGTATTTGGTGAAATTTGATATATTACATACAGTATATAATATATATTTGGTGAAATTTGATATTTTATGCACAGTATATAATATATATTTAGTGATCTTTCATACTTTATGTACAGTATATAATACATATTTTGTGTAATTTGATATTTTATGTACAGTGTATTATATATTTTTTGAAGTTTGATATTTTATGTACAGTATAAACTATATATTTGGTGAAATGTGATATTTTGTGTACATTATATAATATATATGTAGTGTACTTTCATATTTTATGTATAGTATATAATACATATTTGGTGAAATTTGATATTTTATGTACAGTATGTAATATATATTTGTTAAAATTTATATTTTATGTACAGAATATAATGTATATTTAGTGTTCTTTCATACTTTATGTACAGTATATATTACATAGTTTGTGGAAGTTGATATTATATGTACGTTATATAATATATATGGTGAAATTTGATATTTTATGTACAGTATATAATATATATGTAGTGTACTTTCATATTTTATGTATAGTATATAATACATATTTGGTGAAATTTGATATTTTATGTACAGTATATAATATATATTTGGTGAAATTTGATATTTTACATACCTAATGTAATATATATTTGGAGAAATTTGCTATTTTATGTACAGTATATAATACATATTTAGTGTTCTTTCTTACTTTATGTACAGTATATAATACATATTTTGTGTAATTTGATATTTTATGTACAGTGTATTATATATTGTTTGAAGTTTGATATTTTATGTACAGTATAAACTATATATTTGGTGAAATGTGATATTTCGTGTACAGTATATAATATATATGTAGTGTACTGTCATATTTTATGTATAGTATATAATACATATTTGGTGAAATTTGATATTTTATGTACAGTATATAATATATATTTGGTGAAATTTGATATTTTATGTACAGTATGTAATATATATTTGTTGAAATTTATATTTTATGTACAGTATATAATATATATTTTGTGTTCTTTCATACTTTATGTACAGTATATAATTCAGAGTTTGTGAAATTTGATATTTTATGTACGTTATATAATATATGGTGAAATTTGATATTTTAAGTACAGTATATAATATATATGCAGTGTACTTTTATATTTTATGTATAGTATATAATACATATTTGGTGATATTTGATATTTTATGTACAGTATATAATAAATATTTGGTGAAATTTGATATTTTACATAAAAAATGTAATACATATTTGGTGAAATTTGATATTTTATGTACAGTATATAATATATATTTAGTGTTCTTTCATACTTTATGTACAGTATATAATACATATTTTGTGTAATTTGATATTTTATGTACAGTATATTAAATATATTTTGAAGTTTGTTCTTTTATGTGGAGTATAAATTACATATTTGGTGAAATGTGATATTTTGTGTACAGTATATAATATATATGTAGTGTACTTTCATATTTTATGTATAGTATATAATACATATTTGGTGAAATTTGATATTTTATGAACAGTACATAATATATATTTTGTGAACTTTGATATTTTACGTACAGTATGTAATATATATTTGTTGAAATATGATATTTTATGTACAGTATATAATATATATTTACTGTTCTTTCATAGTTTAAGTACAGTATATAATACATATTTTGTGTAATTTGATATTTTATGTACAGTATATTATATGTTTTTTGAAGTTTGTTATTTTATGTACTGTATAAACTATATATTTGGTGAAATGTGCTATTTCATGTACAGTATAAAATATATATGTAGTGTACTTTCATATTTTATGTATAGTATATAATATATATTTGCTGAAATTTTATATTTTATGTACAGTATATAATATATATTTGGTCAAATTTGATATTTTACATACCGAATGTAATATATATTTGTTGAAATGTGATATTTCGTGTACAGTATATAATATATATGTAGTGTACTGTCATATTTTATGTATAGTATATAATACATATTTGGTGAAATTTGATATTTTATGTACAGTATATAATATATATTTGGTGAAATTTGATATTTTACGTGCAGTATGTAATATATATTTGTTGAAATTTATATTTTATGTACAGTATATAATATATATTTAGTGTTCTTTCATACTTTATGTACAGTATATAATACATAGTTTGTGAAATTTGATATTTTATGTACAGTATATAATGTATATTTGGTGAAATTTGATATTTTACATACCGAATGTAATATATATTTGTTGAAATTTGATATTTTATGTACAGTATATAATATATATTTTGTGTTCTTTCATACTTTATGTACAGTATATAATACATATTTTGTGTAATTTTATATTTTATGTACAGTGTATAATATATATTTGGTGAAGTTTAATATTTTATGTACCGTATAAACTATATATTTGGTGAAATGTGATATTTCGTGTACATTATATAATATATATGTATTGTACTTTCATATTTTATGTATAGTATATAATACATATTTGGTGAAATTTGATATTTTATGTACAGTATATAATATATATTTGGTGAAATTTGATTTTTTATGTACAGTATGTAATATATATTTGTTGAAATTTATATTTTATGTACAGTATATAATGTATATTTAGCGTTCTTTCATACTTTATGTACAATATATAATACATGGTTTGTGAAATTTGATATTTTATGTACGTTATATAATATATATGGTGAAATTTGATATTTTATGTACAGTATATAATATATATCTAGTGTACATTCATATTTTATGTATAGTATATAATACATATTTGGTGAAATTTGATATTTTATGTACAGTATATAATATGTATTTGGTGAAATTTGATATATTACATACAGTATATAATATATATTTGGTGAAATTTGATATTTTATGCACAGTATATAATATATATTTAGTGATCTTTCATACTTTATGTACAGTATATAATACATATTTTGTGTAATTTGATATTTTATGTACAGTGTATTATATATTTTTTGAAGTTTGATATTTTATGTACAGTATAAACTATATATTTGGTGAAATGTGATATTTTGTGTACATTATATAATATATATGTAGTGTACTTTCATATTTTATGTATAGTATATAATACATATTTGGTGAAATTTGATATTTTATGTACAGTATGTAATATATATTTGTTAAAATTTATATTTTATGTACAGAATATAATGTATATTTAGTGTTCTTTCATACTTTATGTACAGTATATATTACATAGTTTGTGGAAGTTGATATTATATGTACGTTATATAATATATATGGTGAAATTTGATATTTTATGTACAGTATATAATATATATGTAGTGTCCTTTCATATTTTATGTATAGTATATAATACATATTTGGTGAAATTTGATATTTTATGTACAGTATATAATATATATTTGGTGAAATTTGATATTTTACATACCTAATGTAATATATATTTGGAGAAATTTGCTATTTTATGTACAGTATATAATACATATTTAGTGTTCTTTCTTACTTTATGTACAGTATATAATACATATTTTGTGTAATTTGATATTTTATGTACAGTGTATTATATATTGTTTGAAGTTTGATATTTTATGTACAGTATAAACTATATATTTGGTGAAATGTGATATTTCGTGTACAGTATATAATATATATGTAGTGTACTGTCATATTTTATGTATAGTATATAATACATATTTGGTGAAATTTGATATTTTATGTACAGTATATAATATATATTTGGTGAAATTTGATATTTTATGTACAGTATGTAATATATATTTGTTGAAATTTATATTTTATGTACAGTATATAATATATATTTTGTGTTCTTTCATACTTTATGTACAGTATATAATTCAGAGTTTGTGAAATTTGATATTTTATGTACGTTATATAATATATGGTGAAATTTGATATTTTAAGTACAGTATATAATATATATGCAGTGTACTTTTATATTTTATGTATAGTATATAATACATATTTGGTGATATTTGATATTTTATGTACAGTATATAATAAATATTTGGTGAAATTTGATATTTTACATAAAAAATGTAATACATATTTGGTGAAATTTGAAATTTTATGTACAGTATACAATATATATTTAGTGTTCTTTCATACTTTATCTACAGTATATAATACATATTTTGTGTAATTTGATATTTTATGTACAGTATATTAAATATATTTTGAAGTTTGTTATTTTATGTGGAGTATAAATTACATATTTGGTGAAATGTGATATTTTGTGTACAGTATATAATATATATGTAGTGTACTTTCATATTTTATGTATAGTATATAATACATATTTGGTGAAATTTGATATTTTATGAACAGTACATAATATATATTTTGTGAACTTTGATATTTTACGTACAGTATGTAATATATATTTGTTGAAATATGATATTTTATGTACAGTATATAATATATATTTACTGTTCTTTCATAGTTTAAGTACAGTATATAATACATATTTTGTGTAATTTGATATTTTATGTACAGTATATTATATGTTTTTTGAAGTTTGTTATTTTATGTACTGTATAAACTATATATTTGGTGAAATGTGATATTTCATGTACAGTATAAAATATATATGTAGTGTACTTTCATATTTTATGTATAGTATATAATATATATTTGGTGAAATTTTATATTTTATGTACAGTATATAATATATATTTGGTCAAATTTGATATTTTACATACCGAATGTAATATATATTTGTTGAAATGTGATATTTCGTGTACAGTATATAATATATATGTAGTGTATTGTCATATTTTATGTATAGTATATAATACATATTTGGTGAAATTTGATATTTTATGTACAGTATATAATATATATTTGGTGAAATTTGATATTTTATGTGCAGTATGTAATATATATTTGTTGAAATTTATATTTTATGTAGAGTATATAATATATATTTAGTGTTCTTTCATACTTTATGTACAGTATATAATACATAGTTTGTGAAATTTGATATTTTATGTACAGTATATAATGTATATTTGGTGAAATTTGATATTTTACATACCGAATGTAATATATATTTGTTGAAATTTGATATTTTATGTACATTATATAATATATATTTTGTGTTCTTTCATACTTTATGTACAGTATATAATACATATTTTGTGCAATTTTATATTTTATGTACAGTGTATAATATATATTTGGTGAAGTTTAATATTTTATGTACAGTATAAACTATATATTTGGTGAAATGTGATATTTCGTGTACATTATATAATATATATGTAGTGTACTTTCATATTTTATGTACAGTATATAATACATATTTGGTGAAATTTGATATTTTATGTACAGTATATAATATATATTTGGTGAAATTTGATTTTTTATGTACAGTATGTAATATATATTTGTTGAAATTTATATTTTATGTACAGTATATAATGTATATTTAGCGTTCTTTCATACTTTATGTACAATATATAATACATGGTTTGTGAAATTTGATATTTTATGTACGTTATATAATATATATGGTGAAATTTGATATTTTATGTACAGTATATAATATATATCTAGTGTACTTTCATATTTTATGTATAGTATATAATACATATTTGGTGAAATTTGATATTTTATGTACAGTATATAATATGTATTTGGTGAAATTTGATATATTACATACAGTATATAATATATATTTGGTGAAATTTGATTTTTTATGCACAGTATATAATATATATTTAGTGATCTTTCATACTTTATGTACAGTATATAATACATATTTTGTGTAATTTGATATTTTATGTACAGTGTATTATATATTTTTTGAAGTTTGATATTTTAAGTACAGTATAAACTATATATTTGGTGAAATGTGATATTTTGTGTACATTATATAATATATATGTAGTGTACTTTCATATTTGATGTATAGTATATAATACATATTTGGTGAAATTTGATATTTTATGTACAGTATGTAATATATATTTGTTGAAATTTATATTTTATGTACAGAATATAATGTATATTTAGTGTTCTTTCATACTTTATGTACAGTATATAATACATAGTTTGTGAAAGTTGATATTATATGTGCGTTATATAATATATATGGTGAAATTTGATATTTTATGTACAGTATATTATATATATGTAGTGTACTTTCATATTTTATGTATAGTATATAATACATATTTGGTGAAATTTGATATTTTATGTACAGTATATAATATATATTTGGTGAAATTTGATATTTTACATACCGAATGTAATATATATTTGGAAAAATTTGCTATTTTATGTACAGTATATAATACATATTTAGTGTTCTTTCTTACTTTATGTACAGTATATAATACATATTTTGTGTAATTTGATATTTTATGTACAGTGTATTATATATTTTTTGAAGTTTGATATTTTATGTACAGTATAAACTATATATTTGGTGAAATGTGATATTTCGTGTACAGTATATAATATATATGTAGTGTACTGTCATATTTTATGTATAGTATATAATACATATTTGGTGAAATTTGATATTTTATGTAATGTATATAATATATATTTGGCGAAATTTGATATTTTATGTACAGTATGTAATATATATTTGTTGAAATTTATATTTTATGTACAGTATATAATATATATTTTGTGTTCTTTCATACTTTATGTACAGTATATAATTCAGAGTTTGTGAAATTTGATATTTTATGTACGTCATATAATATATGGTGAAATTTGATATTTTAAGTACAGTATATAATATATATGTAGTGTACTTTTATATTTTATGTATAGTATATAATACATATTTGGTGATATTAGATATTTTATGTACAGTATATAATAAATATTTGGTGAAATTTGATATTTTACATACCGAATGTAATATATCTTTGGTGAATTTTGCTATTTTATGTACAGTATATAATATATATTTAGTGTTCTTTCATACTTTATCTACAGTATATAATACATATTTTGTGTAATTTGATATTTTATGTACAGTATATTAAATATATTTTGAAGTTTGTTATTTTATGTGGAGTATAAACTACATATTTGGTGAAATGTGATATTTCGTGTACAGTATATAATATATATGTACTGTATTGTCATATTTTATGTATAGTATATAATACATATTTGGTGAAATTTGATATTTTATGTACAGTATATAATATATATTTGGTGAAATTTGATATTTTATGTACAGTATGTAATATATATTTAGTGTTCTTTCATACTTTTTGTACGGTATATAATACATATTTTGTGAAATTTGATATTTTATATACGTTATATAACATATATGGTGAAATTTGATATTTTATATACAGTATATAATATACTGTAGTGTACTTTCATATTTTATGTATAGTATATAATACATATTAGGTGAAATATGATATTTCATGTACAGTATATAATATATATTTGGTGAAATTTGATATTTTATGTACAGTATGTAATATATATTTGTTGAAATTTATATTTTATGTACAGTATATAATATATATTTTGTGTTCTTTCATACTTTATGTACAGTATATAATTCAGAGTTTGTGAAATTTGATATTTTATGTACGTTTTATAATATATGGTGAAATTTGATATTTTAAGTACAGTATATAATATATATGTAGTGTACTTTTATATTTTATGTATAGTATATAATACATATTTGGTGATATTAGATATTTTATGTACAGTATATAATAAATATTTGGTGAAATTTGATATTTTACATACCGAATGTAATATATCTTTGGTGAATTTTGCTATTTTATGTACAGTATATAATATATATTTAGTGTTCTTTCATACTTTATCTACACTATATAATACATATTTTGTGTAATTTGATATTTTATGTACAGTATATTAAATATATTTTGAAGTTTGTTATTTAATGTGGAGTATAAACTACATATTTGTTGAAATGTGATATTTTGTGTACAGTATATAATATATATGTAGTGTACTTTCATATTTTATGTATAGTATATAATACATATTTGGTGAAATTTGATATTTTATGAACAGTACATAATATATATTTGGTGAACTTTGATATTTTATGTACAGTATGTAATATATATTTGTTGAAATATGATATTTTATGTACAGTATATAATATATATTTACTGTTCTTTCATAGTTTAAGAACAGTATATAATACATATATTGTGTAATTTGATATTTTATGTACAGTATATTATATGTTTTTTGAAGTTTGTTATTTTATGTACTGTATAAACTATATATTTGGTGAAATGTGCTATTTCATGTACAGTATAAAATATATATGTAGTGTACTTTCATATTTTATGTATAGTATATAATATATATTTGCTGAAATTTTATATTTTATGTACAGTATATAATATATATTTGGTCAAATTTGATATTCTACATCCCGAATGTAATATATATTTGTTGAAATGTGATATTTTGTGTACAGTATATAATATATATGTAGTGTACTGTCATATTTTATGTATAGTATATAATACATATTTGGTGAAATTTGATATTTTATGTACAGTATATAATATATATTTGGTGAAATTTGATATTTTATGTGCAGTATGTAATATATATTTGTTGAAATTTATATTTTATGTACAGTATATAATATATATTTAGTGTTCTTTCATACTTTATGTACAGTATATAATACATAGTTTGTGAAATTTGATATTTTATGTACAGTATATAATGTATATTTGGTGAAATTTGATATTTTACATACCGAATGTAATATATATTTGTTGAAATTTGATATTTTATGTACAGTATATAATATATATTTTGTGTTCTTTCAGACTTTATGTACAGTATATAATACATATTTTGTGTAATTTTATATTTTATGTACAGTGTATAATATATATTTGGTGAAGTTTAATATTTTATGTACAGTATAAACTATATATTTGGTGAAATGTGATATTTCGTGTACATTATATAATATATATGTAGTGTACTTTCATATTTTATGTATAGTATATAATACATATTTGGTGAAATTTGATATTTTATGTACAGTATATAATATATATTTGGTGAAATTTGATTTTTTATGTACAGTATGTAATATATATTTGTTGAAATTTATATTTTATGTACAGTATATAATGTATATTTAGCGTTCTTTCATACTTTATGTACAATATATAATACATGGTTTGTGAAATTTGATATTTTATGTACGTTATATAATATATATGGTGAAATTTGATATTTTATGTACAGTATATAATATATATCTAGTGTACTTTCATATTTTATGTATAGTATATAATACATATTTGGTGAAATTTGATATTTTATGTACAGTATATAATATGTATTTGGTGAAATTTGATATATTACATACAGTATATAATATATATTTGGTGAAATTTGATATTTTATGCACAGTATATAATATATATTTAGTGATCTTTCATACTTTATGTACAGTATATAATACATATTTTGTGTAATTTGATATTTTATGTACAGTGTATTATATATTTTTTGAAGTTTGATATTTTATGTACAGTATAAACTATATATTTGGTGAAATGTGATATTTTGTGTACATTATATAATATATATGTAGTGTACTTTCATATTTTATGTATAGTATATAATACATATTTGGTGAAATTTGATATTTTATGTACAGTATGTAATATATATTTGTTAAGATTTATATTTTATGTACAGAATATAATGTATATTTAGTGTTCTTTCATACTTTATGTACAGTATATATTACATAGTTTGTGGAAGTTGATATTATATGTACGTTATATAATATATATGGTGAAATTTGATATTTTATGTACAGTATATAATATATATGTAGTGTACTTTCATATTTTATGTATAGTATATAATACATATTTGGTGAAATTTGATATTTTATGTACAGTATATAATATATATTTGGTGAAATTTGATATTTTACATACCTAATGTAATATATATTTGGAGAAATTTGCTATTTTATGTACAGTATATAATACATATTTAGTGTTCTTTCTTACTTTATGTACAGTATATAATACATATTTTGTGTAATTTGATATTTTATGTACAGTGTATTATATATTGTTTGAAGTTTGATATTTTATGTACAGTATAAACTATATATTTGGTGAAATGTGATATTTCGTGTACAGTATATAATATATATGTAGTGTACTGTCATATTTTATGTATAGTATATAATACATATTTGGTGAAATTTGATATTTTATGTACAGTATATAATATATATTTGGTGAAATTTGATATTTTATGTACATTATGTAATATATATTTGTTGAAATTTATATTTTATGTACAGTATATAATATATATTTTGTGTTCTTTCATACTTTATGTACAGTATATAATTCAGAGTTTGTGAAATTTGATATTTTATGTACGTTATATAATATATGGTGAAATTTGATATTTTAAGTACAGTATATAATATATATGCAGTGTACTTTTATATTTTATGTATAGTATATAATACATATTTGGTGATATTTGATATTTTATGTACAGTATATAATAAATATTTGGTGAAATTTGATATTTTACATAAAAAATGTAATACATATTTGGTGAAATTTGATATTTTATGTACAGTATATAATATATATTTAGTGTTCTTTCATACTTTATCTACAGTATATAATACATATTTTGTGTAATTTGATATTTTATGTACAGTATATTAAATATATTTTGAAGTTTGTTATTTTATGTGGAGTATAAATTACATATTTGGTGAAATGTGATATTTTGTGTACAGTATATAATATATATGTAGTGTACTTTCATATTTTATGTATAGTATATAATACATATTTGGTGAAATTTGATATTTTATGAACAGTACATAATATATATTTTGTGAACTTTGATATTTTATGTACAGTATGTAATATATATTTGTTGAAATATGATATTTTATGTACAGTATATAATATATATTTACTGTTCTTTCATAGTTTAAGTACAGTATATAATACATATTTTGTGTAATTTGATATTTTATGTACAGTATATTATATGTTTTTTGAAGTTTGTTATTTTATGTACTGTATAAACTATATATTTGGTGAAATGTGATATTTCATGTACAGTATAAAATATATATGTAGTGTACTTTCATATTTTATGTATAGTATATAATATATATTTGGTGAAATTTTATATTTTATGTACAGTATATAATATATATTTGGTCAAATTTGATATTTTACATACCGAATGTAATATATATTTGTTGAAATGTGATATTTCGTGTACAGTATATAATATATATGTAGTGTACTGTCATATTTTATGTATAATATATAATACATATTTGGTGAAATTTGATATTTTATGTACAGTATATAATATATATTTGGTGAAATTTGATATTTTATGTGCAGTATGTAATATATATTTGTTGAAATTTATATTTTATGTACAGTATATAATATATATTTAGTGTTCTTTCATACTTTATGTACAGTATATAATACATAGTTTGTGAAATTTGATATTTTATGTACAGTATATAATGTATATTTGGTGAAATTTGATATTTTACATACCGAATGTAATATATATTTGTTGAAATTTGATATTTTATGTACATTATATAATATATATTTTGTGTTCTTTCATACTTTATGTACAGTATATAATACATATTTTGTGCAATTTTATATTTTATGTACAGTGTATAATATATATTTGGTGAAGTTTAATATTTTATGTACAGTATAAACTATATATTTGGTGAAATGTGATATTTCGTGTACATTATATAATATATATGTAGTGTACTGTCATATTTTATGTACAGTATATAATACATATTTGGTGAAATTTGATATTTTATGTACAGTATATAATATATATTTTGTGAAATTTGATATTTTACATACAGTATGTAATACATATTTGGTGAAATTTGATATTTTATGTACAGTATATAGTATATATTTAGTGTTCTTTCATACTTTATGTACCGTATATAATACCTATTTTGTGAAATTTGATATTTTGTTTACGTTATATTGTTATATATGGTGAAATTTCATATTTTATTTACAGTATATAATATATATGTAGTGTACTTTCATATTTTATGTATAGTATATAATACATATTAGGTTAAATTTGATATTTTATGTACAGTACATAATATATATTTGGTAAAATTTGATATTTTAAGTACAGTATGTAATATACATTTGTTGAAATTTGATATTTTATGTACAGTATATAATATTTATTTAGTGTTCTTTCATACTTTATATACAGTATATAATACATATTTTGTGTAATTTAATATTTTATGTACAGTATATTATATGTTTTTGAAGTTTGTTATTTTATGTACAGTATAAACTATATATTTGGTGAAATGTGATATTTCATGTACAGTATATAATATATATGTAGTGTACTGTCATATTTTATGTATAGTATATAATACATATTTGGTGAAATTTTATATTTTATGTACAGTATATTATATATATATTAGGTGAAATTTGATATTTTACATACTGAATGTAATATATATTTGGGGAAATTTAATATTTTATGTACAGTATATAATATATATTTAGTGTTGTTTCATACTTTATGTACAGTATATAATACATATTTTGTGTAATTTGATATTTTATTTACAGTATATTATATATATTTTGAAGTTTGATATTTTATATAAAGTATAAACTATGTATTTGTTGAACTGCGATATTTCGTGTACAATATATAATATATATGTAGTGTACTGTCATATTTTATGTATAGTATATAATACATATTTGGTGAAATTTTATATTTTATGTACAGTATATAATATATATTTGGTGAAATTTGATATTTTACATACTGAATGTAATATATATTTGGGGAAATTTGATATTTTTTCTGCAGTATATAATATATATTTAGTGTTTTTTCATACTTTATGTACAGTATATAATATATATTTTGTGAAACTTGACATTTTATGTACGTTATATAATAAATAGGGTGAAATTTGATATTTTAAGTACAGTATATAATATATAAGTAGTGTACTTTCATATTTTTTGTATAGTATATAATACATATTTGGTGAAATTTGATATTTTATGTACAGTATATAATATATATTTTGTGAAATTTGATATTTTATCTACAGTATGTAATATATATTTGGTGAAATTTGATATTTTATGTACAGTATATAATATGTAAGTTGTGTTCTTTCATACTTTATGTACAGTATATAATATATCATTTGTGAAATTTGATATTTTATGTACGTTACATAATATATATGGTGAAATTTGATATTTTATGTACAGTATATAATATATATGTAGTGTACTTTCATATTTTTTGTATAGTATATAATACATGTTTAGTGAAATTTGATATTTTATGTACAGTATATAATATATATTTGGTGAAATTTGATATTTTACATACAGTAAGTAACATATATTTGGTGAAATTTGATATTTTATGTACAGTATATAATATATATTTACTGTTCTTTCATAGTTTAAGTACAGTATATAATACATATTTTGTGTAATTTGATATTTTATGTACAGTATATTATATGTTTTTTGAAGTTTGTTATTTTATGTACTGTATAAACTATATATTTGGTGAAATGTGATATTTCATGTACAGTATAAAATATATATGTAGTGTACTTTCATATTTTATGTATAGTATATAATATATATTTGGTGAAATTTTATATTTTATGTACAGTATATAATATATATTTGGTCAAATTTGATATTTTACATACCGAATGTAATATATATTTGTTGAAATGTGATATTTCGTGTACAGTATATAATATATATGTAGTGTACTGTCATATTTTATGTATAGTATATAATACATATTTGGTGAAATTTGATATTTTATGTACAGTATATAATATATATTTGGTGAAATTTGATATTTTATGTGCAGTATGTAATATATATTTGTTGAAATTTATATTTTATGTACAGTATATAATATATATTTAGTGTTCTTTCATACTTTATGTACAGTATATAATACATAGTTTGTGAAATTTGATATTTTATGTACAGTATATAATGTATATTTGGTGAAATTTGATATTTTACATACCGAATGTAATATATATTTGGAGAAATTTGCTATTTTATGTACAGTATATAATACATATTTAGTGTTCTTTCTTACTTTATGTACAGTATATAATACATATTTTGTGTAATTTGATATTTTATGTACAGTGTATTATATATTGTTTGAAGTTTGATATTTTATGTACAGTATAAACTATATATTTGGTGAAATGTGATATTTCGTGTACAGTATATAATATATATGTAGTGTACTGTCATATTTTATGTATAGTATATAATACATATTTGGTGAAATTTGATATTTTATGTACAGTATATAATATATATTTGGTGAAATTTGATATTTTATGTACAGTATGTAATATATATTTGTTGAAATTTATATTTTATGTACAGTATATAATATATATTTTGTGTTCTTTCATACTTTATGTACAGTATATAATTCAGAGTTTGTGAAATTTGATATTTTATGTACGTTATATAATATATGGTGAAATTTGATATTTTAAGTACAGTATATAATATATATGCAGTGTACTTTTATATTTTATGTATAGTATATAATACATATTTGGTGATATTTGATATTTTATGTACAGTATATAATAAATATTTGGTGAAATTTGATATTTTACATAAAAAATGTAATACATATTTGGTGAAATTTGATATTTTATGTACAGTATATAATATATATTTAGTGTTCTTTCATACTTTATCTACAGTATATAATACATATTTTGTGTAATTTGATATTTTATGTACAGTATATTAAATATATTTTGAAGTTTGTTATTTTATGTGGAGTATAAATTACATATTTGGTGAAATGTGATATTTTGTGTACAGTATATAATATATATGTAGTGTACTTTCATATTTTATGTATAGTATATAATACATATTTGGTGAAATTTGATATTTTATGAACAGTACATAATATATATTTTGTGAACTTTGATATTTTATGTACAGTATGTAATATATATTTGTTGAAATATGATATTTTATGTACAGTATATAATATATATTTACTGTTCTTTCATAGTTTAAGTACAGTATATAATACATATTTTGTGTAATTTGATATTTTATGTACAGTATATTATATGTTTTTTGAAGTTTGTTATTTTATGTACTGTATAAACTATATATTTGGTGAAATGTGATATTTCATGTACAGTATAAAATATATATGTAGTGTACTTTCATATTTTATGTATAGTATATAATATATATTTGGTGAAATTTTATATTTTATGTACAGTATATAATATATATTTGGTCAAATTTGATATTTTACATACCGAATGTAATATATATTTGTTGAAATGTGATATTTCGTGTACAGTATATAATATATATGTAGTGTACTGTCATATTTTATGTATAGTATATAATACATATTTGGTGAAATTTGATATTTTATGTACAGTATATAATATATATTTGGTGAAATTTGATATTTTATGTGCAGTATGTAATATATATTTGTTGAAATTTATATTTTATGTACAGTATATAATATATATTTAGTGTTCTTTCATACTTTATGTACAGTATATAATACATAGTTTGTGAAATTTGATATTTTATGTACAGTATATAATGTATATTTGGTGAAATTTGATATTTTACATACCGAATGTAATATATATTTGTTGAAATTTGATATTTTATGTACATTATATAATATATATTTTGTGTTCTTTCATACTTTATGTACAGTATATAATACATATATTGTGCAATTTTATATTTTATGTACAGTGTATAATATATATTTGGTGAAGTTTAATATTTTATGTACAGTATAAACTATATATTTGGTGAAATGTGATATTTCGTGTACATTATATAATATATATGTAGTGTACTTTCATATTTTATGTACAGTATATAATACATATTTGGTGAAATTTGATATTTTATGTACAGTATATAATATATATTTGGTGAAATTTGATTTTTTATGTACAGTATGTAATATATATTTGTTGAAATTTATATTTTATGTACAGTATATAATGTATATTTAGCGTTCTTTCATACTTTATGTACAATATATAATACATGGTTTGTGAAATTTGATATTTTATGTACGTTATATAATATATATGGTGAAATTTGATATTTTATGTACAGTATATAATATATATCTAGTGTACTTTCATATTTTATGTATAGTATATAATACATATTTGGTGAAATTTGATATTTTATGTACTGTATATAATATGTATTTGGTGAAATTTGATATATTACATACAGTATATAATATATATTTGGTGAAATTTGATATTTTATGCACAGTATATAATATATATTTAGTGATCTTTCATACTTTATGTACAGTATATAATACATATTTTGTGTAATTTGATATTTTATGTACAGTGTATTATATATTTTTTGAAGTTTGATATTTTAAGTACAGTATAAACTATATATTTGGTGAAATGTGATATTTTGTGTACATTATATAATATATATGTAGTGTACTTTCATATTTGATGTATAGTATATAATACATATTTGGTGAAATTTGATATTTTATGTACAGTATGTAATATATATTTGTTGAAATTTATATTTTATGTACAGAATATAATGTATATTTAGTGTTCTTTCATACTTTATGTACAGTATATAATACATAGTTTGTGAAAGTTGATATTATATGTGCGTTATATAATATATATGGTGAAATTTGATATTTTATGTACAGTATATTATATATATGTAGTGTACTTTCATATTTTATGTATAGTATATAATACATATTTGGTGAAATTTGATATTTTATGTACAGTATATAATATATATTTGGTGAAATTTGATATTTTACATACCGAATGTAATATATATTTGGAGAAATTTGCTATTTTATGTACGGTATATAATACATATTTAGTGTTCTTTCTTACTTTATGTACAGTATATAATACATATTTTGTGTAATTTGATATTTTATGTACAGTGTATTATATATTTTTTGAAGTTTGATATTTTATGTACAGTATAAACTATATATTTGGTGAAATGTGATATTTCGTGTACAGTATATAATATATATGTAGTGTACTGTCATATTTTATGTATAGTATATAATACATATTTGGTGAAATTTGATATTTTATGTAATGTATATAATATATATTTGGCGAAATTTGATATTTTATGTACAGTATGTAATATATATTTGTTGAAATTTATATTTTATGTACAGTATATAATATATATTTTGTGTTCTTTCATACTTTATGTACAGTATATAATTCAGAGTTTGTGAAATTTGATATTTTATGTACGTTATATAATATATGGTGAAATTTGATATTTTAAGTACAGTATATAATATATATGTAGTGTACTTTTATATTTTATGTATAGTATATAATACATATTTGGTGATATTAGATATTTTATGTACAGTATATAATAAATATTTGGTGAAATTTGATATTTTACATACCGAATGTAATATATCTTTGGTGAATTTTGCTATTTTATGTACAGTATATAATATATATTTAGTGTTCTTTCATACTTTATCTACAGTATATAATACATATTTTGTGTAATTTGATATTTTATGTACAGTATATTAAATATATTTTGAAGTTTGTTATTTTATGTGGAGTATAAACTACATATTTGGTGAAATGTGATATTTCGTGTACAGTATATAATATATATGTACTGTATTGTCATATTTTATGTATAGTATATAATACATATTTGGTGAAATTTGATATTTTATGTACAGTATATAATATATATTTGGTGAAATTTGATATTTTATGTACAGTATGTAATATATATTTAGTGTTCTTTCATACTTTTTGTACGGTATATAATACATATTTTGTGAAATTTGATATTTTATATACGTTATATAACATATATGGTGAAATTTGATATTTTATATACAGTATATAATATACTGTAGTGTACTTTCATATTTTATGTATAGTATATAATACATATTAGGTGAAATATGATATTTCATGTACAGTATATAATATATATTTGGTGAAATTTGATATTTTACAGACCGTATGTAATATATATTTGGTGAAATTTGATATTTTATGTACAGTATATAATATATATTTAGTGTTCTTTCATACTTTATGTACAGTATATAATATATCATTTGTGAAATTTGATATTTTATGTACGTTATATAATATATATGGTGAAATTTGATATTTTATGTACAGTATATAATATATATGTAGTGTACTTTCATATTTTTTGTATAGTATATAATACATGTTTAGTGAAATTTGATATTTTATGTACAGTATATAATATATATTTGGTGAAATTTGATATTTTACATACAGTAAGTAACATATATTTGGTGAAATTTGATATTTTATGTACAGTATATAATATATATTTAGTGTTATTTCATACTTTATGTACAGTATATAATACATATTTTGTGTAATTTGATATTTTATGTACAGTGTATTATATATTTTTGGAAGTTTGATATTTTATGTACAGTATAAACTATATATTTGGTGAAATGTGATATTTCGTGTTCAGTATATAATATATATGTAGTGTACTGTCATATTTTATGTATAGTATATAATATATATTTGGTGAAATTTGATATTTTATGTACAGTATATAATATATATTTGGTGAAATTTGATATTTTACATAAAGTATGTAATACATATTTAGTGAAATTTGATATTTTATGTACAGTATATAAAACATATAGTGTGTGCTTTGATATTTTTTGTACAATATGTAATATATATTTTATGTACTTTGATATTTTATGAGCAATATATTATAAATTTTTTCTGTACATTCATATTTTATGTACATTATAAAATATACATATTTTGTAGTCTGATATTTAATGTACAATATATAATGTATGTTTTGTGCTGTTTGATATCTTATGTACAATACATAATATATGTTTTGTGTACGTTGATATTTTAAGTACAATATATAATAAATTTTTTCTATATTTTAAATTTTATGTACAATTTATAAAATGTTGTGTACCTTTATATTTTATGTAAGATATACAAATATCATATATTATATATAATATGTATCATATATTACCTATATCACACATTTTATGTTATACATATTGTATATGATAGGTTATATATCATAAATATATTTTGTATATTATATATCATATGTATCATATATTGTGTAGTTTTATATTTTATGTACAACTTATAAGATACATTTTGTGTAGTTTGATATTTTATGTACAATATATACGATATAATTTGTGTACTTTGGTATTTTAGGTGGAATATATAAGATATATATTTTGTAGTTTGATATTTTATGTACAATATATAAGAAGTATTTTGTGTACTTTTTTATTTTATGCACAATATATAAGTTATATTTTGTGTACTTTGCTATTTTTTGTAAATTATATAAGATATACTTTGTGTACTTTGATGTTTTATGTACAATACACTAATTAGAGTTTTGTACTTTGATATTTCATGTACAATATATCAGATATAGCTTGTGTGCTTTGAAATTTTATGTAGAACATATAAGATATGGTTTGTGTACTGTCATATTTTATGTACACTATATAAGATATAGTTTGTATACTTTGATATATTATGCACAACATGTAAGATATAGTTTGCCTACTTTGGTTTTTTATGTACAATATATAAGATATAGTTTGTGTACTTTGATATTTGATTTACAATATATAAGGTATGGTTGGTGTACTTTCATATTTTGTGTACAATATATCAGAAATATTGTGTGTACTTCGGTATTTTATGTACTGTATATAAGATATAGTTTGTGTACTTGGAAATTTTAGGAACAATATATAAGATATAGTTTGTGTACTTTGATATTTTATGTAAAATATATAACATATAGTTTGTGTACTTTCATATTTTATGTACAACATATAATATATATTTTTTTCTTTGATATTTTATGTACAATATAATACCTATTTTGTGTACTTTGATATTTTATGTAAACTATATAACATATATTTTGTGTAATTTGATATGTTATGTACAATATACAATATACGTTTGTGTTCATTGATATTTTTTGTAAGATATGTGAATATCTTGTAATATATAATATGTATAATATATTACATATATCATACATTTTATGTAATATCTGTCATATATTTTATGTTATATATCATATATTATCAGTAATATATATCATATGTTCAAGGTAAAATATATCATACATTATATAATATATAGAATACGGTATAATATATATAATATATTATATATTATATAGCATATATTACATAATATATCATATATCATACTATATATCACATATCATATAATAGACATCATACATTATATTATATATATCTTATGTTATATAATATTTGTCCCATATTATATTTTTTATAGTTGGTATATATTACCTATTATATATTATTTACTCATCATATAATCTATAATTTAAATATTATATAATGTATTATATATTTTGTTATACACATAATATATATAATGTATATTTTATATATTTTATATATGATATATTTAATATATAATATATAATCTATTATATACAATATATGTATAATATATATAAGATATATATCTTATATGTATGACATATATAATAATATATAATATAAGATATATATAAAAATATACATGACAAAATATAATATATTTTGTAGATCATTGTACAATACACTTATTATATATTAGATAAAATATATAATATGTATTATATGTTATATATTATATAAATAATATATAATATGTAATATATAATGTCATACTATATATTATATATTACATGTAATATATAATATATATAATATATAATATATGTAATATGACATGATATTATTTATGTGTATTATGAGATATTATGTATTATATATTATATATTACAGATATAATATATTATACAATATGTAATGCATATATATAATATATGTTATATATATAATTGTTTTTAGACAGAATCTTGTTCTGTTACACAAACTGGGTTGCATTGGCACCATCTTCGCTCACTGCAATCTCTGCCTCGCAGGCTCAAGCGATTGTTCTGCCTAAGACTCCCAGGTAGCAGGGACTACACCATACTGGGACTACTCCAGCAGCCACCATACGTGGCTGAATTTTTAGTTTTAGTAGAGACAGGATTTCATATATATCATATATTATATATCATAACTTATATAAAATATGTATCATATATTACATATATCATACATTATATGTAATATATATCATATATTATATGTTACATATCACATACTATATGTTATATATCATATATTATCAATAATATATATCATATGTTCAATGAATTATATATCATACATTACTTAACATATAGCACATGATATATCATATATATAATATATTACATAATATATAGCACATATCATATAATATATATGTCATAGTATATACCATACAACTCATATATAAGAGAATTGTTTATATTATATAATATATAACATATATAATATATTTCATAAAGCATATATTACATATATCATGTATTTTATTTCTTATATTATATATAACATGCATCACATATTATATTTATCATACATTACATGTAATACATATCATATATTATATGTTATACATAATATATTATAGGCAATATATCATATATTATCAATAATATATATCAAATAGTCCATGTAATATATATCATACATTATATAATATATAGCATATGTTATAAAATATGTAAAATATATCATATAATATATAGCATATATTGTATAATGTATATCATATATCATATTATATACCATATGTGATATAATATACATCATACATTATATTATATATATCATAGGCTATATAATATTTGTCATATATTATATTTATCATAGACGTATATATTACCATTAATACATTATTAACATAGAATATAGTATATAATTTAAATATTATATAATCTATTATATATTTTGTTTAACATATAATATGTACACTGTATATATTATATATGTTATATATGATATAATCAATATATCATATATAATCTATTATATACATAATATATAAGAGATTATATATATTCTATACATGTCATAAAATACAATATATATTATAGATCATTATGTAATACCCATATTATTTATTGGATAAAATATATAATATATAGATTATATACATTACATATAATATAAAAAATATATATTATATGTAATATATAGTGTCATATAATATATATGACATATTATATATTATATGTAAAATATAATAAATATAACACATATTGTACATAATATGACCTTATATATTTATGTATATAATGAGATATGTTATATTATATATTATACACTACAGATATAATATATTATATAATATATAATGCATATGTATAATACATATTATATTTATAATTGTTTTTAGACAGGGTCTTGTTCTGTTGCACAGACTGTTGTGCAATGGCACAGTCTTGGCTCACTGCTATCTCTGCCTCACGGGGTCAAGTGATTGTCCTGCCTCAGCCTCCCAGGTAGCTGGGACTACACCATACTGGGACTACTCCAGCTGCTACTTGCCTGGCTAATTTTTTTAGTGTTAGTAGAGACAGGATTTCACTGTATTGTCCAGGATGGTCTTGATCTCCTCACGTTGTGATCCTCTTGCCTTGGCCTCCCAAAGTGCTGGGATTAGAGGCCTGAGCCAAGATACATCTTTTTTAAATGAAGAAAAATGTCAAAGGTACTCTGCTTGGTACAATAATCAAATATATAAATTGAGGAATAAAACATAACCATGAAACTTACTGATAACTGCATATGGAAAATACAGAGGATAATGCTTTAAAAAACATATTTGGAAAGCACTAACTAATAATTTGAAGAGTTTGCATTTGACAGGCCAGTATGAACATACCTTGAATGCAGCAACACAGGTTCCACATGAGAAAAATCAAAATCAGGGAAAATGAAACCACAAAGTTTCAATATGCTCCGAGGTTTGAAAAGCTCAGCGCAGACAGTGGCACTTAGGACCAAGGGCAGGAGATCCCTAATCCCATCACCATGGCGATAGGGCATAAACATTCCAGGGTGAAGGCACAATCCACATTGTGACGTCGAACTGCTGCCAGGCAGTCAGGAGTGCTTTCACATGTACAGGAAGGTCATTGAAGGCTCAGTGTTTTGTTTCAAAAACTGAATCCCAAGCCCACACATTACTATGCTGTACCTCTAAAAATAAGTTGTGAGATGGGAAATAGGGCACCCCCAAATATATATATACATGTCTGTATATATATATATAATTTATATAATGTAATATATATAACTTATATAATATGTATAACATATATATAATTTTCTTTTACATCCTGCATCCTTATATTATGTACAATATATTATGTATAATATAAAATATAATGATATGTTATTATTATATACAATATAGTACATGTAATAATATATAATTATTACATACAACATAATATATAATTATATACATAATTGTACAGTTATATATAAGTATATACAATATAATAATATATAGTATATATAATATCTAATATATCATATATCATATTTTATAAAATATAGAATATCATATGTATAACACAGTATATAATATATGATATTTACTCTATGATATAATATATAATGTATAATATATTTCATATAATATGTAACATATTACACATATGTAATATATTAGATATTCTATAACATAAAGTATTATATATTAGATGTTATATATTATATAACATATTATATATTATATACTATTATAATATATATTATAATATAATATATGACGTGTATTAGATTAAACGTTGTATAATATATTACATTATTTATAGTTATAGAGTATAACATATAATATATTGTGATATATTATATATACTATATTATGATATGATGTATATTATATATTAAGATATTTTGCATATAATATGTAATGTAATCATATAGAATAGAATATTATACACATTATATAATATATAACATATAAAATATATATCATATATAATATGAATCATGTATTATATATCATATATTATATATTATGTATTATATCTTACATATATCATACATTATATGTAATACATATCATATGTTTTATATCATATACTATATGTTATATATCACATATTATCAATAATATATATCGTATGTTCAATGTGATATATCATACATTACATAATATATAGAATATGTTATATAATATATATAATATATTGTATAATATATAGCATATATCATATAATATACATCATATGTCATAGTATATACCATACAACTCATATATAACAGAATTTTATATATTATATAGAGTATATAACTTATATAATATATTTCATGAATCATAGATAATATATATCATGTATTATATATCATATATTATATATAACAAGCATCACGTATTACATTCATCATACATTTTATGTAATATATATCGTTTGTTATATGTTACATATCACATATTATATGTAATATATCATAAATTATATGTTATATATCATATACTATATGTTATATGTCATACATTATCAATAATATATATCAAATGTTCAATGTAATATATATCATATATTATATAATATATAGCATGTTATGAAATATATTTAATATATTATATAATGTATAGCATATATTATATAATGTATATCATATATCATATTATATACCGTATATCATATAATATACACCATACATTATAATATATATATTATATACTATATAATATATCTCATATATTATATTTCTCATTGTCGATATATATTACCTATAATACATTTTTTACATAGCTTACAGTATATAATTTAAATATTATATAATATACTATATATTTTGTTTAACATATAATATGCATAATGTATATATTATATATTTTATATAGGACATATTTGATATATCATATATAATCTATTATGTATAATATATAAGAGATTATATATATTACATACATGTCACAAAATATATTATATACTATAGATCATTTTATAATACACATATTATGTATTAGATAAAGTATATATTATATAGAATATATATCTTACATACAATATAAATAATATATATTATATGTAATATATAGTGTCATATAATTTATATGACATATTATGTATTATATGTAATATATAATAAATATAACAGATATTATATATAATATGACATTATATTTTTATGTATATTATGAGATATGATATATTACATATATTATACATTTCAGATATAATATATTATATAATATATAATGCATATGTATAATACATATTATATATATAATTGTTTTTAGACAGGGTCTTGTTCTGTTGCCCAGACTGTTGTGCAATGGCACAGTCTTGGCTCACTGCTATCTCTGCCTCACGGGGTCAATCGATTGTCCTGCCTCAGCCTCCCAGGTAGCTGGGACTACACCGTACTGGGACTACTCCAGCTGCCACCATGCCTGGCTATTTTTTTTAGTGTTAGTAGAGACAGGATTTCACTGTATTGGCCAGGATGGTCTTGATCTCCTCACGTTGTGATCCTCTTGCCTTGGCCTCCCAAAGTGATGGGATTAGAGGCCTGAACCAAGATACATCTTTGTATTTGGTGTACTTTGATGTTTTATGTACAGTATATAATATACATTTGGTGAAGCTTGATATTTTATGTAGAGTATATATTATGTATTTGGTGAAATTTGATATTTTATGTACAGTATATAGTACATATTTGCTTAAATTTCATATTTTGTGTACAGTATATAATATATATTTGGTTAAATTTAATATTTTATGTACAGTATAAATTATATATTTACGGTACTTTCATATTTTATGTACAGTTTATTATACATAGTTGGTGAAATTTGATATTTTATGTACAGTATATAATAAATATCTGTTGAAATTTGATATTTTATGTACAGTATTAAATATATATTTGTTGAAATGTGAAATTTTATGTACAGTATAAAATACGTATTTGGTGAAATTTGATATTTTATGTACAGTTTATAATGTATATTTAGTGCACTTTCATACTCTATGTACAGTATATAATATATATTTGGTGAAGTTTGATATTTTATGTAGAGTATATATTATGTATTTGGTGAAATTTGATATTTTATGTACAGTATATAATACATATTGGTTTAAATTTCATATTTTATGTACAGTATATACTATATATTTGGTGAAATTTGATATTTCATGTACAGCATATAATATATATTTGCTGTACTTTGATATTTTATGTACAGTATATAATATATATTTGGTCAAATTTGATATTTTATGTACAGTATGTATTTGGTGTACTTTGATATTTTATGAACAGTATATAATATATATTTGGTGAAGTTTGATATTTTATGTAGTGTATATATTATGTATTTGGTGAAATTTGATATTTTATGTACAGTATATAATACATATTTGCTTAAATTTCATATTTTATATACAGTATATAATATATATTTGGTGAAATTTGATATTTTATGTACAGTATAAATTATATATTTACGATACTTTCATATTTTATGTACAGTTTATTATACAGAGTTGGTGAAATTTGATATTTTATGTACAGTATGAAATACATATTTGGAGAAATTTGATATTTTATATACAGTATATAATAAATATCTGTTGAAATTTGATATTTTATGTACAGTATTAAATATATATTTGTTGAAATGTGAAATTTTATGTACAGTATAAAATATGTATTTGGTGAAATTTGATATTTTATGTACAGTTTATAATGTATATTAAGTGCACTTTCATCCTTTATGTACAGTATATAATATATATGTGGAGAAATTTGATATTCTATGTACAGCATATTATATATTTGGTGAAATTTGGTACTTTGTGTACTTTAAATAATATATATTTTCTGAAGTTTGATATTTTATGTACAGCTTATAATATATATTTGGTGAAGTTTGATATTTTATGTAAATTATGTAATATATATTTGGTGAAATTTGACATTATGTGCACAGTATTTAATATATATTTGGTGAAATTTGATATTTTATATGCAGTATATAATATATAAGTAGTGTACTTTCATATTTCATGTATAGTATATATTACATATTTGGTGAAATATGATATTTTATGTACAGTATATAATATATATTTGGTGAAATTTGATATTTTATGTACAGTATATAATAAATATTTGTTGAAATTTGATATTTTATGTATAGTATTTAATATACATTTGATGAAACGTGATATTTTATGTACAGTATAAACTATATGTTTGGTGAAATTTGATATTTCGTGTACTGCACATAATGTATATTTGGTGTACTTTGATATTTTATGTACAGTATATAATATATATTTGGTCAAATTTGATATTTTATGTACAGTATGTAATATGTATTTGGTGTACTTTGATATTTTATGTACAGTATATAATATATATTTGGTGAAGTTTGATATTTTATGTAGAGTATATATTATGTATTTGGTGAAATTTGATATTTTATGTACAGTATATAATACATATTTGCTTAAATTTCATATTTTATGTACAGTATAAACTATATATTTGGTGAAATTTGATATTTCGTGTACAGCATATAATATATATTTGGTGTACTTTGATATTTTATGTACAGTATATAATATATATTTGGTCAAATTTGATATTTTATGTACAGTATGTATTTGGTGTACTTTGATATTTTATGAACAGTATATAATATATATTTGGTGAAGTTTGATATTTTATGTAGAGTATATATTATGTATTTGGTGAAATTTGATATTTTATGTACAGTATATAATACATATTTGCTTAAATTTCATATTTTATGTACAGTATATAATATATATTTGGTGAAATTTGATATTTTCTGTACAGTATAAATTACATATTTACGATACTTTCATATTTTATGTACAGTTTATTATTCATAGTTGGTGAAATTTGATATTTTAGGTACAGTATGAAATACATATTTGGAGAAATTTGATATTTTATGTACAGTATATAATAAATATCTGTTGAAATTTGATATTTTATGTACAGTATTAAATATATATTTGTTGAAATGTGAAATTTTATGTACAGTATAAAATATGTATTTGCTGAAATTTGATATTTTATGTACAGTTTATAATGTATATTTAGTGCACTTTCATACTTTATGTACAGTATATAATATATATGTGGAGAAATTTGATATTTTATGTACAGCATATTATATATTTGGTGAAATTTGGTACATTATGTACTTTAAAAAATATATATTTTGTGAAGTTTGATATTTTATGTACAGCTTATAATATATATTTGTTGAAGTTTGATATTTTATGCACATTATGTAATATATATTTGGTGAAATTTGACATTATGTGCACAGTATTTAAAATATATTTGGTGAAATTTGATATTTTATATACAGTATATAATATATATGTAGTGTACTTTCATATTTTATGTATAGTATATATTACATATTTGGTGAAATATGATATTTTATGTACAGTATATAATATATATTTGGTGAAACTTGATATTTTATGTACAGTATATAATAAATATTTGTTGAAATTTGATATTTTATGTATAGTATTTAATATACATTTGATGAAACGTGATATTTTATGTACAGTATAAACTATATGTTTGGTGAAATTTGATATTTCGTGTACAGCATATAATATATATTTTGTGTACTTTGATATTTTATGTACAGTATATAATATATATTTGGTCAAATTTGATATTTTATGTACAGTATGTAATATGTATTTGGTGTACTTTGATATTTTATGTACGGTATATAATATATATTTGGTGAAGTTTGATATTTTATGTAGAGTATATATTATGTATTTGGTGAAATTTGATATTTTATGTACAGTATATAATACATATTGGTTTAAATTTCATATTTTATGCACAGTATAAACTATATATTTGGTGAAATTTGATATTTCGTGTACAGCATATAATATATATTTGGTGTACTTTGATATTTTATGTACAGTATATAATATATATTTGGTCAAATTTGATATTTTATGTACAGTATGTATTTGGTGTACTTTGATATTTTATGAACAGTATATAATATATATTTGGTGAAGTTTGATATTTTATGTAGGGTATATATTATGTATTTGGTGAAATTTGATATTTTATGTACAGTATATAATACATATTTGCTTAAATTTCATATTTTATGTACAGTATATAATATATATTTGGTGAAATTTGATATTTTATGTACAGTATAAATTATATATTTACGATACTTTCATATTTTATGTACAGTTTATTATACATAGTTGGTGAAATTTGATATTTTAGGTACAGTATGAAATACATATTTGGAGAAATTTGATATTTTATGTACAGTATATAATAAATATCTGTTGAAATTTGATATTTTATGTACAGTATTAAATATATATTTGTTGAAATGTGAAATTTTATGTACAGTATAAAATATGTATTTGGTGAAATTTGATATTTTATGTACAGTTTATAATGTATATTAAGTGCACTTTCATCCTTTATGTACAGTATATAATATATATGTGGAGAAATTTGATATTCTATGTACAGCATATTATATATTTGGTGAAATTTGGTACTTTATGTACTTTAAATAATATATATTTTCTGAAGTTTGATATTTTATGTACAGCTTATAATATATATTTGGTGAAGTTTGATATTTTATGTACATTATGTAATATATATTTGGTGAAATTTGACATTATGTGCACAGTATTTAATATATATTTGGTGAAATTTGATATTTTATATGCAGTATATAACATATAAGTAGTGTACTTTCATATTTCATGTATAGTATATATTACATATTTGGTGAAATATGATATTTTATGTACAGTATATAATATATATTTGGTGAAATTTGATATTTTATGTACAGAATATAATAAATATTTGTTGAAATTTGATATTTTATGTATAGTATTTAATATACATTTGATGAAACGTGATATTTTATGTACAGTATAAACTATATGTTTGGTGAAATTTGATATTTCGTGTACTGCACATAATGTATATTTGGTGTACTTTGATATTTTATGTACAGTATATAATATATATTTGGTCAAATTTGATATTTTATGTACAGTATGTAATATGTATTTGGTGTACTTTGATATTTTATGTACAGTATATAATATATATTTGGTGAAGTTTGATATTTTATGTAGAGTATATATTATGTATTTGGTGAAATTTGATATTTTATGTACAGTATATAATACATATTTGCTTAAATTTCATATTTTATGTACAGTATAAACTATATATTTGGTGAAATTTGATATTTCGTGTACAGCATATAATATATATTTGGTGTACTTTGATATTTTATGTACAGTATATAATATATATTTGGTCAAATTTGATATTTTATGTACAGTATGTATTTGGTGTACTTTGATATTTTATGAACAGTATATAATATATATTTGGTGAAGTTTGATATTTTATGTAGGGTATATATTATGTATTTGGTGAAATTTGATATTTTATGTACAGTATATAATACATATTTGCTTAAATTTCATATTTTATGTACAGTATATAATATATATTTGGTGAAATTTGATATTTTATGTACAGTATAAATTATATATTTACGATACTTTCATATTTTATGTACAGTTTATTATACATAGTTGGTGAAATTTGATATTTTAGGTACAGTATGAAATACATATTTGGAGAAATTTGATATTTTATGTACAGTATATAATAAATATCTGTTGAAATTTGATATTTTATGTACAGTATTAAATATATATTTGTTGAAATGTGAAATTTTATGTACAGTATAAAATATGTATTTGGTGAAATTTGATATTTTATGTACAGTTTATAATGTATATTAAGTGCACTTTCATCCTTTATGTACAGTATATAATATATATGTGGAGAAATTTGATATTCTATGTACAGCATATTATATATTTGGTGAAATTTGGTACTTTATGTACTTTAAATAATATATATTTTCTGAAGTTTGATATTTTATGTACAGCTTATAATATATATTTGGTGAAGTTTGATATTTTATGTACATTATGTAATATATATTTGGTGAAATTTGACATTATGTGCACAGTATTTAATATATATTTGGTGAAATTTGATATTTTATATGCAGTATATAATATATAAGTAGTGTACTTTCATATTTCATGTATAGTATATATTACATATTTGGTGAAATATGATATTTTATGTACAGTATATAATATATATTTGGTGAAATTTGATATTTTATGTACAGAATATAATAAATATTTGTTGAAATTTGATATTTTATGTATAGTATTTAATATACATTTGATGAAACGTGATATTTTATGTACAGTATAAACTATATGTTTGGTGAAATTTGATATTTCGTGTACTGCACATAATGTATATTTGGTGTACTTTGATATTTTATGTACAGTATATAATATATATTTGGTCAAATTTGATATTTTATGTACAGTATGTAATATGTATTTGGTGTACTTTGATATTTTATGTACAGTATATAATATATATTTGGTGAAGTTTGATATTTTATGTAGAGTATATATTATGTATTTGGTGAAATTTGATATTTTATGTACAGTATATAATACATATTTGCTTAAATTTCATATTTTATGTACAGTATAAACTATATATTTGGTGAAATTTGATATTTCGTGTACAGCATATAATATATATTTGGTGTACTTTGATATTTTATGTACAGTATATAATATATATTTGGTCAAATTTGATATTTTATGTACAGTATGTATTTGGTGTACTTTGATATTTTATGAACAGTATATAATATATATTTGGTGAAGTTTGATATTTTATGTAGAGTATATATTATGTATTTGGTGAAATTTGATATTTTATGTACAGTATATAATACATATTTGCTTAAATTTCATATTTTATGTACGGTATATAATATATATTTGGTGAAATTTGATATTTTCTGCACAGTATAAATTACATATTTACGATACTTTCATATTTTATGTACAGTTTATTATTCATAGTTGGTGAAATTTGATATTTTAGGTACAGTATGAAATACATATTTGGAGAAATTTGATATTTTATGTACAGTATATAATAAATATCTGTTGAAATTTGATATTTTATGTACAGTATTAAATATATATTTGTTGAAATGTGAAATTTTATGTACAGTATATAATATGTATTTGCTGAAATTTGATATTTTATGTACAGTTTATAATGTATATTTAGTGCACTTTCATACTTTATGTACAGTATATAATATATATGTGGAGAAATTTGATATTTTATGTACAGCATATAATATATTTGGTGAAATTTGGTACATTATGTACTTTAAATAATATATATTTTCTGAAGTTTGATATTTTATGTACAGCTTATAATATATATTTGGTGAAGTTTGATATTTTATGTAAATTATGTAATATATATTTGGTGAAATTTGACATTATGTGCACAGTATTTAATATATATTTGGTGAAATTTGATATTTTATATGCAGTATATAATATATAAGTAGTGTACTTTCATATTTCTTGTATAGTATATATTACATTTTTGGTGAAATATGATATTTTATGTACAGTATATAATATATATTTGGTGAAATTTGATATTTTATGTACAGTATATAATAAATATCTGTTGAAATTTGATATTTTATGTACAGTATTAAATATATATTTGTTGAAATGTGAAATTTTATGTACAGTATAAAATATGTATTTGGTGAAATTTGATATTTTATGTACAGTTTATAATGTATATTAAGTGCACTTTCATCCTTTATGTACAGTATATAATATATATGTGGAGAAATTTGATATTCTATGTACAGCATATTATATATTTGGTGAAATTTGGTACTTTATGTACTTTAAATAATATATATTTTCTGAAGTTTGATATTTTATGTACAGCTTATAATATATATTTGGTGAAGTTTGATATTTTATGTAAATTATGTAATATATATTTGGTGAAATTTGACATTATGTGCACAGTATTTAATATATATTTGGTGAAATTTGATATTTTATATGCAGTATATAATATATAAGTAGTGTACTTTCATATTTCATGTATAGTATATATTACATATTTGGTGAAATATGATATTTTATGTACAGTATTTAATATATATTTGGTGAAATTTGATATTTTATGTACAGTATATAATAAATATTTGTTGAAATTTGATATTTTATGTATAGTATTTAATATACATTTGATGAAACGTGATATTTTATGTACAGTATAAACTATATGTTTGGTGAAATTTGATATTTCGTGTACTGCACATAATGTATATTTGGTGTACTTTGATATTTTATGTACAGTATATAATATATATTTGGTCAAATTTGATATTTTATGTACAGTATGTAATATGTATTTGGTGTACTTTGATATTTTATGTACAGTATATAATATATATTTGGTGAAGTTTGATATTTTATGTAGAGTATATATTATGTATTTGGTGAAATTTGATATTTTATGTACAGTATATAATACATATTTGCTTAAATTTCATATTTTATGTACAGTATAAACTATATATTTGGTGAAATTTGATATTTCGTGTACAGCATATAATATATATTTGGTGTACTTTGATATTTTATGTACAGTATATAATATATATTTGGTCAAATTTGATATTTTATGTACAGTATGTATTTGGTGTACTTTGATATTTTATGAACAGTATATAATATATATTTGGTGAAGTTTGATATTTTATGTAGAGTATATATTATGTATTTGGTGAAATTTGATATTTTATGTACAGTATATAATACATATTTGCTTAAATTTCATATTTTATGTACAGTATATAATATATATTTGGTGAAATTTGATATTTTCTGTACAGTATAAATTACATATTTACGATACTTTCATATTTTATGTACAGTTTATTATTCATAGTTGGTGAAATTTGATATTTTAGGTACAGTATGAAATACATATTTGGAGAAATTTGATATTTTATGTACAGTATATAATAAATATCTGTTGAAATTTGATATTTTATGTACAGTATTAAATATATATTTGTTGAAATGTGAAATTTTATGTACAGTATAAAATATGTATTTGCTGAAATTTGATATTTTATGTACAGTTTATAATGTATATTTAGTGCACTTTCATACTTTATGTACAGTATATAATATATATGTGGAGAAATTTGATATTTTATGTACAGCATATTATATATTTGGTGAAATTTGGTACATTATGTACTTTAAATAATATATATTTTGTGAAGTTTGATATTTTATGTACAGCTTATAATATATATTTGTTGAAGTTTGATATTTTATGTACATTATGTAATATATATTTGGTGAAATTTGACATTATGTGCACAGTATTTAAAATATATTTGGTGAAATTTGATATTTTATATACAGTATATAATATATATGTAGTGTACTTTCATATTTTATGTATAGTATATATTACATATTTGGTGAAATATGATATTTTATGTACAGTATATAATATATATTTGGTGAAACTTGATATTTTATGTACAGTATATAATAAATATTTGTTGAAATTTGATATTTTATGTATAGTATTTAATATACATTTGATGAAACGTGATATTTTATGTACAGTATAAACTATATGTTTGGTGAAATTTGATATTTCGTGTACAGCATATAATATATATTTTGTGTACTTTGATATTTTATGTACAGTATATAATATATATTTGGTCAAATTTGATATTTTATGTACAGTATGTAATATGTATTTGGTGTACTTTGATATTTTATGTACGGTATATAATATATATTTGGTGAAGTTTGATATTTTATGTAGAGTATATATTATGTATTTGGTGAAATTTGATATTTTATTTACAGTATATAATACATATTTGTTTAAATTTCATATTTTATGTACAGTATATAATATATCTTTTGTGAAATTTGATATTTTATGTACAGTATAAATTAAATATTTATGGTACTTTCATATTTTATGTACAGTTTCTTATACATAGTTGGTGAAATTTGATATTTTATGTACAATATGTAATACATATTTGGTGAAATTTGATATTTTATGTACAGTATATAATAAATATTTGTTGAAATTTGATATTTTATGTACAGTATTAAATATATATTTGTTGAAATGTGAAATTTTATGTACAGTATAAAATATGTATTTTGTGAAATTTGATATTTTATGTACAGTTTATAATGTATATTTAGTGCACTTTAATACTTTATGTACAGTATATAATATATATTTGGTGAAATTTGATATTTTATGTACAGTATATTATATATTTTCTGAAATTTGGTACTTCATGTACATTAAATAATATATATTTTTTGAAGTTGGATATTTTATGTACAGCATATAATATATATTTGGTGAAGTTTGATATTTTATTTACATTATGTAATATATATTTGGTGAAATTTGATACTATTTGCACAGTATTTAATATATATTTGGAGAAATTTGATATTTTATGTACAGTATATAATATATATTTGGTGAAATTTGATATTTTATGTACAGTATATTACATATTTTTTGAATTTTGATATTTCATGTACAGTATAATCTATATATTTGGTGCAATGTGATATTTTGTGTACAGTATATAATATATAAGCAGTGTACTTTCATATATTATGTATAGTATATAATACATATTTGGTGAAATTTGATATTTTATGTACAGTATATAATATATATTTGGTGAAATTTGATATATTATGTACAGTATATAATAAATATTTGTTGAAATTTGATATTTTATGTATAGTATTTAATATACATTTGATGAAACGTGATAGTTTATGTACAGCATAAACTATATATTAGGTGAAATTTCATATTTCGTGTACAGTATATAATATATATTTGGTGTACTTTGATATTTTATGTACAGTATATAATATATATTTGGTCAAATTTGATATTTTATGTACAGTATGTAATATGTATTTGGGTACTTTGATATTCTATGTACAGTATATAATATATATTTGGTGAAGTTTGATATTTTATGTAGAGTATATATTATGTATTTGGTGAAATTTGATATTTTATGTACAGTATAAATTAAATATTTACAGTACTTTCATATTTTATGTACAGTATATTATACATAGTTGGTGAAATTTGATATTTTATGAACAATATGTAATACATATTTGGTGAAATTTGATATTTTATGTACAGTATATAATAAATATCTGTTGAAATTTGATATTTTATGTACAGTATTAAATATATATTTGTTGAAATGTGAAATTTTATGTACAGTATAAAATATGTATTTGGTGAAATTTGATATTTTATGTACAGTATATAATATTTATGTAGTGTACTTTCATATTTTATGTATAGTATATATTACATATATGGTGAAATTTGATATTTTATATACAGTATATAATATATATTTGGTGAAATTTGATATTTTATGTACAGTATATAATAAATATTTGTTGAAATTTGATATTTTATGTATAGTATTTAATATACATTTGATGAAACGTGATATTTTATGTACAGCATAAACTATATATTTGGTGAAATTTGATATTTCGTGTACAGCATATAATATATATTTGGTGTACTTTGATATTTTATGTACAGTATATAAAATATATTTGGTTAAATTTGATATTTTATGTACAGTATGTAATATGTATTTGGTGTACTTTGATATTCTATGTACAGTATATAATATATATTTGGTGAGGTTTGATATTTTATGTAGAGTATATATAATGTATTTGGTGAAATTTGATATTTTTTGTACAGTATATAATATATATTTGGTGAAATTTGATATTTTACGTACAGTATATAATATATATTTGGTGAAATTTGATATTTTATGTACAGTATATAATATATATTTAGTGTTCTTTCATACTTTATGTACAGTATATAATACATATTTTGTGTAATTTGATATTTTATGTACAGTATATTATATATTTTTTGAAGTTTGATATTTTATATCCAGTATAAACTATATATTTCGTGAAATGTGATATTTCGTTTACAGTATATAATATTTATGTAGTGTACTGTCGTATTTTATGTATAGTATATAATACATATTTGGTGAAATTTGATACTTTATGTACAGTATATAATATATATTTGGTGAAATTAGATATTTTATGTACAGTATATAATATATATTTGCTGAAATTTGATATTTTATGTACAGGATATAATATATATTTAGTGTTCTTTCATACTTTCTGTACAGTATATAATACATATTTTGTGTAATTTGATATTTTATGTACAGTATATTATATATTTTTTGAAGTTTGATATTTTATGTACAGTATAAACTATATATTTCGTGAAATGTGATATTTCGTGTACAGTATATTATATATATGTAGTGAATTGTCATATTTTATGTACAGTATATAATATATATTTGGTGAAATTTGATATTTTACAGACAGTATGTAATATATATTTGGTGAAATTTGATATTTTATGTACAGTATATAATATATATTTAGTCTTCTTTCATATTTTATGTGCAGTATATAATACATATTTTGTGTAATTTGATATTTTATGTACAGTATATTATATATTTTTTGAAGTTTGATATTTTATGTACAGTATAAACTACATATTTCGTGAAATGTGATATTTTGTGTACAGTATATAATATATATGTAGTGAATTGTCATATTTTATGTACAGTATATAATACATATTTGGTGAAATTTGATATTTTATGTACAGTATATAATATATATTTGTTGAAATTTGATATTTTATGTACAGGGTGTAATATATATTTGGTAAAATTCGATATTTTATGTACAGCATATAATATATATTTAGTGTTCTTTCATACTTTCTGTACAGTATATAATACATATTTGGTGTAATTTGATATTTTATGTACAGTATATTATATATTTTTCGAAGTTTGATATTTTATGTAAAGTATAAACTATATATTTCGTGAAATGTGATATTTCGTGTACAGTATATAATATATATGTAGTGTACTGTCGTATTTTATGCATACTATATAATACATATTTGGTGAAATTTGATACTTTATGTACAGTATATAATATATATTTTGTGAAATTATATATTTTATGTACACTATGTAATAAATATTTGTTGAAATTTGATATTTTATGTACAGTATATAATATATATTTGGTGAAATTTGATATTTTACAGACAGTATGTAATATATATTTGGTGAAATTTGATATTTTATGTACAGTATATAATACATATTTAGTGTTCTTTCATACTTTATGTACAGTATATAATACATATTTTGTGTAATTTGATATTTTATGTACAGTATATTATATATTTTTTGAAGTTTGATATTTTATGTACAGTATAAACTATGTATTTGGTGAACTGTGATATTTCGAGTACAGTATATAATATATATGTAGTGTACTGTCATATTTTATGTATAGTATATAATACATATTTGGTGAAATTTGATATTTTGTATACAGTATATAATATATATTTGGTGAAATTTGATATTTTATGTACAGTATGTAATATATATTTGGTGAAATTTGATATTTTATGTACAGTATATAATATATATTTAGTGTTCTTTCATACTTTTTGTACAGTATATAATACATATTTTGTGAAATTTCATATTTTATATACGTCATAAAACATATATGGAGAAATTTGATATTTTATATACAGTATATAATATATATGTAGTGTACTTTCATATTTTATGTATAGTATTTAATACATATTAGGTGAAATTTGATATTTTATGTACAGTATATAATATATATTTGGTGAAATTTGATATTTTACAGACAGTATGTAATATGTATTTGGTGAAATTTGATATTTTATGTACAGTATATAATATATATTTAGTGTTCTTTCATACTTTATGTACAGTATATAATACATATTTTGTGTAATTTGATATTTTATGTACAGTATATTATATATTTTTTGAAGTTTGATATTTTATGTGCAGTATAAACTATATATTTGGTGAAATGTGATATTTCATGTACAGTATATAATATATATGTAGTGAATTGTCATATTTTATGTACAGTATATAATACATATTTGGTGAAATATGATATTTTATGTACAGTATATAATATATATTTGGTGAAATTTGAAATTTAATGTACATTGTGTAATATATATTTGGTAAAATTCGATATTTTATGTACAGCATATAATATATATTTAGTGTTCTTTCATACTTTATGTACAGTATATAATATATATTTTGTGAAATTTGATATTATATGTACGTTAAATAATATATATGGTGAAATTTGATATTTTATGTACAGTATATAATATATATTTGGTGAAATTAGATATTTTACATACAGTATATAATATATATTTGGTGAAATTTGATATTTTATGTACAGTATATAATATATATTTAGTGTTCTTTCATACTTTCCGTACAGTATATAATACATATTTTGTGTAATTTGATATTTTATGTACAGTATATTATATATTTTTTGAAGTATGATATTTTATATTCATTATAAACTATATATTTCGTGAAATGTGATATTTCGTTTACATTATATAATATATATGTAGTGTACTGTCGTATTTTATGTATAGTATATAATATATATTTGGTGAAATTTGATACTTTATGTACTGTATATAATATATATTTGGTGAAATTAGATATTTTATGTACAGTATATAATATATATTTGCTGAAATTTGATATTTTATGTACAGTATATAATATATATTTAGTGTTCTTCATTCTTTCTGTACAGTATATAATACATATTTTGTGTAATTTGATATTTTATGTACAGTATATTATATATTTTTTGAGGTTTGATATTTTATGTACAGTATAAACTATATATTTCGTGAAATGTGATATTTCGTGTACAGTATATAATATATATGTAGTGAATTGTCATATTTTATGTACAGTATATAATATATATTTGGTGAAATTTGATATTTTACAGACAGTATGTAATATATATTTGGTGAAATTTGATATTTTATGTACAGTATATAATATATATTTAGTGTTCTTTCATATTTTATGTACAGTATATAATACATATTTTGTGTAATTTGATATTTTATGTACAGTATATTATATATTTTTTATAGTTTGATATTTTATGTACAGTATAAACTATATATTTCGTGAAATGTGATATTTCATGTACAGTATATAATATATATGTAGTGAATTGTCATATTTTATGTACAGTATATAATACATATTTGGTGAAATTTGATATTTTATGTACAGTATATAATATATATTTGGTAAAATTTGATATTTTATGTACAGGGTGTAATATATATTTGGTAAAATTCGATATTTTATGTACAGCATATAATACATATTTAGTGTTCTTTCATACTTTATGTACAGTATATAATATGTATTTTGTGAAATTTGATATTATATGTACGTTATATAATATATATGGTGAAAGTTGATATTTTATGTACAGTATATAATATATATTTGGTGAAATTTGATATTTTACATACAGTACATAATATATATTTGGTGAAATTTGATATTTTATGTACAGTATATAATATATATTTAGTGTTCTTTCATACTTTATGTACAGTATATAATACATATTTTGTGTAATTTTATATTTTATGTACAGTGTATTATATATTTTTTGAAGTTTGATATTTTATGTACAGTATATACTATATATTTGGTGAAATGTGATATTTCGTGTACAGTATATAATATGTATGTAGTGTACTGTCATATTTTATGTATAGTATATAATACATATTTGTTGAAATTTGATATTTTGTGTACAGTATATAATATATATTTGGTAAAATTTGATATTTTATGTACAGTATGTAATATATATTTGGTGAAATTTGATATTTTATGTACAGTATATAATATATATTTAGTGTTCTTTCATACTTTATGTACAGTATATAATATATATTTTGTGATATTTGATATTTTATGAACGGTATATAACACATATGTTGAAATTTGATATATTATGTACAGTATATAATATATATGTAGTGTACTTTCATATTTTATGTATAGTATATAATACATATTTTGTGAAATTTGATATTTTATGTACAGTATTTAATATGTATTTGGAGAAATTTGATATTTTACATACAGTATGTAATATATATTTGGTGAAATTTGATATTTTATGTACAGTATACAAAATATATTTAGTGTTCTTTCATACATTATGTACAGTATATAATACATATTTTGTGTAATTTGATATTTTTTGTACAGTATATTATATATTTTTTGAAGTATGATATTTTATGTACAGTATAAACTATGTATTTGGTGAACCATGATATTTCGTGTACAGTATATAATATATATGTAGTGTACTGTCATATTTTAAGTATAGTATATAATACATATTTGGTGAAATTTGATATTTTGTGTACAGTATATAATATATATTTGGTAAAATTTGATATTTTATGTACAGTATGTAATATATATTTGGTGAAATTTGATATTTTATGTACAGTATATATTATATATTTAGTGTTCTTTCATACTTTTTGTACAGTATATAATACATATTTTGTGAAATTTCATATTTTATATACGTCATAAAACATATATGGAGAAATTTGATATTTTATATACAGTATAGAATATATACACAGTATATAGTGTATATTTGGTGAAATTTGTTATTTTATGTACAGTATATAATATATATTTCGTGTACTTTCATATTCCATGTACAGTATAGAATATATATTTGGTGAAATTTGATATTTTATGTACAGTATGTTATGTATTTGGTGAAATTTGGTTTCTTATATACAGTATATAATATATATTCGGTGTACTTTTATATTTTATGTACAGTATATAATATGTATTTGTTAAATTTGATAATTTATGTACAGTATATAATATATATTTGTTGTTCTTTGATATTTTATGTACAGTACATAATGTGAATTTGTTGTACTTTGATATTTTATGAACAGTATATAATATATATTTGTGAAATTTGATATTTTATGTACAGTATATAATATATATTTGGTGTAATTTGCTGTTTTATGTACAGTATATATTATATATTTGGTGATATTTGATATTTTATGTACAGTATGTAACATATATTTGGTGTACTTTTATATTTTATGTACAGTATTTTGTATATATTTGGTGTACTTTGATATTTTATGTACAGTATATAATATATATTTGGTGTACTTTGATATTTTATGTACAGTACATAATGTGTATTTGTTGTGCTTTGATATTTTATGTACAGTATATAATATATATTTGGTGATATTTGATATTTTATGTACAGTATGTAACATATATTTGGTGTACTTTGATATTTTATGAACAGTATATAATATATATTTGTTAAATTTTATATTTTATGTACAGTATATAATATATATTTGGTGTACTTTGCTCTTTTATGTACAGTATATAATATATATTTGGTGATATTTGATATTTTATGCACAGTATGTAACATATATTTGGTGTACTTTGATATTTTATGTACAGTATATAGTATATACTTGGTGTACTTTGATATTTTATGTACAGTATATAATATATATTTGGTGTACTTTGATATTTTATGTACAGTATATAGTATATATTTGGTGTACTTTGATATTTTATGTACAGTATATAATATATATTTGGTGTACTTTGATATTTTATGTAGAGTATATAATATATATTTGGTGAAATTTGATATTTTATATACAGTATGTAATATATATTTGGTGAAATTTGGAATTTTATGTACAGTATATAATATACATTTGGTGAAATTTGATATATTATGTCCAGTATATAATATATGTTTGGTGTACTTTGATATTTTATTTACCGTATATAATATATATTTGGTGTACTTTCATATTTTATGTAGAGTATATAGTATATCATTGGTGAAATTAGATATTTTATGTACGGTACATAATGAATATTTGGTGAAATTTGATATTATATGTACAGTATATAGTGTATATTTGGTGAAATTTGGTATTTTATGTACAGTATATAATATATATTAAGTGTACTTTCATATTCCACGTACAGTATAGAATATATATTTGGTGAAATTTGATATTTTATGTACAGTATGTTATGTATTTGGTGAAATTTGGTTTTTTATGTACAGTATATAATATATATTTGGTGTACTTTGATATTTTATGTACAGTATATAATATATATTTGTTAAATTTGATATTTTATGTACAGTATATAATATATATTTGGTGTACTTTGATATTTTATGTACAGCACATAATGTGTATTTGTAGTGCTTTCATATTGTATGCACAGTATATAATGTATATTTGTGAAATTTGATATTTTATGTACAGTATATAATATATATTTGGTGTCCTTTGCTGTTTTATGTACCGTATATAATATATATTTGGTGATATTTGATATTTTATGAACAGTATGTAACATATATTTGGTGTACTTTCTTATTTTATGTACAATATATAGTATATATTTGGTGTACTTTGATATTTTATGTACAGTATATAATATATATTTGGTGTACTTTGATATTTTATGTACAGTATATAATGTGTATTTGTAGTACTTTGATATTTTATGTACAGTATATAATATATATTTGTGAAATTTGATATTTTATGTACAGTGTATAGTATATATTTGGTGTACTTTGCTGTTTTATGTACAGTATGTAATATATATTTGGTGATATTTGATATTTTATGTACAGTATGAAACATATATTTGGTGTACTTTGATATTTTATGTACAGTATATAGTATATATTTGGTGTACTTTGATATTTTATGTACAGTATATAATATATATTTGGTGTACTTTGATATTTTATTTACAGTATATAATATATATTTGGTAAAATTTGATATTTTATGTACAGTATGTAATATATATTTGGTGAAATTTGGTATTTTATGTACAGTATATAATATACATTTGGTGAAATTTGATATATTATGTCCAGTATATAATATATGTTTGGTGTACTTTGATATTTTATGTACCGTATATAATATATATTTGGTGTACTTTCACATTTTATGTAGAGTATATAGTATATAATTGGTGAAATTAGATATTTTTTGTATTGTATATAATGAATATTTGTTGAAATTTGATATTATATGTACAGTATATAGTGTATATTTGGTGAAATTTGTTATTTTATGTACAGTATATAATATATATTAGGTGTACTTTCATATTCCATGTACAGTACAGAATATATATTTGGTGAAATTTTATATTTTATGTACAGTATGTTATATATTTGGTGAAATTTGTTTTTTTATGTACAGTATAAAATATATATTTGGTGTACTTTGATATTTTATGTACAGTGTATAATATATATTTGTGAAATTTGATATTTTATGTACAGTATATAATATATATTTGGTGTACTTTGATATTTTATGTACAGTACATAATGCGTATTTGTTGTACTTTGATATTTTATGTACAGTATATAATATATATTTGTGAAATTTGATATTTTATGTACAGTATATAATATATATTTGGTGTACTTTGCTGTTTTATGTACTGTATATAATATATATTTGGTGATATTTGATATTTTATGTACAGTATGTAACATATTTGGTGTACTTTGATATTTTATGTACAGTATATAGTATATATTTGGTGTACTTTGACATTTTATGTACAGTATATAATATATATTTGGTGTACTTTGATATTTTATGTATAGTATATAATGTGTATTTGTAGTACTTTGATAATCTATGTACAGTATATAATATATATTTGTGAAATTTGATATTTTATGTACAGTGTATAATATATATTTGGTGTACTTTGCTGTTTTATGTACAGTATATAATATATATTTGGTGATATTTCATATTTTATGTACAGTATGTAACATATATTTCATGTACTTTGATATTTTATGTACAGTATTTTGTATATATTTGGGGTACTTTGATATTTTATGTACAGTATATAATATATACAGTATATAATATATATATAGGTGAAATTTGATATTTTATGTACAGTATATAATATATATTTGGTGAAATTTGATATTTTACAGAAAGTATGTAATATATATTTGGTGAAATTTGATATTTTATGTACAGTATATAATATATATTTAGTATTCTTTCATACTTTATGTACAGTATATAATACATATTTTGTGTAATTTGATATTTTATGTACAGTATATTATATATTTTTTGAAGTTTGATATTTTATGTACAGTATAAACTATATATTTCGTGAAATGTGATATTTCGTGTACAGTATATTATATATATGTAGTGAATTGTCATAATTTATGTACAGTATATAATACATATTTGGTGAAATTTGATATTTTATGTACAGTATAAAATATATATTTGGTGAAATTTGATATTTTATGTACAGTGTGTAATATATATTTGGTAAAATTCGATATTTTATGTACAGCATATAATATATATTTAGTGTTCTTTCATACTTTATGTACAGTATATAATACATATTTTGTGTAATTTGATATTTTATATACGTCATATAACATATATGGAGAAATTTGATATTTTAAATACAGTATATAATATATATGTAGTGTACTTTCATATTTTATGTATAGTATTTAATACATACTATGTGAAATTTGATATTTTATGTACAGTATATAATATATATTTGGTGAAATTTGATATTTTACAGACAGTGTGTAATATATATTTGGTGAAATTTGATATTTTATGTACAGTATATAATATATATTTAGTGTTCTTTCATACTTTTTGTACAGTATATAATACATATTTTGTGTAATTTGATATTTTATGTACAGTATATTATATATTTTTTGAAGTTTGATATTTTATGTGCAGTATAAACTATATATTTCGTGAAATGTGATATTTCGTGTACAGTATATAATATATATGTAGTGTACTCTCGTATTTTATGTATAGTATATAATACATATTTGGTGAAATTTGATACTTTATGTATAGTATATAATATATATTTGGTGAAATTAGATATTTTATGTACAGTATTTAATACATATTTGGTGAAATTTTATATTTTATGTACTGTATGTAGTATATATTTAGTGTTCTTTCATACTTTATGTACAGTATATAATACATAGTTTGTGAAATTTGATATTTTATGTACAGTATATAATGTATATTTGGTGAAATTTGATATTTTACATACCGAATGTAATATATATTTGTTGAAATTTGATATTTCATGTACAGTATGTAATATATATTTAGTGTTCTTTCATACTTTATGTACAGTATATAATACATATTTTGTGTAATTTTATATTTTATGTACAGTGTATTATATATTTTTTGAAGTTTGATATTTTATGTACAGTATATACTATATATTTGGTGAAATGTGATATTTCGTGTACAGTATATAATATATATGTAGTGTACTTTCATATTTTATGTACAGTATATAATACATATTTGGTGAAATTTGATATTTTGTGTACAGTATATAATATATATTTGGTGAAATTTGATATTTTATGTACAGTATGTAATATTTATTTGGTGAAATTTGATATTTTATGTACAGTATATAATATATATTTGGTGTTCTTTCATACTTTATGCACAGTACATAATTCATATTTTGTGAAATTTGATATTTTAAGTACGTTATATAATATATATGGTGAAATTTGATATTTTATGTACAGTATATAATATATACGAAGTGTACTTTCATATTTTATGTATAGTATATAATACATATTTGATGAAATTTGATATTTTATGTACAGTATATAATATATATTTGATGAAATTTGATATTTTACATACAGTATATAATATATATTTGGTGAAATTTGATATTCTTTGTACAGTATATAATATATATTTAGTGTTCTTTCATACTTTCTGTACAGTATATAATACATATTTTGTGTAATTTGATATTTTACCTACAGTATATTATATATATTTTGAAGTTTGATATTTTATGTACAGTATAAACTATATATTTCGTGAAATGTGATATTTTGTGTACAGTATATAATATATATGTAGTCTACTGTCGTATTTTATGTATAGTATATAATACATATTTGGTGAAATTTGATACTTTATCTACAGTATATAATATATATTTGGTGAAATTAGATATTTTATGTACAGTATATAATATATATTTGCTGAAATTTGATATTTTATGTACAGTATATAATATATATTTAGTGTTCTTTCATACTTTCTGTACAGTATATAATACATATCTTGTGTAATTTGATATTTTATGTACAGTATATTATATATTTTTTGAAGTTTGATATATTATGTACAGTATAAACTATATATTTCGTGAAATGTGATATTTCGTGTACAGTATATAAAATATATGTAGTGTATTGTAATATTTTATGTACAGTGTATAATACATATTTGGTGAAATTTGATATTTTATGAAGAGTATATAATATATATTTAGTGAAATTTGATATTTTATGTACAGTATGTAATATATATTTGTTGAAATTTGATATTTTATGTACAGTATATAATATATATTTAGTGTTCTTTCATACTTTATGTACAGTATATAATACATATTTTGTGTAATTTGATATTTTATGTACAGTATATTATATATTTTTTGAAGTTTGATATTTTATGTACAGTATAAACTATATATTTGGTGAAATGTGATATTTCGTGTACAGTATATAATATATATGTAGTGTACTTTCATATTTTATGTATAGTATATAATACATATTTGGTTAAATTTGATATTTAATGTACAGTATATAATACATATTTAGTGTTCTTTCATACTTTATGTACAGTATATAATACATATTTTGTGTAATTTGATATTTTATGTACAGTATATTTTATATTTTTTGAAGTTTGATATTTTATGTACAGTAAAATCTATGTATTTGGTGAACTGTGATATTTCGTGTACAGTATATAATATATATGTAGTGTACTGTCATATTTTATGTATAGTATATAATACATATTTGGTGAAATTTGATATTTTATGTACAGTATATAATATATATTTGGTGAAATTTGATATTTTATGTACAGTATGTAATATATATTTGGTGAAATTTGATATTTTATGTACAGTATATAATATATATATAGTGTTTTTTCATACTTTTTGTACAGAGTATAATACATATATTGTGAAATTTCATATTTTATATACGTCATATAACATATGGAGAATTTTGATATTTTATATACAGTATATAATATACATATAGTGTACTTTCATATTTTATGTATAGTATTTAATACATATTAGGTGAAATTTGATATTTTATGTACAGTATATAATACATATTTGGTGAAATTTGATATTTTATGTACAGTATTTAATACATATTTGGTGAAATTTGATATTTTATGTACAGTATATAATATATATTTAGTGTTCTTTCATACTTTATGTACAGTACATAATACATAGTTTGTGAAGTTTGGTATTTTATGTACAGTAAATAAAGTATATTTGGTGAAATTTGATATTTTACATACCGAATGTAATATATATTTGTTGAAATTTGATATTTTATGTACAGTATATAATATATATTTAGTGTTCTTTCATACTTTATGTACAGTATATAATACATATTTTGTGTAATTTTATATTTTATATACGTCATATAACATATATGGAGAAATTTGATATTTTAAATACAGTATATAATATATATGTAGTGTACTTTCATATTTTATGTATAGTATTTAATACATATTATGTGAAATTTGATATTTTATGTACAGTATATAATATATATTTGGTGAAATTTGATATTTTACAGACAGTATGCAATATATATTTGGTGAAATTTGATATTTTATGTACAGTATATAATATATATTTAGTGTTCTTTCATACTTTATGTACAGTATATAATACGTATTTTGTGTAATTTGATATTTTATGTACAGTATATTATATATTTTTTGAAGTTTGATATTTTATGTACAGTATAAACTATATATTTCGTGAAATGTGATATTTCGTGTACAGTATATAATATATATGTTGTGTACTGTCGTATTTTATGTATAGTATATAATACATATTTGGTGAAATTTGATACTTTATGTATAGTATATAATATATATTTGGTGAAATTAGATATTTTATGTACAGTATTTAATACATATTTGGTGAAATTTGATATTTTATGTACAGTATGTAGTATATATTTAGTGTTCTTTCATACTTTATGTACAGTATATAATACATAGTTTGTGAAATTTGATATTTTATGTACAGTATATAATGTATATTTGGTGAAATTTGATATTTTACATACCGAATGTAATATATATTTGTTGAAATTTGATATTTTATGTACAGAATATAATATATATTTAGTGTTCTTTCATACATTATGTACAGTATATAATACATATTTTGTGTAATTTTATATTTTATGTACAGTGTATTATATATTTTTTGAAGTTTGATATTTTATGTACAGTATAAACTATATATTTGGTGAAATGTGATATTTCGTGTACAGTATATAATATATATGTAGTGTACTTTCATATTTTATGTATAGTATATAATACATATTTGGTTAAATTAGATATTTAATGTACAGTATATAATACATATTTAGTGTTCTTTCATACTTTATGTACAGTATATAATACATATTTTGTGTAATTTGATATTTTATGTACAGTATATTTTATATTTTTTGAAGTTTGATATTTTATGTACAGTAAAAACTATGTATTTGGTGAACTGTGATATTTCGTGTACAGTATATAATATATATGTAGTGTACTGTCATATTTTATGTATAGTATATAATACATATTTGGTGAAATTTGATATTTTATGTACAGTATATAATATATATTTGGTGAAATTTGATATTTTATGTACAGTATGTAATATATATTTGGTGAAATTTGATATTTTATGTACAGTATATAATATATATATAGTGTTTTTTCATACTTTTTGTACAGAGTATAATACATATATTGTGAAATTTCATATTTTATATACGTCATATAACATATGGAGAATTTTGATATTTTATATACAGTATATAATATACATATAGTGTACTTTCATATTTTATGTATAGTATTTAATACATATTAGGTGAAATTTGATATTTTATGTACAGTATATAATACATATTTGGTGAAATTTGATATTTTATGTACAGTATTTAATACATATTTGGTGAAATTTGATATTTTATGTACAGTATATAATATATATTTAGTGTTCTTTCATACTTTATGTACAGTACATAATACATAGTTTGTGAAGTTTGGTATTTTATGTACAGTAAATAAAGTATATTTGGTGAAATTTGATATTTTACATACCGAATGTAATATATATTTGTTGAAATTTGATATTTTATGTACAGTATATAATATATATTTAGTGTTCTTTCATACTTTATGTACAGTATATAATACATATTTTGTGTAATTTTATATTTTATATACGTCATATAACATATATGGAGAAATTTGATATTTTAAATACAGTATATAATATATATGTAGTGTACTTTCATATTTTATGTATAGTATTTAATACATATTATGTGAAATTTGATATTTTATGTACAGTATATAATATATATTTGGTGAAATTTGATATTTTACAGACAGTATGCAATATATATTTGGTGAAATTTGATATTTTATGTACAGTATATAATATATATTTAGTGTTCTTTCATACTTTATGTACAGTATATAATACGTATTTTGTGTAATTTGATATTTTATGTACAGTATATTATATATTTTTTGAAGTTTGATATTTTATGTACAGTATAAACTATATATTTCGTGAAATGTGATATTTCGTGTACAGTATATAATATATATGTTGTGTACTGTCGTATTTTATGTATAGTATATAATACATATTTGGTGAAATTTGATACTTTATGTATAGTATATAATATATATTTGGTGAAATTAGATATTTTATGTACAGTATTTAATACATATTTGGTGAAATTTGATATTTTATGTACAGTATGTAGTATATATTTAGTGTTCTTTCATACTTTATGTACAGTATATAATACATAGTTTGTGAAATTTGATATTTTATGTACAGTATATAATGTATATTTGGTGAAATTTGATATTTTACATACCGAATGTAATATATATTTGTTGAAATTTGATATTTTATGTACAGAATATAATATATATTTAGTGTTCTTTCATACTTTATGTACAGTATATAATACATATTTTGTGTAATTTTATATTTTATGTACAGTGTATTATATATTTTTTGAAGTTTGATATTTTATGTACAGTATAAACTATATATTTGGTGAAATGTGATATTTCGTGTACAGTATATAATATATATGTAGTGTACTTTCATATTTTATGTATAGTATATAATACATATTTGGTTAAATTAGATATTTAATGTACAGTATATAATACATATTTAGTGTTCTTTCATACTTTATGTACAGTATATAATACATATTTTGTGTAATTTGATATTTTATGTACAGTATATTTTATATTTTTTGAAGTTTGATATTTTATGTACAGTAAAAACTATGTATTTGGTGAACTGTGATATTTCGTGTACAGTATATAATATATATGTAGTGTACTGTCATATTTTATGTATAGTATATAATACATATTTGGTGAAATTTGATATTTTATGTACAGTATATAATATATATTTGGTGAAATTTGATATTTTATGTACAGTATGTAATATATATTTGGTGAAATTTGATATTTTATGTACAGTATATAATATATATATAGTGTTCTTTCATACTTTTTGTACAGAGTATAATACATATTTTGTGAAATTTCATATTTTATATACGTCATATAACATATATGGAGAATTTTGATATTTTATATACAGTATATAATATACATATAGTGTACTTTCATATTTTATGTATAGTATTTAATACATATTAGGTGAAATTTGATATTTTATGTACAGTATATAATATATATTTGGTGAAATTTGATATTTTATGTACAGTATTTAATACATATTTGGTGAAATTTGATATTTTATGTACAGTATATAATATATATTTAGTGTTCTTTCATACTTTATGTACAGTACATAATACATAGTTTGTGAAATTTGATATTTTATGTACAGTATATAATGTATATTTGGTGAAATTTGATATTTTACATACCGAATGTAATATATATTAGTTGAAATTTGATATTTTATGTACAGTATATAATATATATTTAGTGTTCTTTCATACTTTATGTACAGTATATAATACATATTTTGTGTAATTTTATATTTTATGTACAGTGTATTATATATTTCTTGAAGTTTGATATTTTATGTACATTATATACTATATATTTGGTGAAATGTGATATTTCGTGTACAGTATATAATATATATGTAGTGTACTGTCATATTTTATGTATAGTATATAATACATATTTGGTGAAATTTGATATTTTATGTACAGTATATAATATGTATTTGGTGAAATTTGATATTTTACATACCGAATGTAATATATATTTGTTGAAATTTATATTTTATGTACAGTATATAATATATATTTAGTGTTCTTTCATTCTTTATGTACAGTATATAATACATAGTTTGTGAAATTTGATATTTTATGTATGTTATATAATATATGGTGAAATTTGATATTTTATGTACAGTATATAATATATATGTAGTGTACTTTCATATTTTATGTATAGTATTTAATACATATTTGGTGATATTTGATATTTTATGTACAGTATATAATGTATATTTGGAGAAATTTGATATTTTACATAAAGTATGTAATACATATTTGGTGAAATTTGATATTTTATGTACAGTATATAATATATATTTAGTGTTCTTTCAGACTTTATGTACAGTATATAATACATATTTTGTGTAATTTGATATTTTATGTACAGTATATTATATATTTTTTGAATTTTGATATTTTATGTACAGTATAAACTATATATTTGGTGAAATGTGATATTTCGTGTACAGTATATAATATATAAGCAGTGTACTTTCATATTTTACGTATAGTATATAATACATATTTGGTGAAATTTGATATTTTATGTACAGTGTATAATATATATTTGGGGAAATTTGATATTTTATGTACAGTATATAATATATATCTAGTGTACTTTCATATTTTATGTATAGTATGTAATACATATTTGGTGAAATTTGATATTTTATGTACAGTATATAATATGTATTTGGTGAAATTTGATATATTACATACAGTATGTAATATATATTTGGAGAAATTTGATATTTTATGTACAGTATATAATATATATTTAGTGTTCTTTCATACTTTATGTACAGCATATAATACATATTTTGTGTAATTTGATATTTTATGTACCTTATATAACATATATGGTGAAATTTGATATCTTATGTACAGTATATAATATATATGTAGTGTACTTTCATATTTTATGTATAGTATATAATACATATTTGGTGAAATTTGATATTTTATGTACAGTATATAATATATATTTGGTGAATTTTGATATTTTACATACGGTACGTAATATATATTTGGTGAAATTTGATATTTTATGTACAGTATATAATATATATTTAGTGTTCTTTCATACTTTCTGTACAGTATATAATACATATTTTGTGTAATTTGATATTTTATGTACAGTGTATTATATATTTTTTGAAGTTTGATATTTTATGTACAGTATAAACTATATATTTGGTGAAATGTGATATTTCGTGTACATTATATAATATATATGTAGTGTACTGTCATATTTTATGTATAGTATATAATACATATTTGGTGAAATTTGATATTTTATGTACAGTATATAATATATATTTGGTGAAATTTGATATTTTATGTACAGTATGTTATATATATTTGTTGAAATTTATATTTTATGTACAGTATATAATATATATTTAGTGTTCTTTCATACTTTATGTACAGTATATAATACATAGTTTGTGAAATTTGATATTTTATGTATGTTATATAATATCTATGGTGAAATTTGATATTTTATGTACAGTATATAATATATATGTAGTGTACTTTCACATTTTATGTATAGTATATAATACATATTTGGTGATATTTGATATTTTATGTACAGTATATAATATATATTTGGTGAAATTTGATATTTTACATAAAGTATGTAATACATATTTGGTGAAATTTGATATTTTATGTACAGTATATAATACATATTTAGTGTTCTTTCAGACTTTATGTACAGTATAGAATACATATTTTGTGTAATTTGATATTTTATGTACAGTGTATTATATATTTTTTGAAGTTTGATATTTTATGTACAGTATAAACTATATATTTGGTGAAATGTGATATTTCGTGTACAGTATATAATATATAAGTAGTGTACTTTCATATTTTATGTATAGTATATAATACATATTTGGTGAAATTTGATATTTTATGTACAGTATGTAATATATATCTGGTGAAATTTGATATTTTATGTACAGTATGTAATATATATTTGTTGAAATTTATATTTTATGTACAGTATATAATGCATATTTAGTGTTCTTTCCTACTTTATGTACAGTATATAATACATAGTTTGTGAAATTTGATATTTTATGTACGTTATATAATATATATGGTGAAATTTGATATTTTATGTAGAGTATATAATATATATCTAGTGTACTTTCATATTTTATGTATAGTATATAATACATATTTGGTGAAATTTGATATTTTATGTACAGTATATAATATGTATTTGGTGAAATTTGATATATTACATACAGTATGTAATATATATTTGGTGAAATTTGATATTTTATGTACAGTATATAATATATATTTAGTGTTCTTTCATACTTTATGTACAGTATATAATACATATTTTTTGTAATTTGATAATTTATGTACAGTGTATTATATATTTTTTGAAGTTTGATATTTTATGTACACTATAAACTATATATTTGGTGAAATGTGATATTTCGTGTACATTATATAATATATATGTCGTGTACTGTCATATTTTATGTATAGTATATAATACATATTTGGTGAAATTTGATATTTTATGTACAGTATATAATATATATTTGGTGAAATTTTATATTTTATGTACAGTACGTAATATATATTTGTTGAAATTTATATTTTATGTACAGTATATAATATATATTTAGTGTTCTTTCATACTTTCTGTACAGTATATAATACATAGTTTGTGAAATTTATATTTTATGTATGTTATATAATATATGGTGAAATTTGATATTTTATGTACAGTATATAATATATATTAGTGTACTTTCATATTTTATGTATAGTATATAATACATATTTGGTGATATTTGATATTTTTTGTACAGTATATAATATATATTTTGTGTAATTTGATATTTTATGTACAGTGTATTATATATTTTTTGAAGTTTGATATTTTATGTACAGTATAAACTATATATTTGGTGAACTGTGATATTTCGTGTACAGTATATAATATATATGTAGTGTATTGTCATATTTTATGTATAGTATATAATACATATTTGGTGAAATTTGATATTTTATGTACAGTATATAATATATATTTAGTGAAATTTGATATTTTATGTACAGTATGTAATATATATTTAGTGTTCTTTCATACTATTTGTACAGTATATAATACATATTTTGTGAAATTTGATATTTTATATACGTTATATAACATATATGGTGAAATTTCATATTTTATATACAGTATATAATATATATGTAGTGTACTTTCATATTTTATGTATAGCATATAGTGCATATTTCGTGAAATATGATATTTTATGTACAGTATATAATATATATTTGGTGAAATTTGATATTTTACAGACAGTATGTAATATATATTTGGTGAAATTTGATATTTTATGTACAGTATATAATATATATTTAGTGTTCTTTCATACTTTATCTACAGTATAAAATACATATTTTGTGTAATTTGATATTTTATGTACAGTATATTATATATTTTTTTAAGTTTGATATTTTATGTGCAGTATAAACTATATATTTAGTGAAATGTGATATTTCATGTACAGTATATAATATATATGTAGTGTACTTTCATATTTTATGTATAGTATATAATACATATTTGGTGAATTTTGATATTTTATGAACAGTATATAATTTATATTTGGTGAACTTTGATATTTTATGTACAGTATCTAATGCATATTTGGTGAAATTTGATATTTTATGTACAGTATATAATATATATTTAGTGTTCTTTCATACTTTATGTACAGTATATAATATATATTTTGTGAAATTTGATATTTTATGTACGTTATATAATATATATGATGAAATTTGATTTTTATGTACAGTATATAATATATATGTAGTGTACTATCATATTTTATGTATAGTGTATAATACATATTTGGTGAAATTTGATATTTTATGTACAGTATATAATGTATATTTGGAGAAATTTGATATTTTACATACCGAATGTAAGATATATTTGTTGAAATTTGATATTTATTGTACAGTATATAATATATGTTTAGTGTTCTTTCATTCTTTATGTACAGTATATAATACTTATTTTGTGTAATTTGATATTTTATGTACAGTGTATTATATATTTTTTGAAGTTTGATATTTTATGTACAGTATAAACTATATATTTGGTGAAATGTGATATTTCGTGTACAGTATATAATATATAGGTAGTGTACTGTCATATTTTATGTATAGTATATAATACATATTTGGTGAAATTTGATATTTTATGTACAGTATATAATATATATTTGGTGAAATTTGATATTTTATGTAGAGTATGTAACATATATTTGTTGAAATTTATATTTTATGTACAGTATATAATATATATTTAGTGTTCTTTCATACTTTATGTACAGTATATAATACATAGTGTGTGAAATTTGATATTTTATTTATGTTATATAATATATGGTGAAATTTGATATTTTATGTACAGTATATAATATATATGTAGTGTACTTTCATATTTTATGTATAGTATATAATACATATTTGGTGAAATTCGATATTTTATGTTCAGTATATAATATGTATTTGGTGAAATTTGATATATTACATACAGTATGTATTATATATTTGGTGAAATTTGATATTTTATGTACAGTATATAATATATATTTAGTGTTCTCTCATACTTTATGTACAGTATATAATACACATTTTGTGTAATTTGATATTTTATGTACCTTATATAACATATGGTGAAATTTGATATTTTATGCACAGTATATAATATATATGTAGTGTACTTTCATATTTTATGTATAGTATATAATACATATTTGGTGAAATTTGGTATTTTATGTACAGTATATAATATATATATGGTGAAATTTCATATTTTACATACCGAATGTAATATATATTTGGTGAATTTTGCTATTTTATGTACAGTATATAATACATATTTAGTGTTCTTTCATACTTTATGTACAGTATATAATACATATTTTGTGTAATTTGATATTTTATGTACAGTGTATTATATATTTTTTGAAGTTTGATATTTTATGTACAGTATAAACTATATATTTGGTGAACTGTGATATTTCATGTACAGTATATAATATATATGTAGTGTATTGTCATATTTTATGTATAGTATATAATACATATTTGGTGAAATTTGATATTTTATGTACAGTATATAATATATATTTGGTGAAATTTGATATTTTATGTACAGTATGTAATATATATTTAGTGTTCTTTCATACTTTTTGTACAGTATATAATACATATTTTGTGAAATTTGATATTTTATATACGTTATATAACATATATGGTGAAATTTGATATTTTATATACAGTATATAATATATATGTAGTGTACTTTCATATTTTATGTATAGTATATAGTGCATATTAGGTGAAATATGATATTTTATGTACAGTATATAATATATATTTGGTGAAATTTGATATTTTACAGACAGTATGTAATATATATTTGGTGAAATTTGATATTTTATGTACAGTATATAATATATATTTAGTGTTCTTTCATACTTTATGTACAGTATAAAATACATATTTTGTGTAATTTGATATTTTATGTACAGTATATTATATATTTTTTGAAGTTTGATATTTTATGTGCAGTATAAACTATATATTTAGTGAAATGTGATATTTCATGTACAGTATATAATATATATGTAGTGTACTTTCATATTTTATGTATAGTATATAATACATATTTGGTGAATTTTGATATTTTATGAACAGTATATAATATATATTTGGTGAACTTTGATATTTTATGTACAGTATCTAATGCATATTTGGTGAAATTTGATATTTTATGTACAGTATATAATATATATTTAGTGTTCTTTCATACTTTATGTACAGTATATAATATATATTTTGGGAAATTTGATATTTTATGTACGTTATATAATATATATGGTGAAATTTGATTTTTTATGTACAGTATATAATATATATTTAGTGTACTATCATATTTTATGTATAGTGTATAATACATATTTGGTGAAATTTGATATTTTATGTACAGTATATAATGTACATTTGGTGTAATTTGATATTTTACATACCGAATGTAATATATATTTGTTGAAATTTGATATTTAATGTACAGTATATAATATATATTTAGTGTTCTTTCATTCTTTATGTACAGTATATAATACTTATTTTGGGTAATCTGATATTTTATGTACAGTGTATTATATATTTTTTGAAGTTTGATATTTTATGTACAGTATAAACTATATATTTGGTGAAATGTGATATTTAGTGTACAGTATATAATATATAGGTAGTGTACTGTCATATTTTATGTATAGTATATAATACATATTTGGTGAAATTTGATATTTTATGTACAGTATATAATATATATTTGGTGAAATTTGATATTTTATGTAGAGTATGTAACATATATTTGTTGAAATTTATATTTTATGTACAGTATATAATATATATTTAGTGTTCTTTCATACTTTATGTACAGTATATAATACATAGTTTGTGAAATTTGATATTTTATGTATGTTATATAATATATGGTGAAATTTGATATTTTATGTACAGTATATAATATATATGTAGTGTACTTTCATATTTTATGTATAGTATATAATACATATTTGGTGAAATTCGATATTTTATGTACAGTATATAATATGTATTTGGTGAAACTTGATATATTACATACAGTATGTATTATATATTTGGTGAAATTTGATATTTTATGTACAGTATATAATATATATTTAGTGTTCTCTCATACTTTATGGACAGTATATAATACATATTTTGTGTAATTTGATATTTTATGTACCTTATATAACATATGGTGAAATTTGATATTTTATGTACAGTATATAATATATATGTAGTGTACTTTCATATTTTATGTATAGTATATAATACATATTTGGTGAAATTTGGTATTTTTGTACAGTATATAATATATATTTGGTGAAATTTCATATTTTACATACCGAATGTAATATATATTTGGTGAATTTTGCTATTTTGTGTACAGTATATAATACATATTTAGTGTTCTTTCATACTTTATGTACAGTATATAATACATATTTTGTGTAATTTGATATTTTATGTACAGTGTATTATATATTTTTTGAAGTTTGATATTTTATGTACAGCATAAACTATATATTTGGTGAACTGTGATATTTCGTGTACAGTATATAATATATATGTAGTGTATTGTCATATTTTATGTATAGTATATAATACATATTTGGTGAAATTTGATATTTTATGTACAGTATATAATATATATTTGGTGAAATTTGATATTTTATGTACAGTATGTAATATATATTTAGTGTTCTTTCATACTTTTTGTACAGTATATAATACATATTTTGTGAAATTTGATATTTTATATACGTTATATAACATATATGGTGAAATTTGATATTTTATATACAGTATATAATATATATGTAGTGTACTTTCATATTTTATGTATAGTATATAGTGCATATTAGGTGAAATATGATATTTTATGTACAGTATATAATATATATTTGGTGAAATTTGATATTTTACAGACAGTATGTAATATATATTTGGTGAAATTTGATATTTTATGTACAGTATATAATATATATTTAGTGTTCTTTCATACTTTATCTACAGTATAAAATACATATTTTGTGTAATTTGATATTTTATGTACAGTATATTATATATTTTTTGAAGTTTGATATTTTATGTGCAGTATAAACTATATATTTAGTGAAATGTGATATTTCATGTACAGTATATAATATATATGTAGTGTACTTTCATATTTTATGTATAGTATATAATACATATTTGGTGAATTTTGATATTTTATGAACAGTATATAATATATATTTGGTGAACTTTGATATTTTATGTACAGTATCTAATGCATATTTGGTGAAATTTGATATTTTATGTACAGTATATAATATATATTTAGTGTTCTTTCATACTTTATGTACAGTATATAATATATATTTTGGGAAATTTGATATTTTATGTACGTTATATAATATATATGATGAAATTTGATTTTTATGTACAGTATATAATATATATGTAGTGTACTATCATATTTTATGTATAGTGTATAATACATATTTGGTGAAATTTGATATTTTATGTACAGTATATAATGTATATTTGGAGAAATTTGATATTTTACATACCGAATGTAATATATATTTGTTGAAATTTGATATTTATTGTACAGTATATAATATATGTTTAGTGTTCTTTCATTCTTTATGTACAGTATATAATACTTATTTTGGGTAATTTGATATTTTATGTACAGTGTATTATATATTTTTTGAAGTTTGATATTTTATGTACAGTATAAACTATATATTTGGTGAAATGTGATATTTCGTGTACAGTATATAATATATAGGTAGTGTACTGTCATATTTTATGTATAGTATATAATACATATTTGGTGAAATTTGATATTTTATGTACAGTATATAATATATATTTGGTGAAATTTGATATTTTATGTAGAGTATGTAACATATATTTGTTGAAATTTATATTTTATGTACAGTATATAATATATATTTAGTGTTCTTTCATACTTTATGTACAGTATATAATACATAGTTTGTGAAATTTGATATTTTATGTATGTTATATAATATATGGTGAAATTTGATATTTTATGTACAGTATATAATATATATGTAGTGTACTTTCATATTTTATGTATAGTATATAATACATATTTGGTGAAATTCGATATTTTATGTACAGTATATAATATGTATTTGGTGAAATTTGATATATTACATACAGTATGTATTATATATTTGGTGAAATTTGATATTTTATGTGCAGTATATAATATATATTTAGTGTTCTCTCATACTTTATGGACAGTATATAATACATATTTTGTGTAATTTGATATTTTATGTACCTTATATAACATATGGTGAAATTTGATATTTTATGTACAGTATATAATATATATGTAGTGTACTTTCATATTTTATGTATAGTATATAATACATATTTGGTGAAATTTGGTATTTTTGTACAGTATATAATATATATTTGGTGAAATTTCATATTTTACATACCGAATGTAATATATATTTGGTGAATTTTGCTATTTTGTGTACAGTATATAATACATATTTAGTGTTCTTTCATACTTTATGTACAGTATATAATACATATTTTGTGTAATTTGATATTTTATGTACAGTGTATTATATATTTTTTGAAGTTTGATATTTTATGTACAGCATAAACTATATATTTGGTGAACTGTGATATTTCGTGTACAGTATATAATATATATGTAGTGTATTGTCATATTTTATGTATAGTATATAATACATATTTGGTGAAATTTGATATTTTATGTACAGTATATAATATATATTTGGTGAAATTTGATATTTTATGTACAGTATGTAATATATATTTAGTGTTCTTTCATACTTTTTGTACAGTATATAATACATATTTTGTGAAATTTGATATTTTATATACGTTATATAACATATATGGTGAAATTTGATATTTTATATACAGTATATAATATATATGTAGTGTACTTTCATATTTTATGTATAGTATATAGTGCATATTAGGTGAAATATGATATTTTATGTACAGTATATAATATATATTTGGTGAAATTTGATATTTTACAGACAGTATGTAATATATATTTGGTGAAATTTGATATTTTATGTACAGTATATAATATATATTTAGTGTTCTTTCATACTTTATGTAGAGTATAAAATACATATTTTGTGTAATTTGATATTTTATGTACAGTATATTATATATTTTTTGAAGTTTGATATTTTATGTGCAGTATAAACTATATATTTAGTGAAATGTGATATTTCATGTACAGTATATAATATATATGTAGTGTACTTTCATATTTTATGTATAGTATATAATACATATTTGGTGAATTTTGATATTTTATGAACAGTATATAATATATATTTGGTGAACTTTGATATTTTATGTACAGTATCTAATGCATATTTGGTGAAATTTGATATTTTATGTACAGTATATAATATATATTTAGTGTTCTTTCATACTTTATGTACAGTATATAATATATATTTTGGGAAATTTGATATTTTATGTACGTTATATAATATATATGGTGAAATTTGATTTTTTATGTACAGTATATAATATATATGTAGTGTACTATCATATTTTATGTATAGTGTATAATACATATTTGGTGAAATTTGATATTTCATGTACAGTATATAATGTATATTTGGTGAAATTTGATATTTTACATACCGAATGTAATATATATTTGTTGAAATTTGATATTTAATGTACAGTATATAATATATATTTAGTGTTCTTTCATTCTTAATGTACAGTATATAATACTTATTTTGGGTAATTTGATATTTTATGTACAGTGTATTATATATTTTTTGAAGTTTGATATTTTATGTACAGTATAAACTATATATTTGGTGAAATGTGATATTTCGTGTACAGTATATAATATATAGGTAGTGTACTGTCATATTTTATGTATAGTATATAATACATATTTGGTGAAATTTGATATTTTATGTACAGTGTATAATATATATTTGGTGAAATTTGATATTTTATGTAGAGTATGTAACATATATTTGTTGAAATTTATATTTTATGTACAGTATATAATATATATTTAGTGTTCTTTCATACTTTATGTACAGTATATAATACATAGTTTGTGAAATTTGATATTTTATGTATGTTATATAATATATGGTGAAATTTGATATTTTATGTACAGTATATAATATATATGTAGTGTACTTTCATATTTTATGTATAGTATATAATACATATTTGGTGAAATTCGATATTTTATGTTCAGTATATAATATGTATTTGGTGAAATTTGATATATTACATACAGTATGTATTATATATTTGGTGAAATTTGATATTTTATGTACAGTATATAATATATATTTAGTGTTCTTTCATACTTTATGTACAGTATATAATACATATTTTGTGTAATTTGATATTTTATGTACAGTGTATTATATATTTTTTGAAGTTTGATATTTTATGTACAGCATAAACTATATATTTGGTGAACAGTGATATTTCGTGTACAGTATATAATATATATGTAGTGTATTGTCATATTTTATGTATAGTATATAATACATATTTGGTGAAATTTGATATTTTATGTACAGTATATAATATATATTTGGTGAAATTTGATATTTTATGTACAGTATGTAATATATATTTAGTGTTCTTTCATACTTTTTGTACAGTATATAATACATATTTTGTGAAATTTGATATTTTATATACGTTATATAACATATATGGTGAAATTTGATATTTTATATACAGTATATAATATATATGTAGTGTACTTTCATATTTTATGTATAGTATATAGTGCATATTAGGTGAAATATGATATTTTATGTACAGTATATAATATATATTTGGTGAAATTTGATATTTTACAGACAGTATGTAATATATATTTGGTGAAATTTGATATTTTATGTACAGTATATAATATATATTTAGTGTTCTTTCATACTTTATGTACAGTATAAAATACATATTTTGTGTAATTTGATATTTTATGTACAGTATATTATATATTTTTTGAAGTTTGATATTTTATGTGCAGTATAAACTATATATTTAGTGAAATGTGATATTTCATGTACAGTATATAATATATATGTAGTGTACTTTCATATTTTATGTATAGTATATAATACATATTTGGTGAATTTTGATATTTTATGAACAGTATATAATATATATTTGGTGAAGTTTGATATTTTATGTACAGTATCTAATGCATATTTGGTGAAATTTGATATTTTATGTACAGTATATAATATATATTTAGTGTTCTTTCATACTTTATGTACAGTATATAATATATATTTTGGGAAATTTGATATTTTATGTACGTTATATAATATATATGGTGAAATTTGATTTTTTATGTACAGTATATAATATATATGTAGTGTACTATCATATTTTATGTATAGTGTATAATACATATTTGGTGAAATTTGATATTTCATGTACAGTATATAATGTATATTTGGTGAAATTTGATATTTTACATACCGAATGTAATATATATTTGTTGAAATTTGATATTTAATGTACAGTATATAATATATATTTAGTGTTCTTTCATTCTTAATGTACAGTATATAATACTTATTTTGGGTAATTTGATATTTTATGTACAGTGTATTATATATTTTTTGAAGTTTGATATTTTATGTACAGTATAAACTATATATTTGGTGAAATGTGATATTTCGTGTACAGTATATAATATATAGGTAGTGTACTGTCATATTTTATGTATAGTATATAATACATATTTGGTGAAATTTGATATCTTATGTACAGTATATAATGTATATTTGGTGAAATTTGATATTTTATGTACAGTATGTAACATATATTTGTTGAAATTTATATTTTATGTACAGTATATAATATATATTTAGTGTTCTTTCATACTTTATGTACAGTATATAATACATAGTTTGTGAAATTTGATATTTTATGTATGTTATATAATATATGGTGAAATTTGATATTTTATGTACAGTATATAATATATATGTAGTGTACTTTCATATTTTATGTATAGTATATAATACATATTTGGTGAAATTCGATATTTTATGTACAGTATATAATATGTATTTGGTGAAATTTGATATATTACATACAGTATGTATTATATATTTGGTGAAATTTGATATTTTATGTACAGTATATAATATATATTTAGTGTTCTCTCATACTTTATGGACAGTATATAATACATATTTTGTGTAATTTGATATTTTATGTACCTTATATAACATATGGTGAAATTTGATATTTTATGTACAGTATATAATATATATGTAGTGTACTTTCGTATTTTATGTATAGTATATAATACATATTTGGTGAAATTTGGTATTTTATGTACAGTATATAATATATATATGGTGAAATTTCATATTTTACATACCGAATGTAATATATCTTTGGTGAATTTTGCTATTTTGTGTACAGTATATAATACATATTTAGTGTTCTTTCATACTTTATGTACAGTATATAATACATATTTTGTGTAATTTGATATTTTATGTACAGTGTATTATATATTTTTTGAAGTTTGATATTTCATGTACAGTATAAACTATATATTTGGTGAACTGTGATATTTCGTGTACAGTATATAATATATATGTAGTGTATTGTTATATTTTATGTATAGTATATAATACATATTTGGTGAAATTTGATATTTTATGTACAGTATATAATATATATTTGGTGAAATTTGATATTTTATGTACAGTATGTAATATATATTTAGTGTTCTTTCATACTTTTTGTACAGTATATAATACATATTTTGTGAAATTTGATATTTTATATACGTTATATAACATATATGGTGAAATTTGATATTTTATATACAGTATATAATATATATGTAGTGTACTTTCATATTTTATGTATAGTATATAGTGCATATTAGGTGAAATATGATATTTTATGTACAGTATATAATATATATTTGGTGAAATTTGATATTTTACAGACAGTATGTAATATATATTTGGTGAAATTTGATATTTTATGTACAGTATATAATATATATTTAGTGTTCTTTCATACTTTATGTACAGTATAAAATACATATTTTGTGTAATTTGATATTTTATGTACAGTATATTATATATTTTTTGAAGTTTGATATTTTATGTGCAGTATAAACTATATATTTAGTGAAATGTGATATTTCATGTACAGTATATAATATATATGTAGTGTACTTTCATATTTTATGTATAGAATATAATACATATTTGGTGAATTTTGATATTTTATGAACAGTATATAATATATATTTGGTGAACTTTGATATTTTATGTACAGTATCTAATGCATATTTGGTGAAATTTGATATTTTATGTACAGTATATAATATATATTTAGTGTTCTTTCATACTTTATGTACAGTATATAATATATATTTTGGGAAATTTGATATTTTATGTACGTTATATAATATATATGGTGAAATTTGATTTTTTATGTACAGTATATAATATATATGTAGTGTACTATCATATTTTATGTATAGTGTATAATACATATTTGGTGAAATTTGATATTTTATGTACAGTATATAATGTATATTTGGTGTAATTTGATATTTTACATACCGAATGTAATGTATATTTGTTGAAATTTGATATTTAATGTACAGTATATAATATATATTTAGTGTTCTTTCATTCTTTATGTACAGTATATAATACTTATTTTGGGTAATTTGATATTTTATGTACAGTGTATTATATATTTTTTGAAGTTTGATATTTTATGTACAGTATAAACTATATATTTGGTGAAATGTGATATTTCGTGTACAGTATATAATATATAGGTAGTGTACTGTCATATTTTATGTATAGTATATAATACATATTTGGTGAAATTTGATATTTTATGTTCAGTATATAATATATATTTGGTGAAATTTGATATTTTATGTAGAGTATGTAACATATATTTGTTGAAATTTATATTTTATGTACAGTATATAATATATATTTAGTGTTCTTTCATACTTTACGTACAGTATATAATACATAGTTTGTGAAATTTGATATTTTATGTATGTTATATAATATATGGTGAAATTTGATATTTTATGTACAGTATATAATATATATGTAGTGTACTTTCATATTTTATGTATAGTATATAATACATATTTGGTGAAATTCGATATTTTATGTACAGTATATAATATGTATTTGGTGAAATTTGATATATTACATACAGTATGTATTATATATTTGGTGAAATTTGATATTTTATGTACAGTATATAATATATATTTAGTGTTCTCTCATACTTTATGGACAGTATATAATACATATTTTGTGTAATTTGATATTTTATGTACCTTATATAACATATGGTGAAATTTGATATTTTATGTACAGTATATAATATATATGTAGTGTACTTTCGTATTTTATGTATAGTATATAATACATATTTGGTGAAATTTGGTATTTTATGTACAGTATATAATATATATATGGTGAAATTTCATATTTTACATACCGAATGTAATATATCTTTGGTGAATTTTGCTATTTTGTGTACAGTATATAATACATATTTAGTGTTCTTTCATACTTTATGTACAGTATATAATACATATTTTGTGTAATTTGATATTTTATGTACAGTGTATTATATATTTTTTGAAGTTTGATATTTCATGTACAGTATAAACTATATATTTGGTGAACTGTGATATTTCGTGTACAGTATATAATATATATGTAGTGTATTGTCATATTTTATGTATAGTATATAATACATATTTGGTGAAATTTGATATTTTATGTACAGTATATAATATATATTTGGTGAAATTTGATATTTTATGTACAGTATGTAATATATATTTAGTGTTCTTTCATACTTTTTGTACAGTATATAATACATATTTTGTGAAATTTGATATTTTATATACGTTATATAACATATATGGTGAAATTTGATATTTTATATACAGTATATAATATATATGTAGTGTACTTTCATATTTTATGTATAGTATATAGTGCATATTAGGTGAAATATGATATTTTATGTACAGTATATAATATATATTTGGTGAAATTTGATATTTTACAGACAGTATGTAATATATATTTGGTGAAATTTGATATTTTATGTACAGTATATAATATATATTTAGTGTTCTTTCATACTTTATGTACAGTATAAAATACATATTTTGTGTAATTTGATATTTTATGTACAGTATATTATATATTTTTTGAAGTTTGATATTTTATGTGCAGTATAAACTATATATTTAGTGAAATGTGATATTTCATGTACAGTATATAATATATATGTAGTGTACTTTCATATTTTATGTATAGAATATAATACATATTTGGTGAATTTTGATATTTTATGAACAGTATATAATATATATTTGGTGAACTTTGATATTTTATGTACAGTATCTAATGCATATTTGGTGAAATTTGATATTTTATGTACAGTATATAATATATATTTAGTGTTCTTTCATACTTTATGTACAGTATATAATATATATTTTGGGAAATTTGATATTTTATGTACGTTATATAATATATATGGTGAAATTTGATTTTTTATGTACAGTATATAATATATATGTAGTGTACTATCATATTTTATGTATAGTGTATAATACATATTTGGTGAAATTTGATATTTTATGTACAGTATATAATGTATATTTGGTGTAATTTGATATTTTACATACCGAATGTAATATATATTTGTTGAAATTTGATATTTAATGTACAGTATATAATATATATTTAGTGTTCTTTCATTCTTTATGTACAGTATATAATACTTATTTTGGGTAATTTGATATTTTATGTACAGTGTATTATATATTTTTTGAAGTTTGATATTTTATGTACAGTATAAACTATATATTTGGTGAAATGTGATATTTCGTGTACAGTATATAATATATAGGTAGTGTACTGTCATATTTTATGTATAGTATATAATACATATTTGGTGAAATTTGATATTTTATGTTCAGTATATAATATATATTTGGTGAAATTTGATATTTTATGTAGAGTATGTAACATATATTTGTTGAAATTTATATTTTATGTACAGTATATAATATATATTTAGTGTTCTTTCATACTTTACGTACAGTATATAATACATAGTTTGTGAAATTTGATATTTTATGTATGTTATATAATATATGGTGAAATTTGATATTTTATGTACAGTATATAATATATATGTAGTGTACTTTCATATTTTATGTATAGTATATAATACATATTTGGTGAAATTCGATATTTTATGTACAGTATATAATATGTATTTGGTGAAATTTGATATATTACATACAGTATGTATTATATATTTGGTGAAATTTGATATTTTATGTACAGTATATAATATATATTTAGTGTTCTCTCATACTTTATGTACAGTATATAATACATATTTTGTGTAATTTGATATTTTATGTACCTTATATAACATATGGTGAAATTTGATATTTTATGTACAGTATATAATATATATGTAGTGTACTTTCATATTTTATGTATAGTATATAATACATATTTGGTGAAATTTGGTATTTTATGTACAGTATAAAATATATATTTGGTGAAATTTCATATTTTACATACCGAATGTAATATATCTTTGGTGAATTTTGCTATTTTATGTACAGTATATAATACATATTTAGTGTTCTTTCATTCTTTATGTACAGTATATAATACATATTTTGTGTAATTTGATATTTTATGTACAGTGTATTATATATTTTTTGACGTTTGATATTTTATGTACAATATAAACTATATATTTGGTGAACTGTGATATTTCGTGTACAGTATATAATATATATGTAGTGTATTGTCATATTTTATGTATAGCATATAATACATATTTGGTGAAATTTGATATTTTATGTACAGTATATAATATATATTTGGTGAAATTTGATATTTTATGTACAGTATGTAATATATATTTAGTGTTCTTTCATACTTTTTGTACATTATATAATACATATTTTGTGAAATTTGATATTTTATATACGTTATATAATATATATGGTGAAATTTGATATTTTATATACAGTATATAATATATATGTAGTGTACTTTCATATTTTATGTATAGTATATAGTGCATATTAGGTGAAATATGATATTTTATGTACAGTATATAATATATATTTGGTGAAATTTGATATTTTACAGACAGTATGTAATATATATTTGGTGAAATTTGATATTTTATGTACAGTATATAATATATATTTAGTGTTCTTTCATACTTTATGTACAGTATAAAATACATATTTTGTGTAATTTGATATTTTATGTACAGTATATTATATATTTTTTGAAGTTTGATATTTTATGTGCAGTATAAACTATATATTTAGTGAAATGTGATATTTCATGTACAGTATATAATATATATGTAGTGTACTTTCATATTTTATGTATAGAATATAATACATATTTGGTGAATTTTGATATTTTATGAACAGTATATAATATATATTTGGTGAACTTTGATATTTTATGTACAGTATCTAATGCATATTTCGTGAAATTTGATATTTTATGTACAGTATATAATATATATTTAGTGTTCTTTCATACTTTATGTACAGTATATAATATATATTATGGGAAATTTGATATTTTATGTACGTTATATAATATATATGGTGAAATTTGATTTTTTATGTACAGTATATAATATATATGTAGTGTACTATCATATTTTATGTATAGTGTATAATACATATTTGGTGAAATTTGATATTTTATGTAGAGTATATAATGTATATTTGGTGTAATTTGATATTTTACATACCGAATGTAATATATATTTGTTGAAATTTGATATTTAATGTACAGTATATAATATATATTTAGTGTTCTTTCATTCTTTATGTACACTATATAATACTTATTTTGGGTAATTTGATATTTTATGTACAGTGTATTATATATTTTTTGAAGTTTGATATTTTATGTACAGTATAAACTATATATTTGGTGAAATGTGATATTTCGTGTACAGTATATAATATATAGGTAGTGTACTGTCATATTTTATGTATAGTATATAATACATATTTGGTGAAATTTGATATTTTATGTAGAGTATATAATATATATTTGGTGAAATTTGATATTTTATGTAGAGTATGTAACATATATTTGTTGAAATTTATATTTTATGTACAGTATATAATATATATTTAGTGTTCTTTCATACTTTATGTACAGTATATAATACATAGTTTGTGAAATTTGATATTTTATGTATGTTATATAATATATGGTGAAATTTGATATTTTATGTACAGTATATAATATATATGTAGTGTACTTTCATATTTTATGTATAGTATATAATACATATTTGGTGAAATTCGATATTTTATGTACAGTATATAATATGTATTTGGTGAAATTTGATATATTACATACAGTATGTATTATATATTTGGTGAAATTTGATATTTTATGTACAGTATATAATATATATTTAGTGTTCTCTCATACTTTATGTACAGTATATAATACATATTTTGTGTAATTTGATATTTTATGTACCTTATATAACATATGGTGAAATTTGATATTTTATGTACAGTATATAATATATATGTAGTGTACTTTCATATTTTATGTATAGTATATAATACATATTTGGTGAAATTTGGTATTTTATGTACAGTATAAAATATATATTTGGTGAAATTTCATATTTTACATACCGAATGTAATATATCTTTGGTGAATTTTGCTATTTTATGTACAGTATATAATACATATTTAGTGTTCTTTCATTCTTTATGTACAGTATATAATACATATTTTGTGTAATTTGATATTTTATGTACAGTGTATTATATATTTTTTGACGTTTGATATTTTATGTACAATATAAACTATATATTTGGTGAACTGTGATATTTCGTGTACAGTATATAATATATATGTAGTGTATTGTCATATTTTATGTATAGCATATAATACATATTTGGTGAAATTTGATATTTTATGTACAGTATATAATATATATTTGGTGAAATTTGATATTTTATGTACAGTATGTAATATATATTTAGTGTTCTTTCATACTTTTTGTACATTATATAATACATATTTTGTGAAATTTGATATTTTATATACGTTATATAATATATATGGTGAAATTTGATATTTTATATACAGTATATAATATATATGTAGTGTACTTTCATATTTTATGTATAGTATATAGTGCATATTAGGTGAAATATGATATTTTATGTACAGTATATAATATATATTTGGTGAAATTTGATATTTTACAGACAGTATGTAATATATATTTGGTGAAATTTGATATTTTATGTACAGTATATAATATATATTTAGTGTTCTTTCATACTTTATGTACAGTATAAAATACATATTTTGTGTAATTTGATATTTTATGTACAGTATATTATATATTTTTTGAAGTTTGATATTTTATGTGCAGTATAAACTATATATTTAGTGAAATGTGATATTTCATGTACAGTATATAATATATATGTAGTGTACTTTCATATTTTATGTATAGAATATAATACATATTTGGTGAATTTTGATATTTTATGAACAGTATATAATATATATTTGGTGAACTTTGATATTTTATGTACAGTATCTAATGCATATTTGGTGAAATTTGATATTTTATGTACAGTATATAATATATATTTAGTGTTCTTTCATACTTTATGTACAGTATATAATATATATTTTGGGAAATTTGATATTTTATGTACGTTATATAATATATATGGTGAAATTTGATTTTTTATGTACAGTATATAATATATATGTAGTGTACTATCATATTTTATGTATAGTGTATAATACATATTTGGTGAAATTTGATATTTTATGTACAGTATATAATGTATATTTGGTGTAATTTGATATTTTACATACGGAATGTAATATATATTTGTTGAAATTTGATATTTAATGTACAGTATATAATATATATTTAGTGTTCTTTCATTCTTTATGTACAGTATATAATACTTATTTTGGGTAATTTGATATTTTATGTACAGTGTATTATATATTTTTTGAAGTTTGATATTTTATGTACAGTATAAACTATATATTTGGTGAAATGTGATATTTCGTGTACAGTATATAATATATAGGTAGTGTACTGTCATATTTTATGTATAGTATATAATACATATTTGGTGAAATTTGATATTTTATGTTCAGTATATAATATATATTTGGTGAAATTTGATATTTTATGTAGAGTATGTAACATATATTTGTTGAAATTTATATTTTATGTACAGTATATAATATATATTTAGTGTTCTTTCATACTTTACGTACAGTATATAATACATAGTTTGTGAAATTTGATATTTTATGTATGTTATATAATATATGGTGAAATTTGATATTTTATGTACAGTATATAATATATATGTAGTGTACTTTCATATTTTATGTATAGTATATAATACATATTTGGTGAAATTCGATATTTTATGTACAGTATATAATATGTATTTGGTGAAATTTGATATATTACATACAGTATGTATTATATATTTGGTGAAATTTGATATTTTATGTACAGTATATAATATATATTTAGTGTTCTCTCATACTTTATGTACAGTATATAATACATATTTTGTGTAATTTGATATTTTATGTACCTTATATAACATATGGTGAAATTTGATATTTTATGTACAGTATATAATATATATGTAGTGTACTTTCATATTTTATGTATAGTATATAATACATATTTGGTGAAATTTGGTATTTTATGTACAGTATAAAATATATATTTGGTGAAATTTCATATTTTACATACCGAATGTAATATATCTTTGGTGAGTTTTGCTATTTTATGTACAGTATATAATACATATTTAGTGTTCTTTCATTCTTTATGTACAGTATATAATACATATTTTGTGTAATTTGATATTTTATGTACAGTGTATTATATATTTTTTGACGTTTGATATTTTATGTACAATATAAACTATATATTTGGTGAACTGTGATATTTCGTGTACAGTATATAATATATATGTAGTGTATTGTCATATTTTATGTATAGCATATAATACATATTTGGTGAAATTTGATATTTTATGTACAGTATATAATATATATTTGGTGAAATTTGATATTTTATGTACAGTATGTAATATATATTTAGTGTTCTTTCATACTTTTTGTACATTATATAATACATATTTTGTGAAATTTGATATTTTATATACGTTATATAATATATATGGTGAAATTTGATATTTTATATACAGTATATAATATATATGTAGTGTACTTTCATATTTTATGTATAGTATATAGTGCATATTAGGTGAAATATGATATTTTATGTACAGTATATAATATATATTTGGTGAAATTTGATATTTTACAGACAGTATGTAATATATATTTGGTGAAATTTGATATTTTATGTACAGTATATAATATATATTAAGTGTTCTTTCATACTTTATGTACAGTATAAAATACATATTTTGTGTAATTTGATATTTTATGTACAGTATATTATATATTTTTTGAAGTTTGATATTTTATGTGCAGTATAAACTATATATTTAGTGAAATGTGATATTTCATGTACAGTATATAATATATATGTAGTGTACTTTCATATTTTATGTATAGAATTTAATACATATTTGGTGAATTTTGATATTTTATGAACAGTATATAATATATATTTGGTGAACTTTGATATTTTATGTACAGTATCTAATGCATATTTCGTGAAATTTGATATTTTATGTACAGTATATAATATATATTTAGTGTTCTTTCATACTTTATGAACAGTATATAATATATATTATGGGAAATTTGATATTTTATGTACGTTATATAATATATATGGTGAAATTTGATTTTTTATGTACAGTATATAATATATATGTAGTGTACTATCATATTTTATGTATAGTGTATAATACATATTTGGTGAAATTTGATATTTTATGTAGAGTATATAATGTATATTTGGTGTAATTTGATATTTTACATACCGAATGTAATATATATTTGTTGAAATTTGATATTTAATGTACAGTATATAATATATATTTAGTGTTCTTTCATTCTTTATGTACACTATATAATACTTATTTTGGGTAATTTGATATTTTATGTACAGTGTATTATATATTTTTTGAAGTTTGATATTTTATGTACAGTATAAACTATATATTTGGTGAAATGTGATATTTCGTGTACAGTATATAATATATAGGTAGTGTACTGTCATATTTTATGTATAGTATATAATACATATTTGGTGAAATTTGATATTTTATGTAGAGTATATAATATATATTTGGTGAAATTTGATATTTTATGTAGAGTATGTAACATATATTTGTTGAAATTTATATTTTATGTACAGTATATAATATATATTTAGTGTTCTTTCATACTTTATGTACAGTATATAATACATAGTTTGTGAAATTTGATATTTTATGTATGTTATATAATATATGGTGAAATTTGATATTTTATGTACAGTATATAATATATATGTAGTGTACTTTCATATTTTATGTATAGTATATAATACATATTTGGTGAAATTCGATATTTTATGTACAGTATATAATATGTATTTGGTGAAATTTGATATATTACATACAGTATGTATTATATATTTGGTGAAATTTGATATTTTATGTACAGTATATAATATATATTTAGTGTTCTCTCATACTTTATGTACAGTATATAATACATATTTTGTGTAATTTGATATTTTATGTACCTTATATAACATATGGTGAAATTTGATATTTTATGTACAGTATATAATATATATGTAGTGTACTTTCATATTTTATGTATAGTATATAATACATATTTGGTGAAATTTGGTATTTTATGTACAGTATAAAATATATATTTGGTGAAATTTCATATTTTACATACCGAATGTAATATATCTTTGGTGAATTTTGCTATTTTATGTACAGTATATAATACATATTTAGTGTTCTTTCATTCTTTATGTACAGTATATAATACATATTTTGTGTAATTTGATATTTTATGTACAGTGTATTATATATTTTTTGACGTTTGATATTTTATGTACAATATAAACTATATATTTGGTGAACTGTGATATTTCGTGTACAGTATATAATATATATGTAGTGTATTGTCATATTTTATGTATAGTATATAATACATATTTGGTGAAATTTGATATTTTATGTACAGTATATAATATATATTTGGTGAAATTTGATATTTTATGTACAGTATGTAATATATATTTAGTGTTCTTTCATACTTTTTGTACATTATATAATACATATTTTGTGAAATTTGATATTTTATATACGTTATATAACATATATTGTGAAATTTGATATTTTATATACAGTATATAATATATATTTAGTGTACTTTCATATTTTATGTATAGTACATAGTGCATATTAGGTGAAATATGATATTTTATGTACAGTATATAATATATGTTTGGTGAAATTTGATATTTTACAGACAGTATGTAATATATATTTGGTGAAATTTGATATTTTATGTACAGTATATAATATATATTTAGTGTTCTTTCATACTTTATGTACAGTATAAAATACATATTTTGTGTAATTTGATATTTTATGTACAGTATATTATATATTTTTTGAAGTTTGATATTTTATGTGCAGTATAAACTATATATTTAGTGAAATGTGATATTTCATGTACAGTATATAATATATATGTAGTGTACTTTCATATTTTATGTATAGTATATAATACATATTTGGTGAATTTTGATATTTTATGAACAGTATATAATATATATTTGGTGAACTTTGATATTTTATGTACAGTATCTAATGCATATTTGGTGAAATTTGATATTTTATGTACAGTATATAAAATATATTTGGTTAAATTTGATATTTTATGTACAGTATATCATATATATCTGGTGAAATTTGATATTTTATGTACAGTGTATAATAAATATTTGTTGAAATTTGATATTTTATGTATAGTATTTAATATACATTTGATGAAACGTGGTGTTTTATGTACAGTATAAACTATATATTTGGTGAAATTTGATATTTCGTGTACAGCATATAATATATATTTGGTGTACTTTGATATTTTATGTACAGTTTATAATATATATTTGGTCAAATTTGATATTTTATGTACAGTATATAATATGTATTTGGTGTACTTTGATATTTTATGTACAGTATATAATATATATTTGGTGAAGCTTGATATTTTATGTAGAGTATATATTATATATTTGGTGAAATTTGATATTTTATGTACAGTATATAATACATATTTGCTTAAATTTCATATTTTATGTACAGTATATAATATATATTTGGTGAAATTTGATATTTTATGTACAGTATAAATTATATATTTATGGTACTTTCATATTTTATGTACAGTATATTATACATAGTTGGTGAAATTTGATATTTTATGTACAGTATGAAATACATATTTGGTGAAATTTGATATTTTATGTACAGTATATAATAAATATCTTTTGAAATTTGATATTATATGTACAGTATTAAATATATATTTGTTGAAATGGGAAATTTTATGTACAGTATAAAATATGTATTTGGTGAAATTTGATATTTTATGTACAGTTTATAATGTATATTTAGTGCACTTTCATACTTTATGTACAGTATATAATATATATGAGGTGAAATTTGGTATTTTATGTACAGTATATTATATATTTGGTGAAATTTGGTACTTTATGTACATTAAATAATATATATTTTGTGAAGTTTGATATTTTATGTACAGCATATAGTATATATTTGGTGAAGTTTGATATTTTATGTACATTATATAATATATAATTGGTGAAATTTGACATTATGTGCACAGTATTTAATATATATTTGGTGAAATTTGATATTTTATGTACAGTATATAATATATATGTAGTGTACTTTCATATTTTGTGTATAGTATATATTACATATTTGGTGAAATTTGATATTTTATGTACAGTATATAATATATATTTGGTGAAATTTGATATTTTATGTACAGTATATAATAAATATTTGTTGAAATTTGATATTTTATGTATAGTATTTAATATACATTTGATGAAACGTGATATTTTATGTACAGTATAAAGTATATGTTTGGTGAAATTTGATATTTCTTGTACAGCATAAAATATATATTTGTGTACTTTGATATTTTATGTACAGTATATAATATATATTTGGTCAAATTTGATATTATATGTACGGTATGTAATATGTATTTGGTGTACTTTGATGTTTTATGTACAGTATATAATATATATTTGGTGAAGTTTGATATTTTATGTAGAGTATATATTATGTATTTGGTGAAATTTGATATTTTATGTACAGTATATAATACATATTTGCTTAAATATCATATTTTATGTACAGTATATAATATATATTTGGTGAAATTTGATATTTTATGTACAGTATAAATTATATATTTACGATACTTTCATATTTCATGTACAGTTTATTATACATAGTTGGTGAAATTTGATATTTTAGGTACAGTATGAAATACATATTTGGAGAAATTTGATATTTTATGTACAGTATATAATAAATATCTGTTGAAATTTGATATTTTATGTACAGTATTAAATATATATTTGTTGAAATGTGAAATTTTATGTACAGTATATAATATGTATTTGGTGAAATTTGATATTTTATGTACAGTTTATAATGTATATTTAGTGCACTTTCATACTCTATGTACAGTATATAATATATTTTTGGTGAAATTTGTCATTTGAAGTACAGTATATTATATATTTTGTGAAATTTGGTACTGTGTGTACATTAAATAATATATATTTTGTGAAGTTTGATATTTTATGTACAGCATTTAATATATATTTGGTGAAGTTTGATATTTTATGTACATTATGTAATATATATTTGGTGAAATTTGACATTATGTGCACAGTATTTAATATATATTTGGTGAAATTTGATATTTTATATACAGTATATAATATATATGTAGTGTACTTTCATATTTTATGTATAGTATATATTACATATTTGGTGAAATATGATATTTTATGTACAGTATATAATATATATTTGGTGAAATTTGATATTTTGCAGTCATTATGTAATATATATTTGGTGAAATTTGAAATTTTATGTACAGTATATAATATATATTTAGTGTTCTTTCATACTTTATGTACAGTATACAATACATATTTTGTGTAATTTGATATTTTATGTATAGTATTTAATATACATTTGATGAAACGTGATATTTTATGTACAGTATAAACTATATGTTTGGTGAAATTTGATATTTCGTGTACAGCATATAATATATATTTGGTGTACTTTGATATTTTATGTACAGTATATAATATATATTTGGTCAAATTTGATATTTAATGTACAGTATGTAATATGTATTTGGTGTACTTTGATATTTTATGTACAGTATTAAATATATATTTGTTGAAATGTGAAATTTTATGTACAGTATAAAATATGTATTTGGTGAAATTTGATATTTTATGTACAGTTTATAATGTATATTTAGTCCACTTTAATACTTTATGTACAGTATATAATATATATTTGGTGAAATTTGATATTTTATGTACAGTATATTATATATTTTGTGAAATTTGGTACTTCATGTACATTAAATAATATATATTTTGTGAAGTTGGATATTTTACGTACAGCATATAATATATATTTGGTGAAGTTTGATATTTTATGTACATTATGTAATATATATTTGGTGAAATTTAATACTATTTGCACAGTATTTAATATATATTTGGAGAAATTTGATATTTTATGTACAGTATATAATATATATTTGGTCAAATTTGATATTTTATGTACAGTATGTATTTGGTGTACTTTGATATTTTATGAACAGTATATAATATATATTTGGTGAAGTTTGATATTTTATGTAGAGTATATATTATGTATTTGGTGAAATTTGATATTTTATGTACAGTATATAATACATATTTGCTTAAATTTCATATTTTATGTACAGTATATAATATATATTTGGTGAAATTTGATATTTTATGTACAGTATAAATTATATATTTACGATACTTTCATATTTTATGTTCAGTTTATTATACATAGTTGGTGAAATTTGATATATTAGGTACAGTATGAAATACATATTTGGAGAAATTTGATATTTTATGTGCAGTATATAATAAATATCTGTTGAAATTTGATATTTTATGTACAGTATTAAATATATATTTGTTGAAATGTGAAATTTTATGTACAGTATAAAATATGTATTTGGTGAAATTTGATATTTTATGTACAGTTTATAATGTATATTTAGTGCACTTTCATACTCTATGTACAGTATATAATATATTTTTGGTGAAATTTGTCATTTTAAGTACAGTATATTATATATTTTGTGAAATTTGGTACTGTGTGTACATTAAATAATATATATTTTGTGAAGTTTGATATTTTATGTACAGCATATAATATATATTTGGTGAAGTTTGATATTTTATGTACATTATGTAATATATATTTGGTGAAATTTGACATTATGTGCACAGTATTTAATATATATTTGGTGAAATTTGATATTTTATATACAGTATATAATATATTTGTAGTGTACTTTCATATTTTATGTAGAGTATATATTACATATTTGGTGAAATATGATATTTTATGTACAGTATATAATATATATTTGGTGAAATTTGATATATTATGTACAGTATATAATAAATATTTGTTGAAATTTGATATTTTATGTATAGTATTTAATATACATTTGATGAAACGTGATATTTTATGTACAGTATAAACTATATGTTTGGTGAAATTTGATATTTCGTGTACAGCATATAATATATATTTGGTGTACTTTAATATTTTATGTGCAGTATATAATATATATTTGGTCAAATTTGATATTTTATGTACAGTATGTAATATGTATTTGGTGTACTTTGATATTTTATGTATAGTATATAACATATATTTGGTGAAGTTTGATATTTTATGTAGAGTATATATTATGTATTTGGTGAAATTTGATATTTTATGTACAGTATATAATACATATTTGTTTAAATTTCATATTTTATGTACAGTATAAACTATATATTTGGTGAAATTTGATATTTCGTGTACAGCATATAATATATATTTGGTGTACTTTCATATTTTATGTACAGTATATAATACATATTTGGTGAAATTTGATATTTTATGTACAGTATGTATTTGGTGTAATTTGATATTTTATGAACAGTATATAATATATATTTGGTGAAGTTTGATATTTTATGTAGAGTATATATTATGTATTTGGTGAAATTTGATATTTTATGTACAGTATATAATACATCTTTGCTTAAATTTCATATTTTAAGTACAGTATATAATATATATTTGGTGAAATTTGATATTTTATGTACAGAATAAATTATATATTTATGATACTTTCATATTTTATGTACAGTTTACTATTCATAGTTGGTGAAATTTGATATTTTATGTACAGTATGAAATACATATTTGGAGAAATTTGATATTTTATGTACAGTATATAATAAATATCTGTTGAAATTTGATATTTTATGTACAGTATTAAATATATATTTGTTGAAATGTGAAATTTTATGTACAGTATAAAATATGTATTTGGTGAAATTTGATATTTTATGTACAGTTTATAATGTATATTTAGTGCACTTTCATACTTTATGTACAGTATATAATATATATGTGGAGAAATTTGATATTTTATGTACAGCATATTATATATTTGGTGAAATTTGGTACTTTATGTACTTTAAATAATATATATTTTGTGAAGTTTGATGTTTTATGTACAGCTTATAACATATATTTGGTGAAGTTTGATATTTTATGTACATTATATAATATATATTTGGTGAAATTTGACAATATGTGCACAGAATTTAATATATATTTGGTGAAATTTGATATTTTATATACAGTATATAATATATATGTAGTGTACTTTCATATTTTATGTATAGTATATATTACATATTTGGTGAAATATGATATTTTATGTACAGTATATAATATATATTTGGTGAAACTTGATATTTTATGTACAGTATATAATAAATATTTGTTGAAATTTGATATTTTATGTATAGTATTTAATATACATTTGATGAAACGTGATATTTTATGTACAGTATAAACTATATGTTTGGTGAAATTTGATATTTCGTGTACAGCATATAATATATATTTGGTGTACTTTGATATTTTATGTACAGTATATAATATATATTTTGTCAAATTTGATATTTTATGTACAGTATGTAATATGAATTTGGTGTACTTTGATATTTTATGTACAGTATATAATATATATTTGGTGAAGTTTCATATTTTATGTAGAGTATATATTATGTATTTGGTGAAATTTGATATTTTATGTACAGTATATAATACATATTTGCTTAAATTTCATATTTTATATACAGTATACACTATATATTTGGTGAAATTTGATATTTCGTGTGCAGCATATAATATATATTTGGTGTACTTTGATATTTTATGTACAGTATATAATATATATTTGGTCAAATTTGATATTTTATGTACAGTATAAATTAAATATTTACGGTACTTTCATATTTTATGTACAGTATATTATACATAGTTGGTGAAATTTCATATTTTATGTACAATATGTAATACATATTTGGTGAAATTTGATATTTTATGTACAGTATAAAATAAATATTTGTTGAAATTTGATATTTTATGTACAGTATTAAATATATATTTGTTGAAACGTGAAATTTTATGTACAGTATATAATATGTATTTGGTGAAATTTGATATTTTCTGTACAGTTTATAATGTATATTTAGTGCACTTTAATTCTTTATGTACAGTATATAATATATATTTGGTGAAATTTGATATTTTATGTACAGTATATTATATATTTTGTGAAATTTGGTACTTCATGTACATTAAATAATATATATTTTGTGAAGTTGGATATTTTATGTACAGCATATAATATATATTTGGTGAAGTTTGATATTTTATGTACATTATGTAATATATATTTGGTGAAATTTGATACTATTTGCACAGTATTTAATATATATTTGGAGAAATTTGATATTTTATGTACAGTATATAATATATATTTGGTCAAATTTGATATTTTATGTACAGTATGTATTTGGTGTACTTTGATATTTTATGAACAGTATATAATATATATTTGGTGAAGTTTGATATTTTATGTAGAGTGTATATTATGTATTTGGTGAAATTTGATATTTTATGTACAGTATATAATACATATTTGCTTAAATTTCATATTTTATGTACAGCATATAATATATATTTGGTGAAATTTGATATTTTATGTACAGTATAAATTATATATTTACGATACTTTCATATTTTATGTACAGTTTATTATACATAGTTGGTGAAATTTGATATTTTAGGTACAGTATGAAATACATATTTGGAGAAATTTGATATTTTATGTACAGTATATAATAAATATCTCTTGAAATTTGATATTTTATGTACAGTATTAAATATATATTTGTTGAAATGTGAAATTTTATGTACAGTATAAAATATGTATTTGCTGAAATTTGATATTTTATGTACAGTTTATAATGTATATTTAGTGCACTTTCATACTTTATGTACAGTATATAATATATATGTGGAGAAATTTGATATTTTATGTACAGCATATTATATATTTGGTGAAATTTGGTACTTTATGTACTTTAAATAATATATATTTTGTGAAGTTTGATATTTTATGTACTCCTTATAATATATATTTGGTGAAGTTTGATATTTTATGTACATTATGTAATATATATTTGGTGAAATTTGACATTATGTGCACAGTATTTAATATATATTTGGTGAAATTTGATATTTTATATACAGTATATAATATACATGTAGTGTACTTTCATATTTTATGTATAGTATATAATACATATTTGGTGAAATATGATATTTTATGTACAGTACATAATATATATTTGGTGAAACTTGATATTTTATGTACAGTATATAATAAATATTTGTTGAAATTTGATATTTTATGTACAGTATTTAATATACATTTGATGAAACGTGATATTTTATGTACAGTATAAACTATATGTTTGGTGAAATTTGATATTTCGTGTACAGCATATAATATATATTTGGTGTACTTTGATATTTTATGTACAGTATATAATATATATTTGGTCAAATTTGATATTTTATGTACAGTATGTATTTGGTGTACTTTGATATTTTATGAACAGTATATAATATATATTTGGTGAAGTTTGATATTTTATGTAGAGTGTATATTATGTATTTGGTGAAATTTGATATTTTATGTACAGTATATAATACATATTTGCTTAAATTTCATATTTTATGTACAGCATATAATATATATTTGGTGAAATTTGATATTTTATGTACAGTATAAATTATATATTTACGATACTTTCATATTTTATGTACAGTTTATTATACATAGTTGGTGAAATTTGATATTTTAGGTACAGTATGAAATACATATTTGGAGAAATTTGATATTTTATGTACAGTATATAATAAATATCTCTTGAAATTTGATATTTTATGTACAGTATTAAATATATATTTGTTGAAATGTGAAATTTTATGTACAGTATAAAATATGTATTTGCTGAAATTTGATATTTTATGTACAGTTTATAATGTATATTTAGTGCACTTTCATACTTTATGTACAGTATATAATATATATGTGGAGAAATTTGATATTTTATGTACAGCATATTATATATTTGGTGAAATTTGGTACTTTATGTACTTTAAATAATATATATTTTGTGAAGTTTGATATTTTATGTACTCCTTATAATATATATTTGGTGAAGTTTGATATTTTATGTACATTATGTAATATATATTTGGTGAAATTTGACATTATGTGCACAGTATTTAATATATATTTGGTGAAATTTGATATTTTATATACAGTATATAATATACATGTAGTGTACTTTCATATTTTATGTATAGTATATAATACATATTTGGTGAAATATGATATTTTATGTACAGTACATAATATATATTTGGTGAAACTTGATATTTTATGTACAGTATATAATAAATATTTGTTGAAATTTGA